>NC_064620.1:525074987-525399237 GCF_023898315.1 Schistocerca nitens
GGAGGCCGTAGCCACACGACATTTCATTTCATTCACTTTAATAGTGCCTAAAAGCAGTTTTTAAAAGAAACAGATTTACAATTATAATCAGAAAGCACCCTCTAAAAATCAAAGTTACAATTTATTCAGAGGCAGAAAGAAACAAGTTTTGACTGTATGAGCTTCCGAGCAGAGAACCTTGCCGCTCCCTTTTGACGCGGCCGTAGTTACGACCGCTCACAACAGCCTCTGAAAGACTACACTGGTGCAAATATGCAACACACCAGATTACGTTAAAGAGTTTTAACAATTTACACGAGCACACAAACTATGCACCCCCCGTAGGAGGAATGGAAATGGTACAAAACAATAACAATTAAAATATTAACCTTGCCACCGAAGGTGCAACTTGATTTTAACTTCTAAATTCAAGGGTGGCAACTTTATATACAAAATGATCATTTAAATAAATATAAGGGTTATAAATACAAAGTCAAATAGGGGTAATGCAAGAGTAGCTTTAATAATGAACAAAAACATAGGAACGCGGGTAAGCTACTACAAACAGCATAGTGAACGCATTATTGTGGCCAAGATAGACACGAAGCCCACGCCTACTACAGTAGTACAAGTTTACATGTCAACTAGCTCTGCAGATGACGAAGAAATTGAAGAAATGTATGATGAAATAAAAGAAATTATACAGAAAGTGAAGGGAGACGAAAATTTAATAGTCATGGGTGACTGGAATTCGGTAGTAGGAAAAGGGAGAGAAGGAAACGTAGTAGGTGAATATGGACTGGGGGTAAGAAATGAAAGAGGAAGCCGCCTGGTAGAATTTTGCACAGAGCACAACTTAATCATAGCTAACTCTTGCTTCAAGAATCATAAAAGAAGGTTGTATACATACAAGAAGCCTGGAGATACTGACAGATTTCAGATAGATTATGTAATGGTAAGACAGAGATTTAGGAACCAGGTTTTAAATTGTAAAACATTTCCAGGGCCAGATGTGGACTCTGACCACAATCTACTGGTTATGAACTGTAGTTTAAAACTGAAGAAACTGCAAAAAGGTGGGAATTTAAGCAGATGGGACCTGGATAAACTGACTAAACCAGAGGTTGTACAGAGTTCCAGGGAGAGCGTAAGGGAACAATTGACAGGAATGGGGGAAAGAAATACAGTAGTAGAAAAATGGGTAGCTTTGAAGGATGAAGTAGTCAAGGCAGCAGAGGATCAAGTAGGTAAAAAGACGAGGGCTAGTATAAATCCTTGGGTAACACAAGAGATACTGAATTTAACTGATGAAAGAAGAAAATATAAATATGAAGAAAATGAAGCAGGCAAAAAGAAATACAAACGTCTGAAAAATGAGATCGACAGGAAGCGCAAAATGGCTAAGCAGGGATGGCAAGAGGATAAATGTAACGATGTAGAGGCTTATCTCACTAGGGCTAAGATAGATACTGCCTACAGGAACCACTTGTATGAATGTCAAGAGCTCAGAAGGAAACCCAGTTCTAAGCAAAGAAGGGAAAGCAGAAAGGTGGAAGGAGTATATAGAGGGTCTATACAAGGGCGATGTACTTGAGGACAATATTATGGAAATGGAAGAGGATATAGATGAAGATGAAATGGGAGATATGATACTGCGTGAAGAGTTTGACAGAGCACTGAAAGAACTGAATCGAAACAAGGCCCGTGGAGTAGACAACAGTCCATTAGAACTACTGACAGCCTTGGGAGAGCCAGTCCTGACAAAACTCTACCATCTGGTGAGCAAAATGTATGAGACAGGCGAAATACCCTCAGACTTCAAGAAGAATATAATAATTCCAATCCCAAAGAAAGCGGGTGTTGACAGATGTGAAAACTACCGAACTATCAGTTTAATAAGTCACGGCTGCAAAATACTAACGCGAATTCTTTACAGACGAATGGAAAAACTAGTAGAAGCCGACCTTAGGGGAGATCAGTTTGGATTCCGTAGAAATATTGGAACACGTTGAGGCAATACTGACCCTACGGCTTATCTTAGAAGCTACATTAAGGAAAGGCAAACCTACGTTTCTTGCATTTGTAGACTTAGAGAAAGCTTTTGACAATGTTGACTGGAATACTCTCTTTCAAATTCAAAAAGGTGGCAGGGGTAAAATACAGGGAGCGAAAGGCTATTTACAATTTGTACAGAGACCAGATGGCAGTTGTAAGAGTCGAGGGGCATGAAAGGGAAGCAGCGGTTGGGAAGGGAGTAAGACAGGGTTGTAGCCTCTCCCCGATGTTATTCAATCTGTATATTGAGTAAGCAGTAAAGGAAACAAAAGAAAAATTCGGAGTAGGTATTAAAATCCATGGAGAAGAAATAAAAACTTTGAGGTTCGCCGATGACATTGTAATTCTGTCAGAGACAGCAAAGGACTTGGAAGAGCAGTTGAACGGAATGGATGGTGTCTTGAAGGGAGGATATAAGATGAACATCAATAAAAGCAAAACGAGGATAATGGAATGTAGTCGAATTAAGTCGGGTGATGCTCAGGGGATTAGATTAGGAAATGAGACACTTAAAGTAGTAAAGGAGTTTTGCTATTTGAGGAGCAAAATAACCGATGATGGTCGAAGTAGAGAGGATATAAAATGTAGACTGGCAATGGGAAGGAAAGCGTTTCTGAAGTAGAGAAATTTGGTAACATCGAGTATTGATTTAAGTGTCAGGAAGTCGTTTCTGAAAGTATTTGTATGGAGTGTAGCCATTTATGGAAGTGAAACATGGACGAAAAATAGTTTAGACAAGAAGAGAATAGAAGCTTTCGAAATGTGGTGCTACAGAATAATGCTGAAGATTAGGTGGGTACATCACATAACTAATGAGGAGGTGTTGAATAGGATTGGGGAGAAGAGAAGTTTGTGGCACAACTTGACTAGAAGAAGGGATCGGTTTGTAGGACATGTTCTGAGGCATCAAGGGATCACCAATTTAGTATTGGAGGGCAGCGTGGAGGGTAAAAATCGTAGAGGGACACGAAGAGATGAATACACCAAGCAGATTCAGAAGGAAGTAGGCTGCAGTAGGTACTGGGAAATGAAGAAGCTTGCACATGATAGAGTAGCATGGAGAGCTGCATCAAACCAGTCCCAGGGCTGAAGACCAAAACAACAACAACATTGAAACTTCCTGGCAGATTAAAACTGTGTGCCCGACCGAGACTCGAATTCGGGACCTTTGTCTTTCGTTGGCAAGTGCTCTACCATCCGAGCTACCGAACTTCTGTAAAGTTTGGAAGGTAGGAGGCGAGATACTGGCAGAAGTAAAGCTGTGAGTATCAGGCGTGAGTCGTGCTTCGGTTGCTCAGATGGTAGAGCACTGGCCCGCGAAAGGCAAAAGTCCCGAGTTCGAGTCTCGGTCGGGCACACAGTTTTAATCTGCCAGGAAGTTTCATATCAGCGCACACTCCGCTGCAGAGTGAAAATCTCATTCTGGAAACAACAACATTCAAATAAAAGCCCATGAAATGCAATCTTATATAAAATTCTACAACGTTGGCCAAACAATAGTTAAGACGCTCTACAGTACACAGATACTGCCTCTCAAGACCACAGGCAATAATATCAAAGTTTCCAAAGATCAAAACATATTTCAGGTATTAGGCCGCAACACTCCAAGCAATAAATTCGTTAACACACCCAATCCGACAAACATGACAGAGGCAGCTACTAACGTAAGGTAGATTGATAGGGAGATTACCGAACAACCCGAACCGCAGGTTGCTCTAACCCGCCCCTACTCCACAAGGGAAAAACGGACCACCCAATTTATAAACAACCACCTTCTCGCGGGTGGGAATACGGAGAAGAATGGTGGGACGACCCCAAAGCAAAACGGGTGGTGACCTCACCAAGAAAACAAGTAGAATTTAACAAGATTAAATCAAACAACATATCACCAATCACTTAACTTCTAATAAACTGCGATTTCTCGAGAAGACCTGGCGCAGCACCCCCAAATCGCTCTCCCGAACCGTCCGCTGCCAGCCGCTTCAACAGACACAGAAAGGCGAGCCGATGCCCGGTCTCACGGCGTCGCAGCTCGCACCGGCCAGACTGATGTCGTGGGTTGACTCCTGTTGCTCTCGTGTCAACCGCGAAGTCTCTACCCCTCGCTATACGCCGCGGCCCACTGGACTCACGTGGCTACCTCACATGCGCCAAAGCTCAAGACGGACAAGTCATCTTCTGTCTCAGTGCGCGACCGACCAAACGATCGATCCAACCGCCAATGACAATTGCCTGAACAAACTCGAGCAGACTGGCGGCCTAACGCTCAGACTCAGATGCAGGAACTAAGCCCCGACCGAGCGACCACTCGCTGAGTTCCCTTACTGGCGGAGTGGAAAGACTCCCATTTTGCCGGCTTTAATGTTTGATCCGAACGACAGACATACTAGCACTCCGAACGACAGACAGACACTAACTGCCTAACAAATGCGGACGAGAGACAGACTCAGACTGACTGACTGGCGAGCTCATAGCGCCCCTCAGATACACGTGTACAGGCAACCTTTCTCCTTTCCCACCAGAGGAAGACTGCCACAGCGGCGCCACCGCCAGAAACTGGGGCGACTGCTTCACACTACGCGATGCGGCGCGCTCTTCAAAACAACAATTTTTACCACGGCTCATACAGTATCAAATGGTGCAAGATGTTCGAAATTTGTGAAAAATAGGAGTAAGCTGTCGCTAAAGAAGGTAATATACAAAATGTACAAGAATCATTGGAGAACAGTAAGACTGGAAGATTAAGAACGAAGTGCTCTGATTAAAAAGGGCGTAGTTTTTCCCCGCTACTGTTGAACTTATGTATCGAAGAAGCAATCATGGAAATAAAGGAAGAGTTCAAGAGTAAAATTAAAATTCAGGGTGAAAGGATGTCAATGATAAGATTCGATGATAACATTGCCGCCCTCAGCGAAAGTGAAGGACTACAGGATGTGCTGAACGGAATGAACAGTCTAATGAGTACAGAATATGGACTGAGAGTAAATCGAAGAAAAACAAAAGTAATGAGGAGTATTCAGAAATGAGAACAGCGAGGAACTTAACTTCAAAATTGAGGATCACGAACTGGAGGAAGTTAAGGACTTTTGCTACAGGCAGTAAATTAACTCATCAAGGAGCGAGGAGGGCATAAAAAGCAGGCTAGCACTAGCAAAGAAGACACTCTTGCCCATGAGAAGTCTACTAGTATCAAACATAGGCCATCATTTTAGGAAGAAACGTCTAAAAAAGTACATTTGGAGCACAGCATTGTATGGCAGGGAAACGTGGACTGTCGGACAACCGGAACAGAAGAAAATCGAAGCCTTTGAAAAGAGGGCACAACTGATTAATGTTGAAAATTAGGTGGATTTGTAAGGTAAGGAATGAGGGATTCCGCGCAAAATCGTCCAGGAATGGAACGTATGGAAAAAAAACCTACAAGATACTAGGTCATCCGTTAAGAGTGCAGGGAATAACTCCTACATTACTAGATGGAGATTCAAGGGGTAAAATCTGTAAAGGAAGACAGAGACTGGAGTACATCCAAGAAACAATTGAGGACATAGGTTACAGTTGCTACACTGAGATGGAAAGGTTGGCGCAGGAGAGGAATTCATGGCGGGTCGCATCAAACCAGTCAGAAGACTAATTACCACCCCCCGCCCCCCGCAAAAAAAAGTATTGCAGATTGCACAAGGATTCGCGTTTGAGATCAAAGAGTCTAGGCTGGGTCTCCATTATCAGAGAGACAAAGTTTCCTTGCGTGTAAATCGCAGCACACGACGACCGACCGCAAGTATTGCACCAACGGACGTTCCGCCGCCTCGGCAGACGCAAAGTCCACCATTATACACCAGCATTGCTTGACGTACACAACCACGACCACAGAACTAGATCAACGTTCAGCTACCTCATCCGACAATCCGACCTCCCAGGAGAATAATCGCAAACCTGCTTAGCGGGCGAAGATGCAGCTAATAACACAACAACCTCGTGAGAAAACGCCGCGTCGCCCACACCGGCTGATACTTCTAAATCGCACCCCTGCAAGTACAGTACTCAGAGAAACCTCTAGTCACTGCAACACATTCACAGGCAGCTTTAAGCAACAAGTACGACAACGGTACTCCCTATTATGAAAGGGAGAAACATACACTGTAACACCAACAAAAAGCTTATAACCATTACTGGCACCACAAAATATTACTGTGGTTGGTTGGTTTGTTTGTGGGATTAAAGGGACCAGACTGCGACGGTCATCGGTCCATTTTTCCAAAGAAAACCACCCACAGAGAATAAAAACGATATTACTGTGACAGAAGTGACATTCCAATGCGTCTCTTTTCAGTAACTCGAAAACTTAACAGGTAAGTAGTACCAGGCGTGCGACATGGCGCAGGGGTAAGACACAAGACTCCTATACGGGATGACACTGGCTCATGTCCAAGTACGGCCACCCAAATTTACGTGTCCCGTGACTTCCATAAGTCAGTTAAGGTGAATGGCGGGTTGATGTTTTGTGAAGGGGACAACCGGCTGTCACTTGGCGAATATCGCATCTCGACCTGGATATACACTCCTGGAAATGGAAAAAAGAACACATTGACACCGGTGTGTCAGACCCACCGTACTTGCTCCGGACACTGCGAGAGGGCTGTACAAGCAATGATCACACGCACGGCACAGCGGACACACCAGGAACCGCGGTGTTGGCCGTCGAATGGCGCTAGCTGCGCAGCATTTGTGCACCGCCGCCGTCAGTGTCAGCCAGTTTGCCGTGGCATACGGAGCTCCATCGCAGTCTTTAACACTGGTAGCATGCCGCGACAGCGTGGACGTGAACCGTATATGCAGTTGACGGACTTTGAGCGAGGGCGTATAGTGGGCATGCGGGAGGCCGGCTGGACGTACCGCCGAATTGCTCAACACGTGGGACGTGAGGTCTCCACAGTACATCGATGTTGTCGCCAGTGGTCGGCGGAAGGTGCACGTGCCCGTCGACCTGGGACCGGACCGCAGCGACGCACGGATGCACGCCAAGACCGTAGGATCCTACGCAGTGCCGTAGGGGACCGCACCGCCACTTCCCAGCAAATTAGGGACACTGTTGCTCCTGGGGTATCGGCGAGGACCATTCGCAACCGTCTCCATGAAGCTGGGCTACGGTCCCGCACACCGTTAGGCCGTCTTCCGCTCACGCCCCAACATCGTGCAGCCCGCCTCCAGTGGTGTCGCGACAGGCGTGAATGGAGGGACGAATGGAGACGTGTCGTCTTCAGCGATGAGAGTCGCTTCTGCCTTGGTGCCAATGATGGTCGTATGCGTGTTTGGCGCCGTGCAGGTGAGCGCCACACTCAGGACTGCATACGACCGAGGCACACAGGGCCAACACCCGGCATCATGGTGTGGGAAGCGATCTCCTACACTGGCCGTACACCACTGGTGATCGTCGAGGGGACACTGAATAGTGCACGGTACATCCAAACCGTCATCGAACCCATCGTTCTACCATTCCTAGACCGGCAAGGGAACTTGCTGTTCCAACAGGACAATGCACGTCCGCATGTATCCCGTGCCACCCAACGTGCTCTAGAAGGTGTAAGTCAACTACCCTGGCCAGCAAAATCTCCGGATCTGTCCCCCATTGAGCATGTTTGGGACTGGATGAAGCGTCGTCTCACGCGGTCTGCACGTCCAGCACGAACGCTGGTCCAACTGAGGCGCCAGGTGGAAATGGCATGGCAAGCCGTTCCACAGGACTACATCCAGCATCTCTACGATCGTCTCCATGGGAGAATAGCAGCCTGCATTGCTGCGAAAGGTGGATATACACTGTACTAGTGCCGACATTGTGCATGCTCTGTTGCCTGTGTCTATGTGCCTGTGGTTCTGTCAGTGTGATCATGTGATGTATCTGACCCCAGGAATGTGTCAATAAAGTTTCCCCTTCCTGGGACAATGAATTCACGGTGTTCTTATTTCAATTTCCAGGAATGTATTAGGGGTCTAGTGACTATATACGGGACACATTCAGTTGATATGAGTACAATAATAGCTATTAATAGCTTCTGTTACTATACTGTCAGCTCTTTCTGTGGATTCCTTGTAAGCGTATTGTCATATCGCTGGCTTAGTTGTGGAGTATCTTTGCGGGCAGCCGCGTCTGCAGAGTCGAGCACGGGACACGAAGCTGTTATGTTGTGTAGTGTGTAGCTCTGCATGTAAGAAGCATTGTTAGTATTCAGGTTGAAGTGTTGCTACAAGTGCTGTTACAGTAAAATGATGAAATTTGGAAGTAATTCAGAGGAAAGTGCGTCAAGAAGCAATTTAAAAATGATCAGTGCTGCTTATAACTTATTTGTGTATCCTCTCGTTACGTGTCGTACAGCATCAATCATCGGCGCCGTGTTCGATCTCCCAGAATGAACTGATGTGAATCAGTAAACAATTAGTTACCATAGTGCAGTCAAGTGCCAATGTCTTGTAGCGAACGTGAGAACGTGCGTTCGATCATCGCGTTTCCGCACTATCAACAATCAGCCGCGCCGCGACGGTTACGCGCACGCTTGTACAAGTGAGAAGTGAGAACTGAAAAATTAACTTTACGAACAGTGTTATATCATTACTAGTGTCAAGGAGTCAAGGAGGACCGTTATCAGATATCTTTATGTGTGACGAGCGTAAGAACTTTCGTTCGATCATTCGGCTTCCGCATCATCAACAATCACCCGCGTCGTGTCGGTTACGTGCACGCTCGTCTGAGTGATATTGTGGACAGATAATCATCAAGATTGTTAATTGGGATAACATTTACGACTTAGAATGTAAACAGTGCAACCTGCGTTTTTTCTTTTATCGTCTCGGAATATAGTTGTTCATACCAAACGTAAAAGAGTGTTGTGTTTTGACGTTGAGTGGCTCCCCTAACTCGCTTGCATATTTCGATAGATAATTCCAGCCAAGCCAGCAGCAGTGTGGAGCAGGACAGTACGACTGCCGCTGGATTATCAGGTACGTGGAGTGGAGAGGGCGCACGGTCGAGAAACGGTCCGAAACGACAACCAGTTTAAAGGAACCCCACCCATTTGTACCCCCGGGCGTGTTACATCCTGACTTGCAATCTCAAGTGGTAGACTGGAACGTTATATTGCACATTGCTTCGAACACCTTAAGATTTAATAATCTTCTGTGTCAAAGCTGAGGCTGCATGAAATTCATCCACATCTGCTTTTGTTCCTCACAGCTCATACATGCTTCAAACTTTAGCATTTGACAAGAATTCGATGGCAATTTCTCTCCATTTCTTGCGAGAAGCTTCATATGAACTGTTTCATATGACATCTACCACAGAACAGTATTTACCTACCTCTGCATCTAACTCAACGTATACCTCTACAGACAGCAAACCACCTTACGGTGGGTAGCGCACAGTACTTCTTGTAATACACTCCTGGAAATTGAAATAAGAACACTGTGAATTCATTGTCCCAGGAAGGGGAAACTTTATTGACACATTCCTGGGGTCAGATACATCACATGATCACACTGACAGAACCACAGGCACATAGACACAGGCAACAGAGCATGCACAATGTCGGCACTAGTACAGTGTATATCCACCTTTCGCAGCAATGCAGGCTGCTATTCTCCCATGGAGACGATCGTAGAGATGCTGGATGTAGTCCTGTGGAACGCCTTGCCATGCCATTTCCACCTGGCGCCTCAGTTGGACCAGCGTTCGTGCTGGACGTGCAGACCGCGTGAGACGACGCTTCATCCAGTCCCAAACATGCTCAATGGGGGACAGATCCGGAGATCTTGCTGGCCAGGGTAGTTGACTTACACCTTCTAGAGCACGTTGGGTGACACGGGATACATGCGGACGTGCATTGACCTGTTGGAACACCAAGTTCCCTTGCCGGTCTAGGAATGGTAGAACGATGGGTTCGATGACGGTTTGGATGTACCGTGCACTATTCAGTGTCCCCTCGACGATCACCAGTGGTGTACGGCCAGTGTAGGAGATCGCTCCCCACACCATGATGCCGGGTGTTGGCCCTGTGTGCCTCGGTCGTATGCAGTCCTGATTGTGGCGCTCACCTGCACGGCGCCAAACACGCATACGACCATCATTGGCACCAAGGCAGAAGCGACTCTCATCGCTGAAGACGACACGTCTCCATTCGTCCCTCCATTCACGCCTGTCGCGACACCACTGGAGGCGGGCTGCACGATGTTGGGGCGTGAGCGGAAGACGGCCTAACGGTGTGCGGGACCGTAGCCCAGCTTCATGGAGACGGTTGCGAATGGTCCTCGCCGATACCCCAGGAGCAACAGTGTCCCTAATTTGCTGGGAAGTGGCGGTGTGGTCCCCTATGGCACTGCGTAGGATCCTACGGTCTTGGAGTGCATCTGTGCGTCGCTGCAGTCCGGTCCCAGGTCGACGGGCACGTGCACCTTCCGCCGACCACTGGCGACAACATCGATGTACTGTGGAGACCTCACGCCCCACGTGTTAAGCAATTCGGCGGTACGTCCACCCGGCCTCCCGCATGCCCACTATACGCCCTCGCTCAAAGTCCGTCAACTGCACATACGGTTCACGTCCACGCTGTCGCGGCATGCTACCAGTGTTAAAGACTGCGATGGAGCTCCGTATGCCACGGCAAACTGGCTGACACTGACGGCAGCGGTGCACAAATGCTGCGCAGCTAGCGCCATTCGACGGCCAACACCGCGGTTCCTGGTGTGTCCGCTGTGCCGTGCGTGTGATCATTGCTTGTACAGCCCTCTCGCAGTGTCCGGAGCAAGTATGGTGGGTCTGACACACCGGTGTCAATGTGTTCTTTTTTCCATTTCCAGGAGTGTATTATCTGATGACAAGGGTATCGTCAGGAATCTCCCAGGGAAGCATGACAGGACCGCACTCATTCTTTGTAAACATGAATGATCTGTCGAAGAGGGTGAGCAGCAATTTGAGGCTGTTTGCTGATGATGGTGTGGTGAAGAGGAAGGTATCGTCGTGAAATGACTGTAGGAGGATACATAACCACTCAGACAAAGTTTCTAGTTGGTGTGATGAATGTCAGCCTTCTCTTAATGTAGAAAAAAGTAAGTTAATGGAGATGAGTAGGAAAACCAATCCAGTAATGTTCGACTACAGTATCCATACTGTGCTGCTACGTTGCTACTACAGCCAACGTATTTTTTTGTGCAAGAACTGCGAACGTACGGAAGCACATAGACAGCACTTTTTACCTTGCTCTATATAGTGGAAAAGGTAAAGAAATAACTTGTGCGGTGGTTTCTGGGAGTATGTATGTAGATGTAGATTTAGATGTAGATAATCCCCTCCCCTTCCCTACTCCATTCGCAAGCAGCGGTTTTTAGATAATGACTGTCTATGAACTTACGTGTCAGCTGTAATATATCAGATTTTCTCGTTATCGTTATTGCGTGACACGAATGTAGGAGTAAGTAATATAGTGACCGACTCTTCACAAGAAGTACTTTGTCGAAACTTCAATAATCAACTTCTTGGTGAAGTACCACGTCTCTCTTCTAACGTTTGCCGCTGGAGTTTGTTAAGGAGCTCCGTAAAGCCCTCGCGCCGACTAAGCGATCCCGTGACGAAAAGCGCCATTACTAGTGAATGTTGTCTATGTCTTCCATTAGCACAACCTGGCAAAGCTTTGAGACCTATGAGTCTACACGATACTGTATGTAGGAACGCGTAATCTTTCCTGCTCGATGTTTCAATCTGGTGATTGATTTTAGAATCATGCGAAGGAATGCGCACTAGAAACCACCATAAACATTTTCCAGAATTTTCTGCTGATTTTGTTGTAGCAAGCTGGCTTACGCTGCGTTGGTTAATATAATGAGTTCTACACATTTACGTGCTTTATATAATTTTTGAGTTACATAATTCTGTGGTAAATAAAATTCCGTATCTTTCTAAAACCTGTTACATGACGTGTGGATGATGAAGGCAGGCGTCTTCGGTCGATCATGATCTTGTGCCTTGAAGTGAAAGAAGGTCGCCTGCCACGGAACACATGGTACTTGTGAATGAACTGCATTTCTTTATTATTTCAACAATTTTCTTTGTCTTGAAAATGGAAACTTTTGTTACCTGTCAATAACTTTATTTCAAATGGTTTTTATCTTGTAACTGATTTTCAATAAAACTTCGTAATTTGTGATTTCACTTACTGGTTATTGGTGTGTAACAGAGAAATAATGTAACACACGGACTAGTGAATCCGCTACTGACAAGATTTTCTCGACTGTTCCAAGGTACATCAGTGTTACTTTGCAGGAGTACTTTGTGTAATTTCAGAAAAAGACTGTAGTAAACAGGAAGTGAATTTGATAAGAAAGTACAGGGCGACATTTTTTGTCTACGACGACATAATATGGGTGATAGATTCTTGATATGTTCATGCTATAGCCAACAACCTGAAATGTAATACAGAAGCTTTCCAAAGTGGTTTGCTTCCGCAGCAATGAGTATGTAAAGACTTGAACTGAATTCCGCAAGGGCGTTCTGAAGTACATCATTTTCGAGTGTACGAAACCCTCGGTAAATGAGGATCCTGGAGTGTTCCAGGTTCATCTTCGAAGACTTTGTCCTTTGAATAACCTCATAATAAGTAATCACACGGGCTGAAATTGGAACTGTAAGGGAGCCACACCACACCATGTCAACTGAATTCTAATGTGTCCAGGGCCACGATACGGTCTCTGAACGTTGCCTGAAGGAAATCGAGGACCTTACCGACTGGACGTGCTCCGTCCAGCATGCATCGGTAAGTTTCGGAGCATTCGGCGGCTGTGTGCAGCCGGCACAAATTCATGTTCCAGTTCCTGTCTGTATTTGTCTGATATGATAGGTCCCTCCAAAAAATGCGGTCAATAATGCATTGTGCATTGATTGTACATCAAACGGTAGCGTTTATGATGTAGAACCGCAGCTTGAACGTGTGGGTTCACATTACACCCGTGGTACCAGTTCCGTTTGTTGACGTACCCTTGGAGAAAGAAGTGTACTCATCACTTAACCGTATCTGATCCTTATAGATTGATCCATTTTCAAAGATCCCAATCACCTCTTGCATAATTATATCACTGCTCCACATATCCATAGTTCAAAGATTCACACACTTGAATATTGCAAGAGAAAATTTTAAGTATCTCATTAGTCACTGGACTGAGTTGCTGTGCTGTGTGTCTTGTTGATGTTGTAGGCTCATCACTGAATAGGTTTACATTGTCCAGGGTTGCAAGTGAGGGAGGGAATCGTGAATGGCCCTTCCTGGAACCATGTAGGGCTCTTGTCCTTTCAAAATATTTCATACACGTGCATAAATGAAGTGATAACGATCCATAAAGTCGGTATTAGAGGATGCTTAAATTTTGTCATCGCCATTGGATTTCCGTCCTATGCCGCAATGTCACCGAGAAATAGTAATTCCTTCTCGATCAAACGTGCTGTTGAATGTGCATCTCACCGCCCAACATTTGGGCGAAATGTCTTTATAATAAACAAACTCTGTCAATTCTTCCATTCTTAAATATGAACAGAGACATCAGTAAGTGAGCTATAGATTTTCAGAACTACAGCACAACAGTATCGCAGGAGAATCACTTACGGGATATGATTTAACCACAGTGGACAAATACTCTCTAACACCTACTTTGCGCCACCGTGTATATAAAAACTCCGGTAACAGGGCTGACTAGAGATGGAAATCCGAAACGTATTCCGAGATACAACACTCTCTCCTGCTTTTTTTCACTTGAAGTCATTTCGGATGGTTACGCCTAGGTATTTCACGGTAGCCAGTGACCGGTCACCAATAGTGAAATCGTACCCTTACACCTGCCGACTTCGTTTCGTTAAGTTCTGTTTGCATGGAAGTTCTGAATCCATTCAAAAATGTGGCCCAACCTAGGTAAGTTCTTATCTGGTCAGTAAACGATAGTAGAAACTCGAATGCCTTCCTGAAGCCAAGAAATACGGCTTCGAACTACGGGCCGATGTTTACCACGCTCTGAAACAGAGCCAATTTCATTGCAAGATATCTGTCTGCGGATTTCGTGATAATTTTTACACAGAAGTTTTTCTTTCTCCAGAAACGTAATAACACGTGGGCTTTAAATACGGAGCATAATGCTCCAACAGATTGACGTCAACGATCGTCCTCTTGATCTTTTCAACAAACAGGTCATATTATCTCTGATAAGCAACAATGACAACGTTTGATAAAATTTCCATCTCTCTCATAAACGATTTGCCACACTTACAAAACGAATTTCGAAGATCAGATGTTACTCAGGAGTCAATGAAAACCTCATGCTCATGCACTAAAGCGTAGACGTCGGTTTTCGGTTCATTACCAATGTACGAATGCTGTGCAAACATTCAGTTCTTGGAATGAGATACTTTACGTGCCGCAGCTAACACTTCTCGAAGCGCCTCTCCGCGAGTGAATGGTGTTAGCGGTGGCCAGATTTACGGGTCCCGCATCGCAGTTGCCCGACATCGTCGGACGCCAGAAAACGCTGCAGGTGTTCGCAGCGGCGGGGGACATTTCCGATCCAATTTCGGATTTTATTTTTCTCTCGTAGCCGTAAAGCGCCGTCTCGTCTGAGTTTACTGCCGCGGTTTTCCGCGATTCTGTGCTCTCGCCTCGTAAAACATAGCGGCCGAACACCGGTAGTTTACTTACAAATTGTGTAGGATCTCCTCCACAGCCAAAAAATCGCCATTTCGGAACACTAATATTGTCGCAAGGTACGGCCGCTTGCTATAGGTTTTCGATTTTATGAACACGCAATAAGTTCCGGAACGTGTGATGGTTCAGTTTTGGGAGCATTAATCCTTCATGTTGCGATAAATACAAAAAAAAAAAAAATGTTCACTTCATGTTACATCCGAAAACGAAGAACACTTGAACTCAAGGCGTGAACCAGTTCATCCTTGTTAACTCCACGATACTTCCAGATAGTAACAAGCTATTTTTTTTTTTTACATTCACGGGATTGAAATAGGCACCAAAGTCCAGACAGGAGCCAGCAACATTGTAAAAATAAACTAATGTTCGGGTCCCAAATCTTTCCTAAACTGGGGCTTAACCAAACCAGAGAGCCTAGAGGTGTCGTAAGTATCCATTTTGTGCTGTTTGCTAAATAGGACTGCATTTTTTTTCTCGCTATGAAAGTTACGCAACGGAGTTTTAAGAAATCGACTATTAAGTCATTTTTTCCCACAACCCCGTTACACATCAAGAATCAAGATCATTCAGCCCAAAAAAAATCATTGTTACCGCTATCAGACAAATCCAAATGAATGAAGAAGAAAGCATCTGGCAATATTTAACCCTTTAAACAGTGTCTCGAAATGAAGTCAATTACTGAATTTATCAGTTCAGAATAAAAAGAAAGGCTATGCATATCGCCATTAAATGTGCTACAAAACGCTTTTTTCGGTTGAATAATAAACGGGATCATCAAGGACAATTGATGTAGTCGACATCCATCAATTTTCTACGTAATATCAGTATATTTAGTAACTGAGTCAAAAATTTCGAACACAATGTTCTTACGTGATAATTACTGAGAACAAATGCGAACAGTATAGACATATAATAATTTAAAAAATACTAAGACCCACACGACACCCTAGTATTACTCGATAATCAGTTGGGTGGAGATCATTAGGCACAGTGGATTAAGATTATTAATTCATTATAACCTTTGTCGAAAAGGTATTACAGGATTACGGTAACAAAATCATGCCACGAAATTCGAATGAAACTTCAGTTTTCATGAATCCTTCAATTTAGGAAGGCGTACCCTGCTTGAGAGTTACTGTTCAGTATTCTTCAGTCATGCGACAGTAAAATTCAGTACACTACTTGGCATTCTTTCGCATGATTCCCCCGACAGAGAGATTGTGACAGACCCCACGTTGGCTGCCGCTCGCTGAAAAAAAAAGTAACCGCAAAACTCATTACTGAGCGCAAAGATGCTTGAATGGGAGTTATCGCACCTCCAAAGGTAGTATCTGTTTTCGTATCGATCGTGATCTCCTCACAAGTGGAGCGAGATCTCATTCGCCCAGAGGGGAAAAAAAAACTCAATTCTGGAATTATCCGTTCTTAAACAACTGTACGCTCATTAGAAACGCTCAAATATCTGTTCTTAAAGAAATCTACGCTCCTTAGGAACAGAATCCATTCTACGTAAAAACTTAATTCACACAAATCTCCAGTCTGCGAGTCGACTAAGCGAGAGTGAATGAGACGTTGTCTACAAAAGAAATCATGGGTCCTACCTAACCCACTTTCAAGAGTTCTCCTCGTCTTCAAAATACTAAGAGTACGAACTGGATTCGTTATGCAATAGAGCATTAACATGAATCTGGAAAGAAGAACACATGGATTCAAGACAAAACCCACATGAACCCACACAAAGCGACTTAGTGAGATCTCCAATGTTAAACAAATCGTGTAATTTTACACATCATAAACGAACGTAATACAAGCAGTGACTTTAGAGTGCGTAGCATTAGTCAAGAGTTGAGCTGATAGCAAAATTTAACTGCTCCCTCGGCTGAGGGACACGTGGTTCTCCGAAGAAAAAAACATTTATAATTTGTATAATAATTTACCTTGAAGAGATAAATTAAAAACAATAAATGACAGGCGGGGAGATTCATAACGGCAATTGACAAAAAGAATACTTTAAACTTCTCTGTGGTGCAAGCTGTTCTCAATGGGGTTACGTCACCTATTCTACAACATACACGTGCCAGACCCATTAATGTGGCCGTCTGTCAGAAGCCTGAACAACCATCTTTTGCAGCGCAGACCTCTGCAAGACCAGAAAGAGTGTCACAGAGATTCTGGAAGGTGCTGAGTGGGATATGGAGCTATACAGACTACAGTATTGTGGCCAGCTGCGCTAGGTTTCTCGGCTGAGTATCCATGAAGCGAACAGCCCTATCGAGGGAGTCCCATAGATTCTTGACTTGGTTTAAATCCTGGGAGTATGGTGGCCAGGGGACTACGGTAAACTCATCCTGATGCTCTACGAACCACGCACGTATACTGCTAGCTGTGTGACACGTTGCATTGTCCTGCTGGTAGACGCCATCCCGCAGAGGAAAAACAAACTTCATGTAAGGTGGAAATGGTTCCTAAGAATAGATGCATATTTGTGATGATTCAGTACCTTCCAAACTGACATCACCCAGTGAATTCTACGAGAACGTATTGAGCCGCGCACGGCTCGCGTCCATCCCATTTACGAGGGGCGTTCAGAAAGTAAGCTCCGATCGGTCGCGAAATGGAAACGACTATGAAAATCCGATAAAGCTTTGCACAGATGTGTTGGGTAGTGTCTCTAGTATAACCCCAGTTAGCATCACGTCGCTCTTCTCATTTCTGAGCTCGCAGTGAGTGCGTAAAGATGTCTAGAAAATAGTGTCTGCCGCCAAGTACGAGGGCCTGGTGAGAAATTTAGCCTGAAGCTATGCAGCTAACATTACATAACTGTCGTGCTGTTTCTTCTTCAAGACAATTCTCAGCCGCATTCTGCAGGGGCAATGAAGATGCTCCTGCATCGTTTTCAAATGGAAATGTTAGATTACCCACAATACAGTCCGCAATTGTCTCCCCCTGAGTTTCATCTCTGGTCACATGAACCGCCGTCTTTGAAGACAACATTTTGCCACAGACAACGAGGTGTAGGCCAGCGTGGAGAATTGGCGGAAAGCACTGGCGGCTGCCTTCTATGATGAGGCTATTGAAAAGTTGGTACAACGCTATGACAAAAGTCTAAGTCAGAACGGCGACTACGTAGAGAAGTAGCTGAAAGGTGTAGCTAATTGTTACAAGTAAAACATTTCTGATGTTCACTGTGGTTTCAATTTGGCAATCAATCGGAGCTTACTTTCTGAACAGGCCTCGTATTATTAGTCATCTTCTATTAAGGTACTGACACCTCGTTTTCTTATTCTATTTGCTGGCGTCTCTAACTTCCTGCCTTACTTGCCCGTGAGCGGCGGCAGCAGCGCGTATCGATAGGTGCACTGTCGTATCATCTCTGGAGCGGCCGATAGCATTTCCGGGTCGTCGTGTGTCTGGCAGTCAGTTTGGGACGGACCAGCAGTGCAGTCGGGACGCAGAAGGAGTGAAGTCGGGGAACGGAGCGCTGCTGAGGCCCCGACAGCCAGGGCTCGTCGACCGCTAGCGACACACATGAACTGTCTGATGGAGGGAGATTGGAGTGGGACGACCGTTGGTGGGTGGTTCGGTTGGTCGTCTCATCGGCCGACGTTTACTTGGTCCTTTCACCATTTCCGGTCCTGACCAGTTGGTCGGTTGGCGTGGAGCAGCGAGGAAATCTCCGTGGCGTGTAGTTTGGCCGGGCCCGCTGGCTACGTCTTTGTGGTGTCGGAGTGTGTGGTGGTGTTCCCATTGCTACGAGACCCGTGGATCACCGATCCCGGACACGAAAGTTAAGTCTTCACTTAATCTACTAGCCAGCCCCAACTGTTCACATTGTGTCGATTGAATTTCGTTGTCGGCTATTCGGACATCCTGTCGGTGGGTCTGTTGACTGTCTGTCGATTGGGTTGTCATGGGATCGACAATAGTTGGCCCGACTGCCTGTCTCACAGAAGCGAGCATTAGTGTTTGAATTCCAGGTCGACCCTCGAACATCTGAGTGCCCTTGGGTGTATTGCCCTTTTTTATTTGTTCTTGTTGTTTGTACTTTTATGGCTGCTGGTCGATTGTTTTAGAAATTAAGTTTGGTTTTGCCCTTAAGGTGCAAGATTCTTTAGGCCTTCAGCCTAATGTAAAGAACTGTTTCACGTACGACCTTTGGCATTTTAAAAATTTAATGTTGTTTAATTTTAAGTGTTGGGGCCTTCAGCCGATTTGAATGTAACTTGTTTGCTCTCAAAGTGTCTGATGCTTTAGGCCTTCTGCCTAGGTAAAGAACAGTTTCAGGATAAGGCTTTGCCTTTTAAGTTTCTGTTTTGGTTGAGTTTTGCCTAATTAAGAACTGTTTTACGTAAGGCTTTTTTTTCGTTTAATGTTGGTTAGCCTTAAGTGTGAGGCTTTCATCCGATTTTGAATTCAAATTATCTGCTCTGAAAATCTCAGATTCTTTGGGCCTTCAGCCTAAATAAAGAACTGTTGTACGATAAGGCCTTCCTTTTAAATTTCTGATTATGCTTGCGTTTTAAGTTATTGGCCATTCTCCTTCAGCCATTTTGAAATTAAAGTGGCTTTCATCCGGTAATTAAGTCCCGAAGATTAAAGCTGTGTGTTTAAAAAAAATTTTTTTTGGCTCTTGTAATGTTTGATCAAAAAATAAAGTTGTATGCTCGAGTGTAACTGACAGCCCGTTATTTAGGCCTCTTTCCACTATTTAAACTACCTGTCCTGTCCTGCTGATTAAGCTGGGCGTCTCAAGTATCCCAAACCCTAACACTCCATCCTCCGGCATAGACCCTTCCGACAATTGTTGCAGGGAGTTTGCTTTCAGAAGGCTATCTGTCCAGTGGAGCATAAAACGTGATTCATCTGGAAAGGTAAACTCTCGCCACTCAGTGAACTTCGAGTTACTGTACTGGCGTGCAAATTCCAGCCTTTTTCACCGATGTACAGCAGTTAGCTGGGTACATGAACCAGGAGCCTGCTGCGGAGCCCATATTCTGCAACATTAGCTGAACGGTCGTAGAGACGACAATGTTGGTCCCCCCTCCGTTATCTGGATGGTCAGCTGCTCAACAGCTGCGTTTCTATTCGTCCGTATACGTATCCGCAGCCGTCGTTCATCCCTATCTTCTACTGCCTGTGTTGCATTACAATTGCCTCGGCACAGGTTTCTCATAGCACCATTCTGGCATGCACGGTATGCTACAACCACAGCAAAACGTGAACAGTTCACAAACTTAGGCGTTTCGCAAATGCTTTTACCCTTGGCCCGAAAGCCAATGATCATGCCCTTTTGGACGTCAGATAAATCCTCCTGTTTCCACATTACAACAACAACTTCACTGTTAACTGCGTCCCCCCTTTACAGTTTATATACTCTCCCCTGCTAGTATTGCCACCTGCCACATGCAGATGATTACTATGAGCTGACATCGAGCATAGACGGTGATCACATTAACGTGACTGGACAGTGTATCTTCTTTCATCGCGACCAACTCAAGTCTCTAGTGTCTCACGAGCAAGTGCTAAATCCACTCCCAGGATTGCCATGATTTTTCGTTGCTCTGTTGACGACTGTAGATCAAAAAATTGCCACAAATATCGCCATATCTAATCATTTAACTTAGCTGCGTTTAAGTCTGGACAACCCTGCGAAGTTTTCAGTGAGTTGGCTAGTTATTCAGTAAACGGTAACAAACTCTCCAGCATGCTCATGAATATGTGCCATACTTGACACACCGAGGAACCTCCTTCTTCAAAGAAACAATTTGTTGATTGCAGCCAGAAACTGGACCCAGGCACAGTGCCGACTGAGTTATTAAGTGCCGGCCGGGATGGCCGAGCGGTTCTAGGCGCTACAGTCTGGAACCGCGCAACCGCTACGGTCGCAGGTTCGAATCCTGCCTCGGGCATGGATGTGTGTGATGTCCTTAGGTTAGTTAGGTTTAAGTAGTTCTAAGTCTATGGGACTGATGACCTCAGAAGTTAAGTCCCATAGTGCTCAGAGCCATTTGAACCATTTGAGTTATTAAGTCAGTCTAAATAGTCACATCTTAAATGCAATAGGGAAAATCTGGAAAATACAATAGTTATTAAATTCAAACAGAGTTACATTTACTTATATTTATTAGTTTGACAACTTATAAGATCATAACATGTAGCTGCTCTTGAATTATTGTACCAGACTTACACAGGCTACGATTACCAAACAATCACTTTCATCTCCAATATTGCTGTTTACAGCTGTTGAATAGGTCGCATGAAGTAATGGAAAAAAGAACTTCTATACGTATATCAAAAAATACTGAGAGAAGGTCATTGAATGGGATGAGTTTGAAATACCTATTATTCGGATGGATGGATCGAAAACCGATTGTGTACTGTGCAGCGATGATCACCCATTTCAAAAAACCGTAAGCGTAACATCTAAGTATGGGAAGCACTCTCGAAAGCTCTGAAAATGCAGTGAAAGTCGCCAATCCGAGCCTTGAAACACGAACAAGGAAATAATTATTTAAATAAAAATCTTTTTTTTTAATGTAACTCGTGTGGCATCAGGTATCGATACCGCCCTACAGGCGTCTTCTATTTGGCTACGGAATAGCCAGTTTCCGCCAGATGCTGACAGTGGTCATGCGGGGTCAGGGGATCTCAAGCTGTACGCCCGCTGACCCACGTCTCCAGCGGCTCCGTACCACTAGCGCCCTCTGGCGCTGCGATATAGGACGGTCCGACTAGCACTTGGTGCCTCTTCAGTCTATGATGCTATGCAGGTGCTGCCTAGGTGTGGCACTGACACCGGCGTTTGTTCCTTAGTTTCCTTGATGATTTTATCAGCTCACTATCTCTTGCTGCAATATTTGTAATGAGCCTTCATACCTTTGGAGAAATGTAACTTGTTAGCTAATCACTTCCTCTCTTGTACTGCTTTCCTATGACGACAGTTACAGCACCAATCTGTACCCCACCTCTCCTTACCATTGCACCTTGCGTGTGTCTGACTAGCAGTCATTCCTCGCCAGGTGACACTGCTACCGCTCCTGGACGCGTTCATGTCGATAGCAGGTCGGCGGTCATAATTTTCTGGTTGATAAGTGTAATTTCGATAGGGAATTCGGTAGTGAGCGTGAAAGATACTTTCAAGAACGTGAGGCGACGTTCCAGACCCGTTCAAACGAATACCTATGTATTAGGCCACCATGCCTGAAAAACGACAGCACACAAAACACCTCAAATTACAAAAGCCCGCGGAATAAGACTACTTCGATTTGTAGCCACTTGCAAAAATACTAGATCTTGTATACTAGGTTAAGTTGTAGGTGTGGCGACATAGATAACTACCTTAAGGAACAAAAAATGAATGCTGAAAGAAGACAGACATTGTTTAGCAGATTGATAGCAAATGATTCGGTCAAATGGTAAAAAAATCTGAAGATGAGGTCGAATTTGAATCTACATTAGTCACAAGCGTTAAAGTTCTAATAGCACTTCATCGACGAATCGACGAGATACCACAGACGGAAAACATACATCTCATTCCTGGGAAATGTAGCAGACGAGAAGTGCTTACTTTGCGCTGCATCTCCGCTACAAGGTTCACGTGTCGGAGGAACGTGTTACGGCGCTCTGCACGTGTAGGCTGCCCTGGCACGTTGCCACAGTAAGCTGCCGTTGTAAGTGCCGCCGCAGAGGCGCGCCACGGAGATACGCCGTCCCAGAGCCGTATTTTCCAAGTGCTCCATAAACAAGTTGGGAACTGCTGAAGCGAGGGTGAAGCTTATAGCGACCGGGTCCATCTTTCCGTAATAGAGCTGGCGGCGCCGAAAATTTGCAGTCGAAGATGTGGTGCGGCTTACGTGTCTGTCGAGGACGTAACTAACCTCATTTGAGAGAAGGAAGGCTGAAACAGGGGATAGGGGGATACTACATGCTGCAACACGTCAGAATGAAAGTACTGGGGCGATACAAGACCACTCAGAGTTTAATTGTTGGTGTTCCTTAATACACAGAGGCACACATACCTGTCGACAGATTCTTCGAATCTAAAACCAACAACATACAATGCTACTAATATACTCTAAGACAAAAAATGATGATCGACGCACTACGGAGGAATCGGTAGATGTGATGTACACGTACAGAGAAACAAATGATTTCAATTTCAGAAAAATAGAATGATTTAATCAAGACAAAAGTTTCACGAACTCAGCAAATCAATAAAGCGTTGGTCTACCTCTGGCCCTTGTGCAAGCAGTTATTCGGCTTAGCACTGGTTAATTTGTTGGATGTCTTTCTGAGGTATGTCGTGCCAGATTCTCTCGAACAAATCCTTGGAGGACTCTGCCCGTAGTGCTCCAAACTATCTCAGTTGGAGAGAGGTATGAGATTTGCCGGCCAAGACAGGGTTTGGCAAGCACGAAGACAAGCATTAGAAACTCTCATCGTATGCGGGCGAGTATTATCTTGCTGAAATGTAAGCCCACGATAGCTTGCCACGAAATGGGGCGTAGAATATCGTCGACGTACTGTTGTGCTGTAAGGGTGCCGAGGAGGATAAATGTAATACGGACCCGATTACCAGGGGTGATGGTCTGGGGTACCATATTTTTTCATAGCAGGACCCTTTGGTTGAAAAGAAATGGCACCTCAGAACATCGCTCCTCTTTGTTGGACCTTATGGTCGGCGACTTTCAGGCTGATGTCCCATACTGCCTTGGGCATCTCCAGACACGTCGTCGGCCTGAAATCTCATTTACTGGAGAAGAATTGTCTTCAGTGATGAGAATCTCTTCAAACTCATCCCCGATGACCCGCGAAGACATGTCTGGAGACTTTCCAGACAGTGATGGGATACCAACGTGACTGTCGCCCACCGTAAAGTCCCGACTACCAGGGGTGATGATCCGGGGTGCGGTTTCTTTTCATGGCAGGACCTGACCGAGTAGTTGCGGTTGGTTTGAAAAGTGACAGCTGGAAATACGGACCCGTGATCATGCACCAGATCCTTATGAAAGGAATGGCGTTGTCCGACATTGTAGCTTATACGAGATGAAAAATGCTTAGGTAGACCTTCATTTCTTTGCAAGTTTATCTATGTCTATTCAGCTGTGTAGAGGGAGAACAGCACTAATTCTTTCTTTCGCCTTTATGCTGATGCTAAGTGGGATAATATTTTCCTACAAAGCAAAACATCAGACTACGGACAACGAATATCTGGAGCTGGAATTAATTCAGCGTTCAGAATCACCGCCCCTCTCTGTAGCCAAAGATATTCCACTGAGTATATGTGGGATGTTACAGCGAGTCATATCTGTAATCCCCCAGATGACAACCTCGCCTTGTCTAGAGGGCTATTGTAGGGCTATTGGTCAAAGTGAAGAACGCCATTACGCGTCACTCATGTTGTGGACACTTCCTAGAGGGCATTACTGGTTTCAGTAATTTTGCCTGGCCCGCATATCATTTCAGACACTGAAAATTGTCGACTGCTGCTCGATCTTAATCGTGAAATTAATGCATTGCTGATACATTAGACCCTAAACTGGATAGAACCAAACGTTATATAAATGTACGGTGTTTATTTTATTTTTTTGCCCATAGTTGTGTTCAGCAGCTGCAGCGTGTATTCTTTTCACAAAAAAATAACTTTATCGATTTCAACAGATTACTCTCTCTTTCTCAAGTTCGATACAGACTTGCTTGTCCTGTATTAATGCGCAATGAATATTCTGCGTATCTGTCCCGCATCTCGTGAACTCGTACAATGTCGTAATTACCTGCGGAAGAGCTGGAAAAATTGGGGAAACCACATACATATGTGAACGCTTGACCACTATTCATGTACATAACTCGAAAGGCGATTGATTGTAATTATAGGCCCTTAAATAGAAGAATAGGGGGCCAACCGCTATACACTTTGAATTTATTTATTAGGATCTGTTAGGAAGGGTAAGTGAAGCGGTAATATTGAGCGAGGTGGCACAGTGGTTAGCATATTGGATTCCTATTCTGGAGGACGACAGCTCAAGCCCGCGTCCGGCCATCCACATTTAAATTTTCGTGATTTTCCTAAATCGCTCCAGGCAAGCGCCTGGATGGTTCCTTTGGCAGGGCACGGCCGATTTCTTTCCCCATCCTGGACACAATCCGAGCTGGCACTCCATCTCTAAAGACCTCGAAGTCCACGGGAAGTTTATGTCTGTCTTCCTTCCCTCCTTCCTTACTGGAGCGGTGGTGAGCTAGTTGGGGAGCAATAAGGTGCTGTGCACATTAAATCGTATTTCCATAAATAAGAATTAATTACCTATTCAAGAAAGTCAATACCTGCTGAAAGGATACAGTACTGCCCGACATAGAAAAGATGTACAACAACATACTTGGTGGTTCTTGTCAGAACAGCGTTTTTTTGTAGAATAACACCATTTTATTTGATACACCGAAGCCAGTTACCAATATAGGAAAGAAGGGTAATTTGTATCTTTAATTATTCAGTTGTGCACTTCCTTAAAATAGATCCCTGAATCCAGTTTGGTAATGTTTGTGAACTGAATGAATGGCTGCTCGTCTGCTGAGCACAGATAGTGGAGGTAGATTCTATAACCATCTTTGAGACGGTTCTCTGGTCACCTTTGGCCGAACCAAAGACAGCAAGTATACCAGAGCACCAGAGGGCCTGCAATGTGGCTGACCAATACGGTGGCAAGGTCCGCCCCCACTTCTGCGGAGGTGTGGGATGACCGGATGAACGACCATGCTTCAGCCCTCTGTCTCTGGTTCTTATAGTGTGAAGACGTGCTCTATGTGTGCTCGAGAAAAACAAATTTAAATGAAAATGGTATGCATGTGGAATATTTAGGAGCTGATGAACTAATAATTTCTGTTTTCAGAAACTTTTGGTGGGAGGCTCATGTAAATTGTTCGTAAAAAGATAGGCAGGTAAAAAACTTCATGGGGAACATAGGATTCTTCGGAAGTGACAAAGAAACCAACGTGTTGTAGTCATAAGACGAAATACTAGCGTGTGTTAGTATTAAGATGAAATACTTGCGTGTGTAAATCTAATCTGAAAATAATTAATATTTCCGTGTGCAGAACTTGAATTAGAGACAAGCACTTCCACGTGGTGAGTACAGTGTGGGTCTCAACCTGACTATGAGACGGTAAAAAAGAATTAGAAGTGCTTGTCCTAGCGTTCAGTTGAGTATCCGTGTGTGAGATAGATAATATACCAAAACTTCCATTATGACAGACATTCGTGTGACGACAGCCTGATATTCAGATACTCTGAGAGTGAACTAAGATGAGTCAGCCATCTACTCTGCAACTCCATGTGAGTTGCATTGCACAGGGAGATGTGCATAAATTCTCCAGAGTTAGTGGTAGGAAAATTATTACGTGGGTCAGTGACGTGTGAATCTGGGATGACTATTGTTTGAAGTGGGAAAGCAGAACCAGTGGAAAACCAAACATTTTTTTAGAGATGTGTTTTATACTGTCAGTGTGATTTATTATGTGTATTTAATCTGTGTGATTTGCATGAGACAGTAGCGAATTTAGTTGGTCAAGCATGATTTTTCCCAGTACAGCACGAAAGTCAATAAATTCGTTATGTTGCTAATGAATGAGATTACGAGTGTGTGGGAGAGAATGAAGTAGCAAAAGATTCCTTCCCAATCCAGAACGTGTACTGTAGCAATAGACAGAAACATTACGAGACCATAGAATAGTAAAATGCTTATGTTATGTCATTCCCACTGGGTGGAGAATCCCTTGTTTAACTATTGTGTTTAAGAGTAATGCAAGAAATTTTGCAACATTAGTGTGAAAGAATTTATTGTAATAAAGGAGGAGATATGTGAGACAAAACGTGGTCTTGCTTATAGAGTTGTGGGTAGCCATTTTGTTGAGATATTTTACCATAACCTCCATTTTCTTGCTCGGATGTCCAAGCTTTGGATAAAATATAAACCACAGGAAGGAAATGTGGCCTTTCCAGGGTGGAGTGAGTCCATCAGAAATGTGCACTAGCTATTAGTTACATGTGTTATCCATTCCGTTGCATTAAAAAGTAAGGACGAGAATAAATTATAGCTTAACTGATAGGCACTAGGGCCCATATTTCAAGGATAGTTGCAGTGGGTATGATAATCATGAAAATATTTCTGATGTACGAATAATAATTGCACTCGCTTGGCAAGACACTCATCTAGTAGTCCTGACTATTAGATGCCACAGAATGGGGTAGGAACCTCCCACTTGACATCAAACGATAATTGTTATGGGGGACAGGTCAATGATCATTATGCAAAATATTAACACAGAAAGAGTTAGTAGAATTGTCAAACTTTTAAACAGTTTTAAACCACAGAACAACTGTAAAAATACGGCATCACATAAAATAAAACACAAGTCAAGACAACGTCAGCAATTTGCAATCTAGAGCTTCAGGTAAAGTGATATCAGAAATAATCTTGAACATATAAATCAGCGGCCCACCAAACCGGGTCTAAAATGTTGATCCGTATACGACGTTTCCGGCGGACAGGCTACATTTTGTTATTTTGGATGCAAGTTAAATCAAATGTTTGTAATAAGTGATAACTAATGTCATAGATCACTATATAAACAGAGTGGGACAAATAAAAGTGGCCCGGACGGGTGGATACGATTGGACGTGACTGAATGCATTTAACCACAAACCACGTGATCCACACCGGTTCAGATCGTAGTGCGGGCTGTGTCACAGGAGTGGAGCAGCGCAGGGGGGACGATGGTACCCACAGTGGAGCAGCTGGTGTTGGTTGCGGAAATTTACGTGACAACAAAATAGTGGAAACGTGTGATCAGTTGTTTGCTGAGAAGTTTAGTGGTGTCAAAGTGCCAGCAAAGAGTACCGTACAACGCTTAATGTGAAAATGGCATCAGACGCGATCTGTTTTTAACAAGTCACAAAACATTCCGAAACGTACCCACACACCTTAAAATGTGGCTGAAATGCATCAGAAAATCCTTTAGCGTTTACGAAATGAAACCGATGCCTGTTGCAAGAGACCAGCACATGACGTCGATCACATAGACGAATATTCCACCTGGACCTGCACATACATCCCTACCGAGTACCTGCTGTCTGTGCATTAAAACCAGCAGATGCTTCTCAGCGTGAGTGGCTTCTTACTGAGATGACAAACAGTGGCTTGGACATGGATGTTTTTCTTATGACTGATGAAGCCTCGTTTCACCTAGTGGTTATGTCATCTCACAGAGTCACAGGTTCTGGGCAGCGGAGAACCCAGATAACTGCCACGGAACACCATTGCATCATCAAAAGGCTGTGGTTTGGTGTGCAGTGCGTGCTGACCACGTTATTGGTCCCATCTTCTTTCATCAGACGCTCCTGTCCAACGGCTAGTACACGGTGGTTACATTCCAGTCTTTACTTCTTAGATTAATAACTTAAACCTGAGAGACATGATGTTTTTAATTAACATTATTATGTCTCCTCGTCCTAACATTGATTTTTGAATACTTTTGAAGCATTTTGTCATTGTGTGCAATGAGTTAAGCTGAACAATGCTAATTGGTTACACTACTGGCTGACTGCCATTACAGCAGCTTTAAATGCATTCCGAATGGTCTTTAACAGAAACTGCATTTTTTCTAAATTTACCACAAGAAGTCCAATACCATACCAAGAAACATTGCATTTCAAAGCCCATTGTTTGTCTTCACGTGAGCTACGAATTTCTCTATAGTATTGCCTACTAATGACTTCGTAACTTTGCGACTTCGTTCCCTGTATAATTTCTTGAATCTGTAACCAGAGGTACAGTCTGGAACCGCGCGACTGCTACGGTCGCAGGTTCGAATCCTGCCTTGGGCATGGATGTGTGTGCTGTCCTTAGGTTAGTTAGGTTTAAGTAGTTCTAAGTTCTAGGGGACTGATGACCTCAGAAGTTAAGTCCCATAGTCCTCAGAGCCATTGTAACCAGAGGCCACTATCTTGTAGATGTTGTAATGTAATAAAATAAAATATGAGCCATGACTTATATAAAAAAGAAACACACATTAATTCAATGGTTCAGCATAAAAGAGAAATAACTAATGTAGAATATTATTAACAGTGTAATATGTTGTTTAATTTAGCCCGACGTGTATAAGCACTCAGTAAACTAGCACAGTTCTCAGGGTAGTTACGTAATCGTCGATAATTAATTGTCCTTTTCTCATTTATCCAACACTAGGCTCGTGAGAAGTAGTGAGCTTATTGCACCAGAGAATATTTGCCAAGTCTGTTCGGTGTACACTACTGTAGTACGTAACTTAATATCGTGGTTTCGTCTCGATTCCCCAATATAAAATAAAAAGAGTAGCATCTACAAATGAAATCCTATAATGGAACTGGAATCCTGTGACCAGACCTTTTCTGCCTCGGATGTTATCTCGTGATATAAAGAAAATCTGTAAATAAAATTGTTAAATTATTAGTAGCTGCCTCCGGTCACGTGGGATCTGAAATAAAGTTAATTGTTCTAACCGACGGCAAGTCTCATAGATGGGCTAAAAAAAATGTTACAGATTTTTCTAAGATGGCGCCTAACAATGAAAATTCTTTGTTAAGGCCCATATCTACACAAGACAATAAAGGTAACATATTTACGATAGATTGACCACAAATTCTTTTGACAAAATAACTATTATTTTTTTCGGGTTTTAAGTGCAACTTACTTTATCAGCTGGCACATCAAGATGAGATTAACACAAGAACGTACTCTTAGGTCCAAATGAAAGCAGATAAGATAAGCGAATGACAAAGGAAAGATATTTCATGCATACAAGTGCAAGAGTCCATGGAATAACATGTCCATTGTAGTTCTATTTCTTCTTCTTTGGCGTACTTGTCGATTATTTATAAAATTTGTCGTAATATTTAGTTTACATTTTTTTTAAACCCAGGTCCACCCGGGAGAAACAGTACAATGTCCCCCAGTATTCGTGTAGTGACAATCAAGTGCAGCTCTAAACCTTACGAATAGTTTTTCTTTCACACTTTTGCAAGTTCTCTTACCGAACGAGACCAGCGGCGTTTGCATCAAGTTGTCAGTGATATCAGACCTCAGAAATCAATGTGGAACGTATCTGTTAGGACAGTGCGGCTAAATTTTCAATTAATGGGCTATGGCAACAAACGACCGACGCCAGTGCCTTTGGTAACAAGATCAGTTCGAATGTGGCCCAGACCCACGTTGTCAACAAGACGTTGTGCAAGCTGGCGGTAGCTCCATAAGGGTGTGGGCTGTGTTTGTATGGAATGCACTGGGTCCTCTGGTCCAACTGAACCGATCATTGATTGTAAATGATTCGGCTTTCTGGACACCATTAGTAGCCATTCAAGGACTTCATGAAGGTAGGGGCGGGGGGGGGTGGCATCGTGGCCATGTCTCGAAATTCGACCCATGCCTACCTTACCTTCACCCAGTCTGGAGCTGTCTGTTTCCATTATTTCCTGTATAAAAGAGAGAGAGAGAGAGAGAGAGAGAGAGAGAGAGAGAGAATGGTAAAGCGAGTGCGCTAACGAGATGTATCGATCAAATCCCAGTCGGACCATGAAAAATTTCAGTGTGCCTTTAATCAAGAGTAAAAAAAGTGCGTTATCACAAAGGAGCACGGCATAATGCATTTACCTAGTTGGGTTTAAATCTTATGGCGAAAATAAGGAAAATAGGAAACTGTCTTTGATTACTAATCAAAACGTTCTCGGTATCGGGTTCGAACGCCGCCACTGCTTAAATTTTGGATAAAAACCGTCAGCAATGACGGCCGAACACTTCCGACAACAGCCTTTTCAAAGATGGCTGAGGAGCGGACAGGGGGTTGGAGCACTCTCTTGCCACTGAGGTACAAAAGTGCCCTAACAGGTGCAGGAATCAGAAATAGAAATGATCAGCGGGATGCGGGTGCAGAAGGCGATGGAAGCTTCTGCATCAAAGACACTTTATTTGTATCCATGTGATATGTGGCCTGTAACTGAAAAAGTATCATGATATCTTCATTGGCAAAAGATTCAGGACTAGCTCTCATTCGGATCTCCGGGAGGCCCCTGCCAAGGGAAGGTGACCACGAGTGAAAGACTAATTAACCAACGAAAGGATAACATTCTACGAGTCGGTGTGTGGAACGTCAGAAGCTTGAACATGTTAGAGAAGCTAGAAAATCTGAAAATGGAAATGCTAAGGCTCGGTCTAGATATAATGGGGTCAGTGAAGTGACATGTAAAGAAAACGAAAATATCTGGTCAGATGAATATATGGTAATATCAACAGCAGCAAAAAAAGGGGAATAGGATTCATTATGAATAGGAAGGTAGGGCTGAGAGTGTGTTACTGTGAACAGTTCAGTAACAGGGTTGTTCTCATCGGACTGTACGCTACACCAACACTGGCAACTATAGTTCGGGTAAACGTACCTAGCCGGCCGTTGTGACCGTGCGGTTCTAGGCGCTTCAGTCTGGAACCGCGTGACCGCTACGGTCTTAGGTTCGAATCCTGCCTGGGGCACGGATGTGTGTGATGTACTTGGGTTAGTTAGGTTTAAGTAGTTCCAAGTTCTAGAGGACTGATGACCTCAGATGTTAAGTCTCATAGTGCCCAGAGCCATTTGAACCATTTTTAAACGTACCTACGTCACAACTCGAAGAAGAAAAAATAGAGAAAATATATGAGGATACTGAATTGGTAATGTAATACGTACAGAGAGCAGAAAAATTAATAGGGGATTGGAATGCGGTTGTAGAGGAAGGAGGAGAAGGAAAAGTTACAAGAGAATATGGGCTTCCTAGTAGGAATGAGAGAGGAGAAAGACTAATTGAACTCTGCAATAAATTTCAGCTAGAAACAGTGAATACTCTGTTCAAGAATTACAAGAGGAGCAGGTATACTCGGAATAGGCCTGGAGATACGGGAAGATTTCAGTTAGCTTACATCACGCTCAGACAGAAATTCCGAAATTATAAGGCATACGCAGATCACAATATAAGAATGATGAATAGTAGGCTGAAGTTTAAGACCCTAGACAGAAAGAATCAGTGCTCAAAGAAGTGCGATACGGAAGTGCTAAAGAACGAAGAGATAAGTTTGAAGTTTTCTGAGGCTATAGATTATGCGCTAAGGAATAGTTCTGTAAGCAGTTCAGTTGAAGACGAATGAACGTCTCTAAAAAGGACAGTCACGGAAATTGGAAGGAAAAAAGTAAATACAAAGAAAGTAACTGCGAAGAAATCGTGGGTAACAGAAGAAATACCTAAATTGATCGATGAAAGAAGTAAGTAAGAAAATGTTGAGGGAAATTCAGGCATACAGTAATAAAAGCCACATAGAAATGAAATGAACAGTAAGTGCAACGAAGCTAAGTGAAATGGCTGCATGAAAAATGTGAAGAAATCGAAAAAGAAATGATTGTGAAAGGACTTGCTCAGCATATAGAAAAGTCAAAACAAGGGCCTCTAAAATCGTTGAGGGAAGTGACAACAAAACGATAATACACGTTGGAGTGTAGAATGTAGGACACGGGCGATATACCATACGAATTTGGGAGAAACATAATCCACAAAGTTCCCAAGATTGGAAGAGGCGTCAAGTGCGAAAATTATGGCATAATGAGCTAAACAGCATCCAAATTCCTAACAAGAATAATATACAGAAGAATGGAAAACAGAAGTGATATGACGATCAGTTTCGATTTAAGAAAGGTAAAGGCACCAGAAAGACAGTTTTGCCGGTTGATAGTGTAAGCGAGACTGAAGAAAAATCAAGGCGCGTTCATAGGATATGTCGCCGGCCGCGGTGGCCGAGCGGTTCTAGGTGTTCAGTCCGGTACCGCGCCACTGCTACGGTCGCAGGTTCGAATCTTGCGTGTGATGTCCTTAGGTTAGTTAGGTTTAAGTAGTTCTAAGTTCTAGGGGACTGATGACCACAGATGTTAAGTCCCATAGTGCTCAGAGCCAATTGAACCATATGAGACGTCGACTTGGAAAACACGTTCGACAATGTAAAATGTTCGAAATCGTTAGAAAAATAGGGGTAAGCTGTAGGGAAACATGGATAATATACAACATGTACAAGACCCAAAAGGGAACAATAAGAGTGGAAGATCAAGAACAAAACGCTTGGATAAAAAAAGGCAGTATGACAGGGATACAGTCTTTCGCCCTTGCGAAATGTTCCAGCAAATAACTGCGGATGTAGATTGCAAGCTCTAATGCGAGATGAAGAGGTTGGCAAAGGAGAGGAATTCGTGACAGGACGCATCAAACCAGTCAGAAGACTGATGACTCAAAAAGAAAGCAAGATAGGCGGTGATGTGTGCCAGAGATGAGATATAACGACAGAGTGCAATGACAGTGCAGATACAAGTGTTTCGGAGCCACCGCCCCCCCCCCCCCCCCCCGCCTCACTCACTCAGCGAATTTTGTGAATATGAACCTCGTAGCAAATGGCTAGTTCTTGTATCCATGTTGACCCAACAGTATCATCAGTTGAGACTGACTTGGGCAGTGGAGAATCGAAACTGGATCGTGAATGCGTGGAATGGTGTCGTCTTTGCAAACTCCCTTATGACGACCCTACTCGTTTTGTTTGCATTTCGTTAACTCTGCCTGTCTGTTCTGTATATATTGATTATTACTGAATTGATAATGACAGGCTAAGAAGGAAGTTGCTTACTTTTGATAGCAGAAATTTCTTTCGTTCTTTTAATATGGCTGCTGCGATAAAAGATCTTGGACACTCTCTCATTATCGCCGACGTAACCTTCTCTGACTATTATGCCCGTTAATAGACTAAGGTTTTGGCCCACCTAAATTTTGAGAACAATCTGTCACCGACTGAACTTTATTCCTGTGTGCTCTATTGCACCTACGGATATTTTATAAGGTTGCAACGAATAACGTGATAGGAATTTGTGGGCAGTCAGAGAAAACTACGTGCTTGCTTGAACTAATCTTGTGCCAAGAAATTAAGATTGGGGTAGCCTAATCACAAATGCTATTACCGTGACTCTCTTTTCAGGCATGATTAGAAATAAGGTAGCGATAAACGGAAGTTGCTTTCAAATTAGAACTTATTTTTATTTCTGATTAATCTTTTTGCATTTAACAGTTGCCGGCCAGTGTGTCCGAGCGGTTCTAGGTGCTTCAGTCCGGAACCGCGCGACTGCTACGGTCGCAGGTTCGAGTCCTACCTCGGGCATGGATGTGTGTGATGTCCTTAGGTTAGTTAGGTTTAAGTAGTTCTGATTTCTAGGGGACTGATGACCTCAGATGTTAAGTCCCATAGTTCTCAGAGCCATTTGAACCATTTTTTTATTTAACAGTTTGACAAATATTCATGATATTATTTCCAGGGTATCAGATACCTTTCGAAATTATATTTCACAATCTCTCACCTGAGAATTATAAGCTGTGTTGGCTTCAATTTACATAGTCCTGTGGGGAAGGGAAAAGTTTGGAGAGCACGTGGTCACTGTTCTATTTTAACGACAGACATAATCAGTACGGGCAGGTAAATATCGACAGCATTTTGGTGAGAAGATTTTGTTTTTACTTCATGGGGGGCATCGAGCAGGATATTGTGGTGGCGTATTGCTACTGTGAAGCGCTTGTAAAGAAAGGGACACGTCTCATAAAACGCGCACTCGGTACAAATATTGAATAAAACATTCCGACATCGACACAAGATAATTTAAAAATGTTCATCAATTATAAAAGGCAAGCTGTAACATTCCTTACAAAGTTTAACGGAGATTTAGATTTGAATTTATGGACCGCGTGGCCGCACCTAACGGAAATCACATTCTCAGATTACTCTGTATTCCATTAACTCGACTAAAAATCATGACCGGTCCCTAAATAATCATCACTAAAACATCTATCAAAAGGAAACTGTTGAGTTTAACAAATAAGTAAAATTCAGAAACCTTTGCCCGTATTCGACACAGCCGTTCTGAGAGCGTTTACACATCTTTGGCCAAACCCACCGGTTCCTGCTCTTTGCCATCCAACGACAGCATTTAAGTTGTTATAACATCCAGATACCCACCACATCTCTGGTTCGTCTTCTACCACATTCAAACCATTCGTTCATCAACACACACTTTAAGGAGGGGTGGAAAACTCAAAGAAGGACACCGGACTTGCACATTGGAATGAAAAGAAAACACGTCGACCCATAATTATTCCACAGGCAAGCGGCAGTTGGGGCTGAGATTACTCCACAGTTAATTAATTATGTAAAAAATAAATTTACGCTGATTTTTATGTATCAGATAGTATGAACATATATTGGAGCACTAATTTTAATCATGGAACGGCACCTATTGTGGCATTACATCTTGGCTGATTTCTTGTGACATCTGCTTGATGGTTGTTTCCGAATACGCTGTCATTCAGTCGGACGCCTACTCGAAGCATCTGCAGCACTATGGATGCTTGCTGCTGGAGCAGCGTTGTGTTGTGGTGTACATTCACGTATAGTAACAGTCGAAGGCAACATGACTGCTGTGAATTATGTGAACATTGCTGCGACCCAAGAAAAGCATTTATTGACAGACGGCCAACACGGATTCAGAAAACATCGTTCTTGTGAAACACAAATAGGGCTTTTTCTCACGAAGTAATGAGTGCTATTCAGACGGGACGTCAGATTTTTTCCATATTTCTAGTTGTCCAAAAGGCTTTTGACAACCTTTCTTACAAGCGGCTTCTAATCAAATTGCGTGCCTATGGAGCATCGTCTCAGTTGTGTTGTCCTGTATGGGAAGTTACAGAGCATAATAACTGACGGAAAGCCATCGAGTAAAACAGAAGTAATATCTGGCGTACCCAAGGAAGCTTTATAGGCCCTCTGCTGCTCCCGAGCTGCTTAAACGAATCGTGGAACAATCTGAGCAGCCCTCTTAGGTAAGCAGCTGATGCCTTCATTTACCGTATTATAGCGTCATCCGGAGATCAAAACAAATTGCAAAACGATTTAGACATCTGTATGGTGCGAAAAGTGGCAACTGACTCTAAACAGTGAAATCTGTGAAGTCATCAACATGGGTAATTGAAGAAATCCGCTAAATTTCAGCTACATAAAACTACAGCTCGTAAATTCAACTAAATACTTAGAGATTAGAGTTACGAACAACTTAAATTGGAACGATTTCATAAATAACGTTGTGAGGAAAGCAAACGACAGACTGCGATTTCTCGGCAGAACACTTAGGAAATGTTAAAGTTCTGTTAAGGAGACTGCTTATACTACGCATGCCCTCTTCTGGAGTATTACTCTACGGTGTGGGATCCGCATCAGAAAGGGTTAACGGAGGACAGCGATAAAGTTCAAAGAAGGGAACCTCGTATTGCGTTATCACGAAATATGGCGGTGACTGCCACATACATGATACACGAAGAGCGGGGTAGCCGTTTTCTCTGCAGTAGGACCTTCTCATGTAATTTCAAAAACCAACTTTCTCCTCAGATCGTGAAAATATTTTCCTGCAGCGTACCTAAGTCAGGAAAAATGATCGTCATGATAAGATAATAGAAATCAGAACTTGCACGGAAAGTTTTAAGTGTTAGATTTTCCCGCGTTCTGTTCAAGAGTGGAACAGTAGAGAAACAGATTCAAGCTGGTTGGATGAACCATCTGCCAGGCACTTGTAAACTGCAGTGTAATGACGTCTAGAACTACTGATGGCCTTGGGAGAGCCAGTCATGACAAAACTCTACCATCTGGTGAGGCGAAATACCCACAGACTTCAAGAAGAATATAATAATTCCAATCCCAAAGAAAGCAAGTGTTGACAGATGTGAAAATTACCGAACTATCAGTTTAATAAGTCACAGCTGCAAAATACTAACGCGAATTCTTTACAGACGAATGGAAAAACTGGTAGAATGGGACCTCGGGGAAGATCGGTTTGGATTCCGTAGAAATGTTGGAACACGTGAGGCAATACTAACCTTACGACTTATCTTAGAAGAAAGATTAAGAAAAGGCAAACCTACGTTTCTAGCATTTGTAGACTTAGAGAAAGCTTTTGACAACGTTAACTGGAATACTCTCTTTCAAATTCAGAAGGTGGCAGGGGTAAAATACAAGGAGCGAAAGGCTATTTACAATTTGTACAGAAACCAGATGGCAGTTATAAGAGTCGAGGGGCATGAAAGGGAAGCAGTGGTTGGGAAAGGAGTGAGACAGGGTTGTAGCCTCCCCCGATGTTATTCAATCTTCTATTCTGTCGAGGAGCTCCTGGAAGAGCTAAAAAATTAAGCAAATTCCAGTGTTACATTCTTGATTTTCTTTATTTAAACTAACGACTTGTCGCCTGAATATGTTTCTTATATTTCATTTTATCTGTTTCTACAATCGTGTTATAATTTCATGTATTGACTCGTTCCATGATCATGGAGACTTGTCCTAAATGTGGTCCCACGGAACAATAAATAAATAAATAAATAAAATGTAGACTGGCAATGGCAAGGAAATCGTTTCTGAAGAAGAGAAATTTGTTAACATCGAGTATAGATTTAAGTGTCAGGAAGTCGTTTCTGAAAGTATTTGTATGGAGTATAGCCATGTATGGAAGTGAAACATGGACGATAACCAGTTTTGACAAGAAGAGAATAGAAGCTTTCGAAATGTGGTGCTACAGAAGAATGCTGAAGATAAGGTGGGTAGACCACGTAACTAATGAGGAGGTATTGAATAGGATTGGGGAGAAGAGAAGTTTGTGGCACAACTTGACTAGAAGAAGGGATCGGTTGGTAGGACATGTTTTGAGGCATCAAGGGATCACAAATTTAGCATTGGAGGGCAGCGTGGAGGGTAAAAATCGTAGAGGGAGACCAAGAGATGAATACACTAAGCAGATTCAGAAGGATGTAGGTTTCAGTAGGTACTGGGAGATGAAGAAGCTTGCACAGGATAGAGTAGCATGGAGAGCTGCATCAAACCAGTCTCAGGACTGAAGACCACAACAACAACAACAAAAATGACGTAGATGTAGATGTAGACCACCTGTGTACCTACAAGCCTGATGTCTCACTGATGACTAGGGCATTTTCCAATAGGATAACTGTCCGTGTCATCAGGCCACAATCGTGCTACCGTGGTTTGAGAAACATGGTACTTAATGCACCTTGGTCATGGTCACCATTCGCCTTATCTGAACCCTATGTAATAGATCTGGGCTGCTATAGGCCGCCAATTGTGCAGCCAGAATCGACCAGCCCGTTATTTTCGGTAAGGGAACCAAAGCGATGTTGCTCGGACATGGAGGAGAGACAGGAACCGTCGATGACATGCCTCGTTGCGGATTGCACACACGATAAGATGGAAGAAGAATGGTTGGAATGTGTAAAAGAAGTGATAGGGTGACTGCATCCAGGAGATATCGATGTATGGTATAAAAGACTGCAGTATCGTCAGACCATTTCACGTGCTGCTCATCATAAACTACAGGAGAAACAACTTAAGACTGAGTTCTCTTTGCTGTCTCAACACCACCTGGTTCACGTTTTTACCGTTTCATCGGACTTGCTAGGTCGCATGAAAACATAATTACCGCCTCCTCTTTCACTGTCGTACAGCAAATGCATGTATTAGCGATAAGGCTTGAGTCTTAAGAGCCCATGTCGTTCTTCAGAATTTATGAAGTGCTTTGTAGGTTTTGGAATCGTAAAGCGGTTTTCACGAGTTTGAGTTCGAAACATTACCATTAGCCATTCCGAAAGTCATTAAGTTTTCACCGTGTCATGCTGAGTGCTTCAGCAACTCGTTCCCTAGTTGTTCCAGCCCATTAATGAAGCCGTCCGTAGCTTATAGTTTATATTGCGGTTCGATGCTTAGGGTTTATATTGCGGTTCGAAACTGTGCACTCCTCTTCTCCTAAACGAGGTTGCTTTGTGTTACGAGCCACTGCTCAGGGTCTTACAAAAGAAATTACCTAGCATAGTACTGTCATTTCGAAATGAAAGTGTGGAATCTGTACGTTAATTAGCCCATTCGTTTAAATCTAATACCGTATAAGTTGCGCAATTGCCCTGGAAATGCACGACACAAGCAATAAAGATAAAGAGAAAATGGCAGACACCATCTCATTACCGGTTATAAAAGTTTTATGACAACAGTAGAAATTTACTTATGGTGTAGGCAGCCTTTCGTGTTAGTGTTGAATTTCGTAATGGTTCCTATGATGAGCGATGGGAAGTAAGCACGACGAAACGTAAATCGGATGTGGGTAGCCAATCATATTGCTTGTCCGTAATTTCCTATTTTTCTGCTATTTTGTTTCACTCACAGCAATCTAAGCAGTATTATTAGATCGCTCTCTGAACACAATCTCGGATATCGCGATATACACAAATCAAAAAAAGGTTTTCATCGCCCCGGTTCCCAGAACTGAAGATAGACGTTGACTGTGGATATTGTCTCACAGACGCAGTCCCTTTGACTGTTCAGAGATGTCACCAAACACGGCCAAAGACGAAGGGGATCCGACAGCCGATCAGTTCCAATCATTCCACCAGGAAGGAGATACACGGCTCGTGTTGTCTGTAGTTCAACGATGCCTAGACGGTCAATACCGCATGCGGTTCGATCGCATCCGCATTGTTACTCTGGGCCAGAAAGGGCTCTCAACAAGAGAAGTAAGGAAGTGTCTAGGCGTCTCCAAGGGAACCAAAGCGATGTTGCTCGGACATGGAGGAGAGACAGGAACCGTCGATGACATGCCTCGTTCTGGCCGCCCAAGGGCTACTACTGCAGTGGATGACCGCTACTTGCGGATTATGCTACGGAGGAACCCTGACAGCTACGCCATCATGTTGAATAATGCTTTTCGTGCAGCCACAGGACATCGTGTTACGACTCAAACTGTGCACAATAGGCTGCATGATGCGCAACTTCACTCCCGACGTCCATGGCGAGGTCCATCTTTGCAACCACGACGCCATGCAGCGCGGTACAGATGGGCCCAACAACATGACGAATGGACCGCTCAGGAGTGGCATCACGTTCTCTTCACCGATGAGTGTCACATATGCCTTCAACCAGACAATCGTTGGAGTCGTGTGTGGAGGCAACCAGGTCAGGCTGAACGCCTTAGATACGCTGTCCAGCGAGTGCAGCAAGGTGGAGGTTCCCTGCTGTTTTGGGGTGGCATTATGTGGGGCTGATGTACGCCGCTGGTGGTCATGGAAGGCGCCGTAACGGCTGTACGATGTCATCCTCCGACAGATAGTGCAACCACATCGGCAGCGCTCTGGCGTGGCATTCGTCTTCATGTTCAACAATTCGTGCCCCCATCGTGCACTTCTTTTGAATGACTCCTTTCAGGATAACGACATCACTCGATTAGAGTGGCCAGCATGTTTTCCAGACATTAACCCTATCGAACATGCCTGGGATAGATCGAAAAGGGCTATTTATGGATGACGTGACCCACCAACCACCCTGAGGGATCTAGGCCGAATAGCCATTGAGGAGTGCTACAATCTGGACCAACAATGCCTTGATGAACTTGTGGATAGTATGCCACGACTATTTCTGGCATGAATCAATGCAAGACAGCGTGCTACTTGGTATTAGAGGTACCGGTGTGTACAACAATCTGGACCATCACCTCTGAAGGTCTTGCTGTATGGTGGTACAACACGCATTGTGTGGTTTTCATGAGCAATAAAAAGGGCGGAAAAAATGTTTATGTTGATCTCTATTCCAATTTTCTGTACAGGTTCCGGAACCCTCGGAACCGAGGTGATACAAAACTTTTTTGATGTGTGTACTACGGAAAAACAGTCAAATACTTGTGAGAAACAAGATTAAAAATTTCTGTTATGTTCCAACCCAACCGCAACCTTGGAAATTGTGACATTTACTGAAAAATAAGATTGGATTGAGCGTGCTGTCACTCGATTAACTGCGCCACACGTCAATGAATTGCAAACAGCAGCAGGCGGTGCATGAGCCATTGACACTGTAAGTGTAGACACAGGAATTATATAAACTGCGTTGCAGATATGCCAAATTACTCCGCTGTCGTGAATATTGCAGAGTAATTTCGAATTTCTGCAACGAACTTGGGATAAGGAGATCGTGGCCAAGTTTGATGCGGTAAAACGTTACATAAGGTCGGCAGCAGTGAATAATACGAGGGCGGTTCAGAAAGTAACCTCCGATTGGTCACAGTGCGGGTTGTGGGGGGAGTAGCGACGCCATCTGTGCGTTCACGCACTCAACAGGTCAGTCGGCATCAAGCCGTGGTCGAGTGAAAGTCGTACCTGCGCTAGTTTAGTTTTTGTGGCAGTTTGAAATGTGTGCTGCAATAGAAAACCCCGCCAAATGTGAAGTGCGTGCTGTCATAAGGTTTTTTACAGCCAAAGGATATTCTGCAGCAGCTATTCATCGTGAGCTTTGTGCCGTGTACGGACCAAGAGTTATGAGTGAAGGAGTTGTCCGTGAATGGGTACGTTTATTTAAAAGTGGACGAGAAAACGTTCCTGATGAAGAGAGGAGTGGTAGACCATCATTGGTGACTGACGAACTCGTTCAGACAGTTGATGCAAAAGTTCGTGAAAATCGACGTTTCTCAATGTCGGAGTTGTCTACTGGTTTTCCACAGATTTCTAAGACTCTCTTGTACGAGATAGTGACAGCAAGATTGGGTTACCGTAAGTTCTGTGCACGATGGGTGCCCAAAATTCTTACCGACCACCACAAAACTCAAAGAATGGCCTCTGCATTAGACTTTCTGTCACGTTATGAGGACGAAGGAGAACCATTGTTAAACAGAATCGTGACCGGTGACGAAACCTGGATTAAGTACGTGAACCCTGAGACAAAAGAACAATCAAAGATGTGGGCTCATTCAAATTCGCCTACCAAACCAAGAAAAGCCTCGCAAGATTTTTCTGCCAGAAAACTGATGGCAACGGTGTTTTGGGATGCCAAAGGGGTGTTGTTGGTTGAATTCATGGAACGTGGTACGACCATTAATCAAGACGTGTACTGTGAAACAATAAAAAAGTTACGACGGGCTATACAGAACAAACGCCGTGGTATGCTGACTTCCGGTATCGTTTTTTTGCACGATAACGCCCGTCCTCACTCTGCTCGCAGAACAACGGCCCTTCTTGAGTCCTTCAAGTGGGACGTTATCAACCATCCACCTTACAGCCCAGACCTGGCGCCAAGTGATTATCACCTCTTCATGCATTTGAAGAAATGGCTCGGGTCACAGCGGTTTGATGACGACGAAGAGCTCAAAGATGCGGTCACAGGCTGGCTCCAGGCACAAGCGGGTGATTTTTATGCAGAAGGAATTTCAAAGCTTGTGAAGAGATACGATAAGTGCCTCAATCGCTATGGAGACTATGTAGAAAAATAGTGCAAAGATGTAGTTGTAAGATGTATATATTAAAATATTTTTATTTAACTTGGTGTATTTTTTTAAATCAACCGGAGGTTACTTTCTGAACGGCCCTCGTATTTTACGGAAGACCAGCCTGGCCATCGTCAACGAAATGAAAGGTACGAACTGTGTAATAATGTACAGAGTTTATATAATTGGCATCTCTTTTTTCTCTGCAGTTCTCTCATGTTTCGACTGGCAGTGGGTCGATATGTCGATGGCAGTTCATCGAATAGCTCACCATTGTAATACAACAGCAAAACAGACAAAGAAATTTGAGCGACTTGCAACCATGCAAAGATCCGTGTCATGCCGTGGAACGGCGCGCATTGTCTTCAGCCTGTCGGACAAGAACCTGGACGAAGGAGCCATCTCGGCCCTTAATAAAGAATTGAATTTCGCTTCTACGCCGACGACGCCGACGCCGACGATGTAAGATTAACCACCACTCGGATTTTAGCTTCAGCCAAGCCGCCTAAATCTAACCTCAGCAGAGCGGAGAGAGAGGGGCTCCGTGGAAAGATGAAGATCTTGTGGTACTTCCAGTTGACAAGGGAAGTGCTACGATTGTTCTTAATACCACTAAATATCACAGGGAAGTTGCGTCGTTGTTGGAAGAGAGTACGTACAAATGCGTAAAACGGGATCCAACTCCGTCATGCAGCAGAAAAAACGGTGGCGCTTCTCGATATTCCTGGTTTACCAGAGGATGTCATCAATAATCTTGGAGCACGAGCTCCTAGACCTCCTAGGCTGTACAGATTACCTAAAGTTCACAAGGAAGGCATTCGTTTGAGGCCAACTGTTAGCGCCATTGCTTGTCCTACCTACAGGCTGGCCAAATATTTAACTAAGTTAATGATTCCGACAGTTGGACTCTGTGAACGTATCAAAAACTCTCAGATGTTCATTGAGAAAGTTACACAAATTAGATTTGGTCCAAACGATATTTTAGTCAGCCTGGATGTGCTCTCACTATTTACAAAAGTTCCTGTGGAGGCCACACTGAAACTGTTGGCAGAGCATTTCCCACCAGCAACGATAAAGTTGTTCCGACATGTTATGACCACAACCTAGTTCTTGTACGGCAGTAAATTTTTTTAAATGGCTATGGGTTCTCCGTTATCTCTAGAAATACTTAACTTTTTTATGGAACATTTTGCAGAGAATGCATTAAATTCGGTTGCCCTTCATCCATCTTCATTTAATCGTTATGTTGACGACACGTTTACGGCCTGCCTACACGGCGCAGGAGCTCTTGAGCACTTCCTGGAACATTGAACTGCATGCACCCAAACAACGTGCAGAGCGAAGGCTGCCATTTTTAGATGGCCTGGTACAACAAGTCAGATAGACGGCTCGGCCACTCATTGTACCGCAAGCCGATGCAAACTGATTTATATCTTATCGCCCAGCGTTAAATGCACTGGCATACAGAGTAAAAACTATTTCTGACGAAGCCCACTTGCATTCAGAAATTAATCGTCTGAAGTATGTGCTCCGAAAGAGCGGCTACGGGTCACGTGGTATCAAGCCAGCGTTCTTCAATAAAAGGAAACGTAAAAATTATGAACTTTCACTTGTTAAGCCACCAGTTGCATTTCTTCCCTTCTGCGTCGCTACATTGAGAAAAATAGACAGAGTCCTGGGAAGACGAGGTATCAGATGTATTTTCCGACACCCCTAAGAAGATAAAGCAGATGCTGCTGAGCACAATCTCACAAACATAGAATACTGTTAGACGACACAAAAGATTTTTTCCAGGCTCCCACATAGTGGGACTCTATAATTAAAGAGACTGTAGGAATAAAAGTATGTTAGGAAATCTTCAAGCCTGACGGCGGGTACAATCTTACCGGTGCGTGGAAGCGAGCTTTGGATGCAGAGAAGAGCCAGAGATGTTCGTCGCAATGTTTAGCTACGGCGGGAGCGATGGCGCCACCAATGAAGACTTGACAGTATCTGCGACAGCATGACGTAACTACCGACCAATCAGAAGTAGTCTTTGCGCTACAGAGTGCCATCACAGCAACAGTTCTGACGGTCAGTTGCTCCTGACGAGGACGATATTGGAAATCATCGAAAGCTCGAGGTTTTATACTGAACAGAGGCGGCAAGGTGTCCTAGAATCTTTTATATATATAATGTGTTGTGTACTTTGTTTTAAAATTCCTGCATGTCATGCTTATGTGTACTGTATCACAACATTGACATTCACATTTGAATATACAGGGTGTTTCAAAAATGACCGGTATATTTGAAACGGCAATAAAAACTAAACGAGCAGGGATAGAAATACACCGTTTGTTGCAATATGCTTGGGACAACAGTACATTTTCAGGCAGACAAACTTTCGAAATTACAGTAGTTACAATTTTCAACAACAGATGGCGCTGCGGTCTGGGAAACTCTATAGTACGATATTTTCCACATATCCACCATGCGTAGCAATAATATGGCGTAGTCTATGAATGAAATTACCCGAAATCTTTGACAACGTGTCTGGCGGAATGGCTTCACATGCAGATGAGATGTACTGCTTCAGCTGTTCAATTGTTTCTGGATTCTGGCGGTACACCTGGTCTTTCAAGTGTCCCCACAGAAAGAAGTCACAGGGGTTCATGTCTGGCGAATAGGGAGGCCAATCCACGCCGCCTCCTGTATGTTTCGGATAGCCAAAAGCAATCACACGATCATCGAAATATTCATTCAGGAAATTAAAGACGTCGGCCGTGCGATGTGGCCGGGCACCATCTTGCATAAACCACGAGGTGTTCGCAGTGTCGTCTAAGGCAGTTTGTACCGCCACAAATTCACGAAGAATGTCCAGATAGCGTGATGCAGTAATCGTTTCGGATCTGAAAAATGAGCCAATGATTCCTTTGGAAGAAATGGCGGTCCAGACCAGTACTTTTTGAGGATGCAGGGACGATGGGACTGCAACATGGGGCTTTTCGGTTCCCCATATGCGCCAGTTCTGTTCATTGACGAAGCCGTCCAGGTAAAAATAAGCTTCGTCAGTAAACCAAATGCTGCCCACATGCATATCTCCGTCATCAATCCTGTGCACTATATCGTTAGCGAATGTCTCTCGTGCAGCAATGGTAGCGGCGCTGAGGGGTTGCCGCATTTGAATTTTGTATGGATAGAGGTGTAAACTCTGGCGCATGAGACGATACGTGGACGTTGGCGTCATTTGGACCGCAGCTGCAACACGGCGAACGGAAACCCGAGGCCGCTGTTGGATCACCTGCTGCACTAGCTGCGCGTTGCCCTCTGTGGTTGCCGTACGCGGTCGCCCTACCTTTCCAGCACGTTCATCCGTCACGTTCCCAGTCCGTTGAAATTTTTCAAACAGATCCTTTATTGTATCGCTTTTCGGTCCTTTGGTTACATTAAACCTCCGTTGAAAACTTCGTCTTGTTGCAACAACACTGTGTTCTAGGCGGTGGAATTCCAACACCAGAAAAATCCTCTGTTCTAAGGAATAAACCATGTTGTCTACAGCACACTTGCACGTTGTGAACAGCACACGCTTACAGCAGAAAGACGACGTACAGAATGGCGCACCCACAGACTGCGTTGACTTCTATATCTTTCACATCACTTGCAGCGCCATCTGTTGTTGAAAATTGTAACTACTGTAATTTCGAAAGTTTGTCCGCCTGAAAATGTACTGTTGTCCCAAGCATATTGCAACAAACGGTGTATTTCTATCGCTGCTCGTTTAGTTTTTATTGCCGTTTCAAATATACCGGTCATTTTTGAAACACCCTGTATCTGATCCCTGGAATTCGTCCATCTTTGTTGGCCTAAGTTTATTTGGCGGGTTTCCAAAGTTTTATATGCTATTTGGAGGCCCTGTTTCTTTAGTATATTCACCACTCTTTGTGTTGATTTATATGTGGAATACTTGACAAAGCTGTAGCAACATTCGCCACTTTTTTAGCAGTCGTGTCGTTCTCAGTTGCGCATAATATTCCTGTATCTTGATAATTATTAGGGAACGCCTAGTCAGAACTGAATAAACACAGTTTGGTGCTATGCACATTTCCCCTTTCTCATTTGAAAGGCATCTTCAGTGGCCTAGAGTATGTACTTATTTTTGTTTGTACTATTTAGTTTACCCGAATAGTAGCGGCTTCGGTTCAGGATGCCATCATAACCAACTGGGAGAGCGGTGTGCTGACCACACGCCCCTCCTATCCGCATCCTCCTCGGAGGATGACACGGCGGTCGGATGGTCCCGGTAGGCCACTCCTGGCCTGACGACGGAGTCCTGTTTTTTTTTTTTTTTCTATTTAGTTTACATTTAGGTTGTTTCATACTGAGGTTGTAAACACTTCTGGCCCTTTTTGCTTTTCTGTGATGTAATAGTGATTTAAAGTTCTACTTACTGATTTAGTGGATGCTGACCTATTTCATCTGGCTCTACCAGTATGGTTAACGAACCCAGAAGATACGCTGCGGGCATTTTCGTGCTGTTACCAAAGACACTGGTGTCCTTCGTCTGGTACCGTAGCACATTAACGCCAGATTTCGCTGCCCTGTCCTAACGGATGCTTTTTTAATAGGATGGGGCCCCTCAACGCCCACACCAACGTGGTGACCAAACCAAAAGTTCTACTGTCACCTCCGTAAACATGTTAGTTTTTGAATCAGGCGTCACAGGATGCGGGCTGTGATGTTGTCCATGCGTCTGTGTAAGATTACTCATTAACATGGTCTATCAGGAGATAGAAGTGGTCGAAAACGATTGAAGGGTAGCGGTTGTAAGGGCAGAGGAAAAAAAGTGCCAAGGCAAGAGCCAAGGGAAGAAAACCTATGCGACAGTAGGACGGGTAGTAAGGGCAGTAGCGGTTTGCTATCTGCGACAGTGCATGCAAGGTGTGGTTGTGTTAGTTCGAGGTATCGTGCATCGTTACCTTTGTCGTTGTTGGAGCTTGTTGCGGCGCTTGCTGCAGTTGCTGCGTCCTTGCAACAGTTCAAGGTTGTTGTAGATTAGTGGGCGATCGGTCATAGATCGGCTCACAGACGGTGTAGGGGGTGTGTGTGGCTGGTTCGCGTGCTGTGTACAGTACGGTTTCCCTGCGGTTGCCTGTTTTTCGGCAAGTCGCACATCTGGGTTTCCAGTAATAACTGTGTTGCAGGGGCTCGCCAGTACTGTCGTGTTAGCGTTCTATGGACCATAGATGTTTAGTTCCTAGCCAGTAATGTCTTTGGTCTGTTATGCTTCCATCTATGGTTGTGGTCGTAGTTACCCAGAGAAAGGATAAACGGGTTGCGCGAGTGTCTCGTGTTATTGTACAGTCGTGCGGAGAGTTTTTGGAATACCTGCAAGATAGTATCTAGCCGGTATTCCCGGTGAAGGTCCGCGATACGTGTGTAGCGCGGAGTGTTGCTTAGGATTTTGAGTACTTTGTTCTGGATGAGCTGCAGACGGTGCAGGCGAGTTGGCGCAGCGTATCCCCAGACAGGGGCTGCGTACGTCATCAGGGGTCTAATAAGTGTCATGTACATGGACCTAGACACCCTCCTGTTCAGTGTGCTACGCCGGTTAAGCATAGGGTAGAGTTGTTTGAGCCTCGCGTTAGCTTTGTTGGTCACGTGTTGAATGTGGTCCCCCCAGAGTAGTTTCCTGTCCAGCCAGACACCGAGGTATTTGACCTTCTCGCGGCGTGTGTGTAGTGTTATTGGGTTGCAGTGCTGATGTTTGCGCAGTTGCTTCGGTCATCTAGTGAACAGAACGGCCTCGCACTTGTCGACGTTTCCTCTGGTCGTTATACGTCCCACATTGATTTCTGTGGTTAGTTCACGCAGTATTCCTTGTCTGTTAGCACTGATAACTCCACGAAAGGCCGCTGCTCTACGTCGTTAAGTGAAGGCCGTCGGCCACTGCGTTTTACTCGGTGAGCGATAATGCGTGAACTCTTGACACTGTGGATCTCGGAATATTAGAGTCTCTAACGATTTCTGAAATGGGAATTTCCTTGCGACCAGTCCAACTACCAAACCGCATTTAAAGTCTGTTAATTTCCGTCGTGAGGCCAAAATCATGTCGGAAACCTTTTCACAAGAATCATCTGAGTACAAATAACTTCGCCAATGCACTGCCCTATAATACCTTGTGAACGCATACTACCTCACTTGTACATGAGCAGATTCTATCCCATGACGTCTATTAAGTCAGTGTATATTGGATAAGTCTTTAAAAATAATTAAATTTAAAAAATAAGAATGGAAGAGATATATATTACAGTAAGAGGCATTATAAACATGGCTCTAAATAACAAAGTTTAGAACAGACAGGAGAGCTAGATTGAATACAATCAACTTTCAAAACCACGTGAGCATTCAAAAAACGCATGTGCTCTGGGACGGCGTCAGAAAACGTCATCATCACACGTTTTCTGTAAGCACTGCCAATTTGGGTGCCGGAAAAGCCGTCAGCACTGTTCGTGAGAGCTCCATGTATTACACTCGGTGCGCAGCTGCCCTGGACGTTGCTCTGGCGTCTGACGGAGGGTTTGTTGTGTGGACTTAGAGCCTACATAGCACTGCGGGTCCCACCTACTGTGGAACTGTAATCTTGCTTGCAGACGCACATTGTCTAGCACAACATGATTCACATCTGCATGTTTTACAATATCAGTCGTACTCGCCAGCTCATCTTCATCCACTTTCACACTGTTATGATAATGCTTGGTGGGATTATGGTGGAGGATGGGGGTTGCCAAGGGCCTTATCACAGCTTATTTCTGTTTTTAATGCCGGGAAATGACGTAAGCGATTGAAAGTTCGTATTGATGCTGGTTTAAGTTGATAAATTTCAAAAAATACGTGTTTTCAGGTGTTACCTGATAACGTCGCTGATAGATAACCTTGCCTGTGCTACTGAATCTGTTCATGTGAACTGTCCTGTCAAGCAAAGTAGCGTGCCTCGCTGATGGATACACAGCGAGGTGTGGAGCCCAGAAAGCCTAAATCTACAGAGAAAAGTTTCGCAATAGGATTATGCTAACAGGGAGAACTAAGTCTTATCGCCAAGGGTGATGACTTACAAAAAAAAAATTGATTCCTTCAAGCCACAGAAAAGAAGCGAAGATTCACGACAAAGAATTTTTCACACAGTAAATTTCGAGGTGGTGTAGGATCTAGTAGGAGAACATTCACCGGTAAGTGTACACCAACGTGCCCATTTCATGCACACGCCGAAGAATATAATGTGGATGTGGAAATGTACACCCAAAATCCTATACTCGTCTTCAAAAATTATGCCAAACGTTCAGTTTAGATTTTTAAACTGGCATTATTCTGATTTTCAGCGAATTTTCGAACACGTTTCTCTGCTAACTCAACATAACTCGTAAATTCTAATGGGAACGGCAGTGCTTTCTAAAGCGCGACACAAAGTTCATTGCAAAGTTTCTGAAGGAATCACATTAATGAATATTAACCAGCAATACCTTACATTAATAAACAGTCTTGTACTAAACCTCATCTTGCAGACGAAACTCGACCAACAGAAATATATTGGCTATCTGCACCATCTGGACGTAAACACCAAAAAAATAGACTGTGCAACACCTCAGCATCGTTTGATTTAAAACGACTACATTCCGTTTCTCTTGGTTTCGTTTTGTTGATATTCCTTTTCCCAGCCCTTTGCATCTCTGACAGAATTACAATTTCATCGAAAAACCTTACATTTTTTATTTCTACTCCTTGAGCTTGAATTCCCATTAAAATTTCTGTATGGTGTCCTTCACTACTTGCTCAGTGTACTGATTGATAGGCTGCAAAGAGATCGCTCTCCCTTCTTAACTACTGCTTCACTTTCATATCCTTTGACTATTGTAACTGCCGGCCGGTGTGGCCGAGCGGTTGTAGGCGCTACAGTCTGGAACCGCTCGACCGCTACGGTCGCAGGTTCGAATCCTGCCTCGGGCATGGATGTGCGTGATGTCCTTAGGTTAGTTAGGTTTAAGTAGTTCTAAGCTGTAGGGGACTGATGACCTCAGAAGTTAAGTCCCATAGTGCTCAGAGCCATTTGAACCATTTTTGAACTATTATAATTGTAGTCTGACATCTGTACAAGTTATAAAATACCTTTCGCTCCCTGTGTTTTATGCCTGCTACCTTCAAAATTTCAAGGAGAACATGCCAGTCAACAGTGTGAGAAGCTTTCCCTAAATCTAAAAATCCGTATAATTCAGCCAATTTGCACGAAATACTTATAAACTGTACACATAAACCTTCCTCGTGAATCAGTCTGTAAATGAAACCCGTATCAATATCCCTGAAGTTAGTCTTCACATACAGAGTGTAATTGTCCAAGTATCTGCGCAGCTGTGTGCCAACTGATTACGATAAGTAAATGAAAATATTATCCGCGCAGTCAGCATTGGAAATTACTTACCGAACAGCCCTCGCAAAACAGTCCGTGGTATTGAGAAAATCATAAGCAGATCTCATCCTATTAGTCACACAACGCCACTACTTACAATCTCTCTGGTTAATATCGAAATTAAATGCGGACAAATACCCATTTTACACACGAATGTTTATTTGAAGGTTAATTAGTAACTATTAGTATAATAGATAACACAGATGACCTCTTATCACGAACGCTTGTCATCGCCGAACGCGTTAAAATGCTGACTTCCTTTGTTCGGGTTCGACCCATTCATGACGATCCCCGCGCTAAACTATGGACTGATAATAAAGTAATCAGGTAAGCGCTCTTCGCGATAGCGCATGGGGACCCACGGAATGTGCGGGTCTGAGGAGCACGCGAACCGAGCATTTGGTTCGGAATTTGCATCGGAAGGAGGGGGGGTAGGAGCAGTGGGAGGAGGAGCAGCCTAAGTGACGGGTAATTGCCGCAGCTGCTCCCACTTTGCGGACACCGTGTCGTGTCGCACTCGCTGCGACCCATCGATCGCGGACCCTCGCAGCGATCGATACTGGCTGCCGTCCACCCAGACGGACCCTCACGCGTCTTTGCACTGCCGCGGCAGGACGTGGTGTTGATAGGTCTGCGGTGTGATGTCTGAGTGCTTAACTGTAAATTGCTCATTTGGAAACGAAACAATTGTAACGTGAAATCTTGAACATGGCAGCAGTCAGCAACTGCAGAGTTACGGATACGATGGGGATCACACAGCCAACCATTCGAACGCCAAAAGTTTATTCACACCTTTATCTATGTTTCGATAGATATAAACCGCTCTTCCTCAGAAGAAGTAATAACACCTAAAAACAGGATATATTACAGCCAGCACTTGGAAGTCATATGTGTGCAAAAAGAAGCAACAGAAATTACATGCAGTGGCAATATGAAATAAACTTACGTGCTACATATTGTGTGCAAAGAGAAATGCTACGGTACAGCCATAAGGCTTAGTCAACAGTAAGACGTACCACGTGAAATGTAAGGCACACACACACACACACACACACACACACACACACACACACACACACACACACAGGCAACTAAGAGCACAGAAGAGACAACCTAGCAGGAAACTTACATCTAGGTGGCGCTCACAAAGGAAGGGGTGTCAACCACAAAAGACACTTGACATGCCGACAAAACTGCATTAAAATAACATTACACAAACAGTAACACAACAAAAATTATCAAAAAGTATAAGAACCTGTGCAAGTGGTGAACAAAAAATGACGTATATTGAAGTAGAATAGCAACAGACCGCGTCTTTGAGTACAACTCGAAACGGCACGGAATACAGTTACTATGTCAATTTAAGAACAGACCGAAAGTCATCGAAAACGTTTCTGTTCTTAAACTATAATTGATGATAAACAGTAAAGTATCTATAATTTAAATTGTGCTTAAAAACTTGAAATTTCTAAAGTATGTCCAATTCATCTCTTCCCTATGTAAAATAAACGTGTCGTTCAGTTTAATAGGAGATTGTGCACATTGTGTAAGATGTTCATCATACATAGAGACCTGTACATTACCATCTCGTTTGCCCAATAAATGTTATTTGAATCTGACTGCTCTTCCTGCCTTCTCTATGTAGAAACAGGGACAATTTTACACATTGTTTAATAGACACCAGAATAACAAATTGGTTCGTCATTACGCTTTAAGGTGCGAATTAATTTTTTTCAAGTATTTTCTTAGTTGAAAACGAAGATGTCCACCTTTATTTCCTAATATAAAGGCGGATTATTTTATAGCAGATATTTCGTAGAAACGGCTTGGAAAAAAATTCCCTTCCTATTTTACCTTCTTCTCCAGTTTGTAATCTCCTAGAGTGAAACATAGCAGTTTTACTATCTAAATTAGGTGTACTAACGACGGGTCGTAGCCATCATTACTGGCTGTAGTATTAACCAAATTTATCTGGTCCCGAAATTTCTCTGGGGATAACGGAGTAAACAAAACACGATGAATATTAGAAAGGAAAAAGACCACTTGTGTGCTTACAGGTGAACCGGATCAATCGGAATAGTGTTAGCTGAAAAACTTTGCTTACGAAAGATTCTAATGTCAGTTTTATAATTTTTTACAACCAAAGTAAAATCAAGCAAATTCAACTCACTATTTTTGTTCTACACTATTTTCTCACGAAACATTACATGTGTGAAACAGCTATCTACTTCTTCATAAGTACCTGCGAGTAAAAAATTAAATTGTCAACATACCAAGCATAGAAGCTAATGTTACTTTCTAAGTAAGAATTACTCCTAAAGAAATTTTCTTGGAGGGAATTTGTGAAAAGGTAAGCTAAAATTCCAGTTAGGAGACTACCTATGTCCAAGCCAAAAAGCTGTGTATACACTGAAGGAAAAAAAAAATCGCAACACCAAGAATTTGTGACATAAATGAGAACTAGTATGCGTGTTTCTACGTCTAAAAGCTGATGTCTTTTCAGATTTCATGCCAATCAAATCTACATCTACATTTATACTCCGCAAGCCACCCAACGGTGTGTGGCGGAGGGCACTTAACGTGCCATTGTCATTATCTCCCTTTCCTGTCCCAGTCGCGTATAGTTCGCGGGAAGAACGACTGTCTGACAGCCTCCGTGCGCGCTCTAATCTCTCTAATTTTACATTCGTGATCTCCTCGGGAGGTATAAGTAGGGGGAAGCAATATATTCGATACCTCATCCAGAAACGCACCCTCTCGAAACCTGGCGAGCAAGCTACACCGCGATGCAGAGCTCCTCTCTTGCAGAGTCTGCCACTTGAGTTTATTAAACATCTCCGTAACGCTATCACGGTTACCAAATAACCCTGTGACGAAACGCGCCGCTCTTCTTTGGATCTTCCCTATCTCCTCGGTCAACCCGATCTGGTACGGATCACACACTGATGAGCAATACTCAAGTAAAGGTCGAACGAGTGTTTTGTAAGCCACCTCCTTTGTTGATGGATACATTTTCTAAGCACTCTCCCAATGAATCTCAGCCTGATACCCGCCTTACCAACAACTAATTTTATATGATCATTCCACTTCAAATCGTTCCGCACGCATACTCCCAGATATTTTACAGAAGTAACTGCTACCAGTGTTTGTTCCGCTATCATATAAGCATACAATAAAGGATCCTTCTTTCTATGTATTCGCAATACATTACATTTGTCTATGTTAAGGGACAGTTGCCACTCCCTGCACCAAGTGCCTATCCGCTGCAGATCTTCCTGCATTTCGCTGCAATTTTCTAATGCTGCAACTTCTCTGTATACTACAGCATCATCCGCGAAAAGCCGCATGGAACTTTCGACACTATCTACTAGGTCATCTATATATATTGTGAAAAGCAATGGTCCCATAACACTCCCCTGTGGCACGCCAGAGGTTACTTCAACGTCTGTAGACGTCTCTCCATTGATAACAACATGCTGTGTTCTGTTTGCTAAAAACTCTTCAATCCGGCCACACAGCTGGTCTGATATTCCGTAGACTCTTACTTTGTTTATCAGGCGACAGTGCGGAACTGTATCGAACGCCTTCCGGACGTCAAGAAAAATAGCATCTACCTGGGAGCCTGTATCTAATATTTTCTGAGTCTCATGAACAAATAAAGCGAGTTGGGTCTCACACGATCGCTGTTTCCGGAATCCATGTTGATTCCTACAGAGGAGATTGTGGGTTTCGAGAAATGACGTGATACGCAAGTAAAAGACATGTTCTAAAATTCTACAACAGATCGACGTCAGAGATATAGGTCTATAGTTTTGCGCATCTGCTCGACGACCCTTCTTGAAGACTGGGACTACCTGTGCTCTTTTCCAATCATTTGGAACCCTCCGTTCCTCTAGAGACTTGCGGTACACGGCTGTTAGAAGGGGGGTAAGTTCTTTCGCGTACTCTGTGTAGAATCGAATTGGTATCCCGTCAGGACCAGTGGACTTTCCTCTGTTGAGTGATTCCAGTTGCTTTTCTATTCCTTGGACACTTATTTCGATGTCAGCCATTTTTTCGTTTGTGCGAGGATTTAGAGAAGGAACTGCAGTGCGGTCTTCCTCTGTGAAACAGCTTTGGAAAAAGGTGTTTAGTATTTCAGCTTTACGCGTGTCATCCTCTGTTTCAATGCCATCATCATCCCGGAGTGTCTGGATATGCTGTTTCGAGCCACTTACTGATTTAACGTAAGACCAGAACTTCCTAGGATCTTCTGTCAAGTCGGTACATAGAATTTTACTTTCGAATTCACTGAACACTTCACGCATAGCCCTCCTTACGCTAACTTTGACATCGTTTAGCTTCTGTTTGTCTGTGAGGTTTTGGCTGCGTTTAAACTTGGAGTGAAGCTCTCTTTGCTTTCGCAGTAGTTTCCTAACTTTGTTGTTGTACCACGGTGGGTTTTTCCCGTGCGTCACAGTTTTACTCGGCACATACCTGTCTAAAACGCATTTTACGATTGCCTTGAACTTTTTCCATAAACACTCAACATTGTCAGTGTCGGAACAGAAATTTTCGTTTTGATCTGTTAGGTAGTCTGAAATCTGCCTTCTATTACTCTTGCTAAACAGATAAACCTTCCTTCCTTTTTTTATATTCCTATTAACTTCCGTATTCAGGGATGCTGCAACGGCCTTATGATCACTGATTCCCTGTTCTGCGCATACACAGTCCAAACACATAGGAGTGGCGCTAGTAGCGTCCCCATAAGTATGCAAATCAAGTTTACTTTAAATACATGCTGTGACGATTGCGAGCGTTAGTTTCCTTTGAGACTGGATGTGATGAGTTTATGCTAGTCAAGAATGCCTTTAAGGCGACAAAGCCATCATTGTCAATACTTCACCGAGTTTGGAAGAGGTCGTGTAACAGGCGTACGAAGAGCTGGATGTTCCTTTTGCGACACCGCAAAAAGACTTGACAGGAATGTAGCCGCTGCCAGTGGTGGTCGGGGGAATATACGGTCGCAAGAAGACGGGACTCGGGAGGACCACGTGGCACTACCGAGTGTGAAGACAATCATATTCGACATATGTCTGTGGCACATCGTACTGCATATGCAGCAGCAATCTGAGCAGCACTTGACACTACAGTGACACAACGAACTGTTACAAATCGGTTGCTTCGAGGACAGCTCCGAGCAAGACACGTTGTAGCGTGCATTCCACTGATCCCAAACCACCGCCATTTACCGAGCGAGGTGGCGCAGTGGTTAGCACACTGGACTCGCATTCGGGAGGACGATGGTTCAATCCCTCGTTCGGCCATCCTGATTTAGGTTTTCCGTGATTTCCCTAAATCGCTCCAGGCAAATGCCGGGATGGTTCCTTTGAAAGGTCACGGCAGTAGTTGTCTAAGGGGGGAGCTGGGACACATTTTGGGACGTTTATACGCAGCTAAGGTTAGCTGCGGTACCGTACCCAAGCTGCCGTCGCTTGTCATATGTTCATTACGTCACACTTGGCAGCCTTCCAGCTGGCGGGCTACACAGGCACGCACGCACACACACACACACACACACTCACACAAACGTAAACACACACACACACACACACACACACACCTAAACCAACATATGTAAGATGTAATTCAACATTTATTATACATATTATTTTTGCAAAGTAATCCAGCTGTTGTGTGCATTGCTGAATCCAAGCCACTTTACCAGCACCTTATTTCCTTTCTTACGTATGATTTTCTCAACAATGTACGTTGATGGATATTTTGTTTTTTGTAGCTCTTCTGCATAGAAAGCTCCAGCTATGGGCTGAGATTTGTAATCTTCAAGAAGTTATGTTCTCGGATTGGTTTCTTGAACTTTACGTATTTTGAAAATTTCCGTGGACCAGTTGGCAGTGTATCCTTTGTCAAAGACTGTTTTCTGTTTACTAATTCTGACATAATCACCAGTTTTGAGTTTTGAGCGACGTGGATCAATCATTTTGATTTTGTTATACACAGTAGATAGAAGGCTATTATCTTTTACGTCCACCGGCCTCATTTGAATTGTTCTGTGTTTCGTGTGATTATACTGTGTGACCAGATCTTGTACAGTCTCAATCCATTTGTATGAGCCCTGAGCAGTAAATTTTCTGAACATAAGACCCTTGAGAGTTCTGTTAAAGCGTTCGACTACAGAAGCTTTCACATTTGAAAAAGTGGAATAATGATTAATTCTGAGTTGTTGCATTAACTTTTTAAAACTAGTATTGTAGAATTCTTTCCCAAGATCAGTTTGTAAATGTACTGGGATTTGCTTGCTTTTTGTGTATATATTTTTAATCGCAACAGCAACTGCAACACCAGATTTAGTCTTTAGAGCAGCAACCCACGCGTATTTGGAGTAAACATCAATTACTGTTAATAAATATTTATATCCAGAATTCCATTTTGAATATGCAATCATGTCAACTAAGTCTGCCTGATGGAGATCATCAAGTCCTTTTGTGATAACCGGTCTCCTAGGATACGTTCGACGAGCAGGACGATGAAGCTCATGAGCAATGGCAGCTTGCATCATGCTCTCTCCTTAATGCGTGTTCCTTATGGAAGACAATATATCTTTGTAATGACAGAATTTTGATGAAATGATTGCGTATGTGGACTGGAGTGCGGGAAGAAAAAGAAGGGAGGGAAATAAAAATAAAAACGAAAGAACACACATATATTCTAAGAAGAATTTTTATTATTCTCAAAGTACCATCTCATAATAAGTCTTGCATTAGTCTTTGCTAACAATCGATCTTCAGGAATATTAAAAGATGTTCTCAGAGTTTTCAATGAAGGACACTCGAAAGACTGCATGTTCACTACTCTACCATGATGCACACCCAGTAAAGCAGATGTCCATTCTACTTTTTCTTGTCCCATTACCATAATATAATCACAGCATTTACACAACTCGCACAAAGTATTCCTTGCAGTAAGTAATGACACGCCGTCCATTCCCCAGTGCTCGTGGTGATGATTACGTGTCAGCCACGAGTTTATCTTCTGAGTCTTTTCTGATAGGCTGTAAAAGGCTACAACTTGAGCGATAGTGACATATTCCTCTGCAATAACATGCATTCAATCTACTATGATAGCAGCTGCTTGTTTAGGCACAAAATTATTTGCATCATCTTTGAATCCTTGCAGATCTATGAATGCTATCTTCATTCTGTGAGAGGAAGAGGAAAGAAGAAAAAAAAAAAGAAAGAAAATTCAGCGGTGGCATACTACTGCTGTGACTGAAATCGTTGAATGTGCGTATGTGACAAGAAAATTTCTGTTACCTGAAGCACGACAAGATTATGATTGATTCTACAGAAACTACAATAGCGTAAACCTGCTCAGTGGAACAATATCGACTGATAGTATTTCTATAAAAGCATCTCGTTTTATGTGTTATGTGTACGAGCACCCTTATTTTTTATTATTATTCCCCCTCCTCTCATCATACCACAGTCTTCCTGCTAGCACTGCTAAACTATTAACATCTATAGTTGAAAGAAGAAGAAGAAGAAAACGAAAGGACATTCTTTATTATTTTCGGAAGCTAAACTGTATGTGTAAGCACGTGATGTGCACGCAGGGAGCCAGCAGATATCAATAATAATTATAACAGCGATGAGACCACGGGCAGGAGGTTTGGCATCTGTTTACGAACATCTGAAATAACATCAGCTCTCCGGCACGTGGCGAGGAGCAGCTGTCGCAGCGTTTTTTGTTGTGCACACGCGGAGGAGGTCAATGTCATGTCCTCCTCCATACCATGCCACACGTGTGTTACGTAATACTGCTATTACCATCATCACGCTGGAGGCTGCGTGGAGGAGGACAAAAAAAAAAAATACGTGAACATTTGCACGCATGCCAGAGACTGCTCATATGACTTATTTCTGGTCTTCAGCGTGTACCTCAGTGCCTGAGGAGGGCAGAGATCGTTGCCAAAGTTTACTTTAAAAGCCATACGCAGATCTGTAGGAGGTGGTTTTATAATTAGCTGTAGCAGCAGTAGCCCCTGATTGTTTCTTTTATAGCAACAAAAACATTAAGCATAACAGCAGTAGGGGGTGGCGTTAGTTTGCCCATCTCTCTCTCTCTCTCTTTTTTTTTCACTCTCACTACCTCCGCGAATGTTTTGGCATCGGTACAATATCAGTAGGAGGCGGCGTTAGTTTGTCCCTCTCTCTCTCTTTCTTTCGCTCTCACTCCCTCTGCGAATGCTCTGGAAGCGAATATTCAGTTTTTTTTTTTTCCACCTGCTCGCTCGGTATATAACCAGGAGACAAGCGGCTAACATTTGCTACCATTCTGAACACCACCTTTGCTGCAGGAGACTACGACTGTCATGGTTGGCACTGTCGTCATCAACTGACGCTTTGTGTTTTCTTCTTCTTTTGGAGAAAGATACAGACAACTCTCCAAAAAATGTAAGTTCAACATATATTACTTACTACTAATTGTCACATTTTTTTTCTATCTGTAGTGACTGATTGCCGTGTAACTAAAGAGAATAGGGATGCTCCTCTTTTACAGAGCTTGAAACAGCTAGGCGAGGGCGGAAACGCAAAACCTACTCAGCGGCTGTCGGCGCTGGAACAGGGAGAGAAGTACCTGATTCTCAGCGCCAGGCGTACAACTACAAAATTTGGAGCAGCAGTTGTCGTATACGTCAAGGACAGAAAAATATATCTGCCAGCGCGCTTCTCTGCCCTCAGCAATGAAGAACTGGAATTTTTAAACTCCGGGCAAGTGCTTATGATTTATCGTGGTAGAGTCAATAGTATGGATGTAGTTGATTTCGAAACAGTTTCATAAATGACAGCCTTTCTGTTTTTCATAGTATAAGCATTAATGTAAATATTTAGTTGTGTGTGTGTGTGTGTGTTATTTCACTAACAATGTCCATTACAATTAGGAAAGTGTCAAGGCATGGAAATATTAAAGAAATTGACTTGCGTTCATTAAAAGAAGATAACTGTGGCTCAGATTTTGTCTCGCGAGATACTTTAGAGTTTACAATAAAATTAGCCGGCATTGGTGAAAATGCGAATGCATTTCCTGAATTGAATGCAAAAATAGTGCAGCTACTTCAGAAGGACTGTTTTAAGGAGGGGGAACATTTTGCTGCCTTCGAAGTGTATGATAAGTACGAATGCATCTACTACACAGACGTATTCGTTAGCAAGTATAATAACCTAGCTGACTACTATATCAAAGAAATCCTGTTTGTTCTACACACAGTCTGCTCTCATAATGCATTTCAGTGCCAGTTTGATTTCTTTAATGGCGCTGCTTGTCTCAAATCGTGGGTGGAGGCTGGGGACGTTTCTTTTATTTATTCAAATTGTAAAAATCTGTTGCTTGCAATAGATGATATTTTGACAAGTGCAGAAAGTGAACAATGAGTCAACCATCTCCAAAGCGCATTAAATTAAACCAAGATCAGCGGGAAACCAGTGATCTCGAATGGGTTTCTGTAGAATGTGCTTTCAAGAGTCGAATATGTACGGGTCAAATATTTAATCGGTCTGGTTTCAAGGATCCTCTGTACTTCTTGGATGCATGTTTTCCAGTCATTAACAATAGAGTGCGAAATGTTGACCGGCCTCTTAAAATTAATTTTGTACTTATTTGCAATTTTGTATTGCCTAAGTCAGGAGAAGTACAAGAAATGGGCATAAACACAAAGAATGTTGAAATATTACCTTCCGAAATTGACAGTGATTGGTATTCAACTAAAATTGAAAAGAAGTTGTTAAAGAAACTGGAGGCTTTCCGACAGAGAGATTCCGGTTGGGCACTAAGAGACATAGTTAAACTGCGTGTTAATGTTAATGAAAATCGAGGGTTTCATGGAGGGCGTTACAGAAAACTGCCAAAAGTTATAGCAAATAAACATGCAGTAATTAATGTTCGCTCAAAAGACAATGCCTGTTTCAAGTGGGCAATTTTAGCCGGTTTGCACCCCGTAAATATTCATCCAGAACGTGCTTCTGCATATGTATCACATGCAAACAAACTGAACTTTGATAACATACCTTTTCCTACAGAACTGAAACATGTGCACATATTCGAAAAACAAAATGAAAACGTCTCTGTTAACGTGTATGGTATCCAGTATTCTGATTATCAGTGGATGGTAGTTAGTGATGGAGATGATGATCATGAGGAGGAGGAGGAGGAGGAGGAGGAGGAGGAGAAGGAGAGGAAAAAGCAAAGGTAAAGATGGGAGAGAAATAAAAAAGGAAAAAATTTTCAAGTTGTCCCCCTGCATGTTACGAAGTACCATAGTGAGAAACATGTAAATCTATTAATGTTACACCGAGCGAGGTGGCGCAGTGGTTAGACACTGGACTCGCATTCGGGAGGACGACGGTTCAATCCCGCGTCCGGCCATCCAGATTTTGGTTTTCCGTGATTTCCCTAAATCACTCCAGGTAAATGCCGGGATGGTTCCTCTGAAAGGGCACGGCCGACTTCCTTCCCCATCCTTCCCTAATCCGATGAGACCGATGACCACGCTGTCTGGTCTCCTTCCCCAAAACCAACCAACCAACCAACCTATTAATGTTACAGGTCAAAAACACAGATATTTACCATTTCTATTATATAAAAAACTTGTCAAGGCTGGCGCATTATAGCATTACTAGGCATAATAAATCTATAGTGGTCTGTCATCGCTGCCTGTGTTATTTTCATTCCAAAGAAAAGTTAGATGTACACTTGTCTGACGGCGCACAATTTAAGCCAGTTAGCAGTGTTATGCTTAGTGGTGAGAAACAGTATGTAAAATTTAGCAACTTCAGAAACAAGCTAAAGCTGCCTTTCATAATTTATGCCGATACGGAATGCATGCTAGAACCAGTTGCTACTTGTAGTCGTAGTATTAATTCAAATCAAGTACATTTACATACTCCATTCAGTATAGCCTATAATATTCACTGTACCTACAATGATGAATATTCAGAGTTTAAACTGTACAGAGGTCGTGATTGCATGGATTGGTTTACTCAACAGCTCTATGCAGTCGCTGACATTGTGAACGGCTTTTTAGCGCGAAATAAAGAGATGATTATCAGCGCTGAGGAAGAATTAGCTTTTCGCTCAGCGAAGAATTGTCACATTTGTGAGAAACCCTTTCAGGAGGATGACGTGAAGCACCGTGACCATTGTCATTTCACAGGCGTTTACAGAGGCGTGGCTCATGCCGGCTGCAACGTAAACTATAGACCTCGTTTTACAGTACCTGTAGTGTTTCATAATCTGGCAAACTACGACGGGCATTTCTTGATGACAAGCATTTGCGAAAAAACTGTGCCTGTTGATGATAATGATAATGATAACGATGATGATGAAAAAATTACATTAAATCCAGACTCTGTTTCCATTCTACCATCAAACATGGAAAAGTATAAATCATTTACTTAGAGCATTCCAGTAATGCACCGAGGTAGGAGATGTAGCATAAACTTTCGATTCATAGATTCCTTAAATTTTCTGACATGCTCGCTTCAAAAGTGTGCCTCATACTTGAAACCAGAGGAACTCGATGTAATTAGGAAATACTTTCCCGATGATCAAGAGTTTAATTTAGCCAATCAAAAAGGTATATTCCCATATGAGTATGTGAGCAATGAATCTGTTTTACTAGAGGACCACTTACCTCCAATTGATAATTTTAAAAGTTTATTGACAGGCGGTAGAACTGTCTCGGAATCCGATTACCAAAGAGCATGTGATGTATGGCATTTATTCACACGTAAAACACTAGGAGAGTATTTGAAAATTGATGTATTGCTGTTGTCTGACGTTTTTGAGAATTTCCGCAACCTGTGCAATAAAAGCATATGAGTTAGACCCTGCTCATTACGTTACTTCTCCTGGCTTGGCATGGGATGCTTTACTTAAAACTAGCAAAATAGAACTACAGCTTATTACTGACATTGAGCATCTTCAGTTTATTGAGCGAGGTATTAGAAGTGGGATTGTTCATTGCTCTTGTCGGCATGCTGTTGCAAACAACAGATTTATGTCTAATTATAATGCAAATATTGATGAATCTTACATTATCTATCTCTATGTTAATAGCCTTTATAGCTGGGCAATGATGCAACACCTTCCTGTGTCAGACTTTACTTGGATTGACTCAAAAACATTATTAGATACTTTTGATGTGACAACAGTGCCAGATGATTCTGATGTAGGATATATTTTAGAAGTAGATCTTGAATATCCTGAAAATATCCATGATCTGCATTCCGATCTACCATTGTGTCCTGAGAAGATCCTACCACCACCAACAACAACAATAACTGACTGTAACAGTACCAAATCTAGTGCTCCAAAAAAGTTAATTTCTACTTTGTATGATAAGAAAAATTATGTAATACATTATAGGAATTTAAAACAGTGCTTACAACATAAGTTACAATTGCGAAAGATTCACAGAATACTATCATTCAAGCAAGCGCCATGGATGAAACCATACATTGTCATTAATACAGAGAAACGTATGAGAGCAAGTAATGACATTGAAAAAATTTCTTCAAACTTATGAATAACAGTGTTTTCGGCAAAACCATGCAAAATGTAAGAAAAATGGTAGATATAAAACTAGCAACACGCTGGGGTGGTAGATATGGAGCAGCTGCACTGATTGCTAAACCTAATTTCAAAAGGAGTGTAATTTTCAATTAAAATTTAGTTGGTATTGAACTAAATAAAGTTAATGTTGTGTTTGATAAACCAGTAGCAGTAGGTATGGGTATTTTAGATATATCAAAGACTCTTCTCATAGAGTTTCATTATAACTACATACTAAACAAGTTCCCAGCAAATCATGTGAAACTGTGTTATACAGATACTGATAGCTTAATTTACCACATTAAAACCTTCAATATTTATGAAGATATTAAGACTGATGTTCATAAATGGTTTGATACCTCAGGTTATCCTGTAGATAAGAAATATAATCTTCCAATTCTCAATATGAAAGTGGTAGGGCTATTAAAAGATGAATTAAATGGTGACCCTATAACAGAATTTATAGGTCTGCGAGCTAAAATGTATGCTCTTGAGACTGAGTCACAACGTGTAATGCGTAGGGCAAAGGGTGTGAAGCAATCTTCTATCAACGAGTTGACCATTGATGATTACCGAAACTGTGTATTGAATTCAGATGTTAAATCTACTACACAGTATGTTATACAGTCCAAAAGTCATGTTGTATACACTATTGAACAGCACAAGATAGGTTTATCAGCTCAAGACGATAAACGATTTATACTTACTGATAAAATTAATACTTTAGCTTGGGGTCACTATCACCTAAAGAAAGATGATGATTCTTAATTTTTTTTTACTGTTTGAAAATTGATTTATGTATATAATACATTATATGTGCTTTGAAACTGATTTCTTGTGTGAAAACTGATTTCTGTATGTAATGCCTTATATATGCTATGAAACTGATTTATTGTGTGAAAACTGATTTCTGTACATAATACATTATATATGCTTTGAAACTGATTTATTGTGTGAAAACAAACAAAAAATGTTTTGTAACTGATTTACAGTGAGCAAGGAAAAAAAATGTGATTTGTAACTGATTTATTGTGTGAAAATAAAAATACATATTACATTATTTTTCTTTCATTTCATCACGATGTTCCTTTCTGCAACCTCTACAGTTCATTTTAATAGGAGGTGGACCATCAATCTGACAACGTGCATTCAAGTTGTAATGCTTATAACAATGCTGATACTTAGAAATAAGAGCATCATTCTTAAACACTTGTGGCAACCTGTGAAAGTTGTGTGAAATATTACATATAGATGGTAACAGTTGTGTAGGAAATAAATAACAATCAATTGCATTCAAATGTTGACACTGGACAAGTTTCTTATAAATTTCAGAAAGCACTTTACAAATGTTTTTCGATTTAATCCACTCGAACAAGAAGTTAGCATCGGCATCAGCCATAAAAGTAGTAGCTCCCTGTTTCTTTCCAGCACACCTGTTGAATCCATAGTCTTCCAGTCGGAGCATTTCGACATCTTCAGGAATAATTTGTTGCAGAATACTTAAGACGAACGGACACAGTAGGTCTTGTGAAAACACCAGCGTTTTACAGTCACTGTTTTCTTTTAGTAGTGATTGAATGGAAGAGTTCAGTCATTGAAAGAGGCTTCTGTGTCTAGAACCTGTAGTATACATTCACTTCCAGCACTTAAATTTGCCACTAACACTCTCACTAACTGCTCGTCTGAACTGGTATTAATTATCAAAACTTTGTTCATTCTGTCCTGTTTCTTCCCCTCCGACGATGTAGCACACTAATGATGAAATGGTTGAGAAGCACTTCCTTTTATATCTGTGTGCGCTTTGCAACCTGATTGCTTGATGGAGTCATTTCAATTACTGAATCATGAATGACCAAGCAGTAAGCTATTGTATTTTTTGCAAATGCTTTTTTTGTTTCTATTTCGATCTTCATGTCAACGATGGAAGATTTCAGTGTTTCGTCTTGATGTGAACAATCAATGAAAAATATAGGACAGTTCTGAAATTCGGTACGGTTCATGAGTGGATTTCCTCTTCTTCTTACACCGCTGTCTCCATAATACAGTGACTGAAAATTCGCGTACATTTCAAACGCTTGTGCTGTATTCTTGGTGTCAAAATCGACAGCAAAATTCTCCTCTGGGAATTTAGATGAATTTAAATATACTTTCAAGTCTGATATGTTTATTTTGTGGAATACACTAGAGTCAGCAGTAATCGAATTTCTATTTGACTGAAAAGCCAATATTACATACCTTGGCCGGCCGGAGTGGCCGAGCGGTTAAAGGCGCTACAGTCTGGAACCGCACGACCGCCACGGTCGCAGGCTCGAATCCTGCCTCGGGCATGGATGTGTGTGATGTCCTTAGGTTAGTTAGGTTTAAGTAGTTCTCAGTTCTAGGGGACTTATGACCACAGCAGTTGAGTCCCATAGTGCTCAGAGCCATTTGAACCATTACATACCTTGCGGTTTCAAGGGCTGTATTAAATTTAATTTGCCATGTCCAGGAGTTAATTTCTGGTGCAATGCTTTCAATCAAATCCCAGTGACGAAAAGCTAATCTGAGACTGATATCATTTTTCAAAATATTCTACAGTGATATTTGTTGCTTTTCAGAAACTTGGACATGTGGCATTTCCCAGTGCATGTTCTCCAACACAATTTTCGATTTGGTATCTGCTGTTTCTGAGACAATACAGTTAATATCTTGTCTACTACGAATCAGTACCAATTCATGACGAGCATTCAAAATTATCTTTTTGTAATCGTCTGGAAAGCCTAAGATCATTTTAAGCGGAATGCAAAAATTGAAACGTCCATCATTATCGACTAACTCTTTCAATTCACTTCTTGTCCCCCATCCGGCATTTTGTAATGAGTTTGCTTCACCTGGGGTAAAAGATGCATATCCTTTCATTAATGCTGCAATTCCAGGATTACGCACATGGTCGATAATTTGGTTATTGAGACGGTACTGAATTTCTGAAAACAGATGAAGCGCGCAGTTTTTTGTTAACTCAATATCAGTAGCTTTTCCCTTTCCCTCTGTATTGACAATTCGTCCTTCTATATACAGCAGACTCTCAGAGGGCAGCAGGTAAGTATTTTCATTTTGTATAACAATTGATATGGAATCGTTCTCAGGAAAAGCTGGTTGACCAAAAGGTTTATACTTATGATACTGAAGGCGACTAAACGAGTCGTCGACGAGAATTTTTTCTCTAGCATTCAACATTTTCTTTTGCTCCTTAACCTCCTTCTGTTTGATCAGTGAAAGTCGGAAGACTCGAATGAGAGGTTACACAGAAATGTATCAGCATTTAGAGCACTCTATATCCCAGTGATGACAGTATTTGTCTATTGTACGGAGTTAAAACGTTTTTCACTTTCCTCTTCTTTGCTTTTCTTTTCTTCTTATTATTCTTGTTGTTGTTATTGTGGCTCACATTGTCAAGACATCTAGTGTCTTTGCTTATGCAGGCATCCTGTTGGTATATGGTACCCATTCCTTTCTCTCTTTTTTTTAACGTATTTTCCTCAAATGCAATCGAACAGTTATCTCTTCCCCGTCAAAATCCACAAGATTCCTGTCTTGATCTCTAATTGCCACACTTAATTCTGAAACGTATCTTGCAACTACTGGCATGTAAATGGGTGAATTCGGCGTTTCCACAATCTTATATCCTGGTGGGACAGTAGGCCAGAACTGATGCAATGTATGTGTAGGTTCTCCATTGTGAAACGACCCTCCTGAGATATTACAGTCAACACATAAGACGTTAACACTTTGAATGTTAACTGCATATTCAGCCGTCTTCGTGACGCTTTTGTCAACTACAGTATTTGAAAAACCTAAAACTGAACCTATGTTGTTAGAGATATTAAAATCAATAGTAACATTACTCTTAATCTGACATCGATTCAGTGTTTTATTGAAGGAAATATTTAACTGTACTTCAATTTTTTTCTTTTTGGTTATCATTGGCAATCTTCAAGTTGTATGCTTCAATTTCTTTCATCAACGCTGAAAAAATGTCATGCAGTTCATATGTTCCATGTGGCAGACTAGCTTTGTCCAAAATTTCTACATCGTGTAAGTAGTTGTAGAAGTAGAAATTATTGTTTGCTGATGTAATATTTGGGATGGAATTATACGTAAAAAGGTTTAGCAGAGCAATTTCGTAAACATGAGAGGATAAATTTAGTGCAGGATTGAAGACAGCAGTTAGAAGTGTCTCTTTACCCGTCAGACTTAATGTTATACCGTGTTCAATGTCCATTGTTAGACTGAAACAGTGACCTGCAAAGCTGACTGTTTTATTTGGAATTCAGAAACTTTAAACATAAATGACCACATCTCTGGCTGTTAAGTGACTGAAACGTATTGTAATTATATTTTATGGTACAGTTTTTCAGATATCTTACTCTTTCTGGAGGAGGTGGTAAATTTCCAAAGCTGTCGAAATAGTACACAATATTACCTTTCTTTTTGTAAGCTACCCAATGTGAACCTGGTTCATCTTCGGTATTAAGATTAATAATTGCACTCTCACGAGTGTTAGACTTTGAAGGTAAAGTATCTCTCATAAAGACACCTCGAAAGTGTGGTATATGCAGCTTTTTAGCATAGTGCTGTAAGTCAATGTTGGAAAGTGGTCTTGTAGGAAGGCTATTTATGGAGAAATTTTTTTTCCTCATTCCATTTATACCAGTTAGATACAGACCGAATCCATTTTTCCTGTATGGACCTAAGCACAGTCCTTTTCCATCGCGCAAAGCAATTGCCTCAAGTACACGATGATGCCTTTGCATTCAGCTAACTGCTTTCGAGCATTCTTTGCATCATTAACTGTCTTAGCAATTCCAGCAGCACCTCCTGCAATGAATTCCTTGAAATGTGTAAGCGAGCATGGAGTGGGAACACCTATGATTTGCTCGTTATTAGCGAAGATGATAATTTAAACAATGGACGTTATCGAGTAAATTTTGACAATTATATTTGTATTTAAGTCGAGTCTTGGAGCAACACAGATTATTAACGCTATGGCTTCTGCAAAGGCAACATCATCATCATCAAGCATGAGCTGCAGCAACAATAACAGCAACAGCAGCAGCAACGCTCTGCTGCTGGTGCTAGATCCTCAGTACAGTAATGACATTGCTAATAAAAAGTATGTGGATTCAAAATTCCAGTCATACTCCAACGTTATAACAGATCTTATCGATAAAGTACATCAGTTATTTCAGAAACACGTAACAGATACGAATAGTGAAGGTTTGTCGCTGAAAGCAAAAGTAAAAGAAAATGCTGAAACAAAATCTTATACTGATACTCTCTTGGCAAAATTATTGCCGCAGATGGCTTCTTTCTTTTCTACCATATATGCTACTGACACAGCAGTGTATTTCAATAATAAACGTTTAAGTGGTTTGCATGAACCTGCTCAGAATCATGACGCTTGCACGAAAGCCTATGTAGATAACGCAATGGAAAAAAGACACGCATTCGATGTAACTGAAAGCCCACTTAAGCTCAAGAATCATACAACTATCGGTAATTTAGCTGATCCCGCAACTGATCATGATGCAGCTACGAAAAAATATGTTGACGATACTCGAAGAAGAATTGAAAATTCTGTGAGACGTGTGAAGGAAAAAGTCGATTCTGAGATGGCAAAGCCACAGAGCAGTGATGTAGCAAGTAAACTGTATGTTGATCTGTTGTTCCATAAGCTGCAAAATCAGCTTAGCAGCTTGAATGAGCTAAAAACCAATGTACGTGTAAATATGGCTGCAAAAGTTGAAGAGTTTTGTGACCTGATTAATGTAACTGAACGCGTTTTAGACTTTCAAAACAAACGTATTACAAATGTACGTGAACCGATTTTGGATTCAGATGTGATAACGAAAGGATATTTTGAAAAGCAAGCAAACTTGAAGTTTTCTTTCATTCTTAGAATTGACGGCATTCCTTTGGGAGATCCCAACGAATTGGCTTACGTTTTACACAATGGTCAGTATGAATATATATTACACTATGATGGCGAAGTTACTTTGCGCTCTATTAGCCCAGATATCGAAACAGTTGTCTTTGAACTGAATGGCGACATCCGCCAACTTTCGATGAACACAGAGATTGCTGTACGCAAGGGAGACAGATTCAAGTTCACCAGAACCGATCGCTTAGTAATCGGAAATAAATCACTTCATGCCGAATTTGACTATCATCTTATATAAATTAAAGGAATCACTTAAATTATGTTCAGATGGTTACTGGTCAGTTGGCAATGACAACATGCTTCGGAATTCTTCTTCTTCGTCTATCGAAAGAAACATTAATCTTAAAAAACAGATCGTCAAAGCTCGACAGAACATTCGAAGAAAGCTGTTAGCTCTTCACAAAAGAGAAGCTCAAACCAAGTCTGCGCTAGAGAAGACATTTAGACCCCTTTCACAGCCGCTAAAAGAACTGATTTCCATTAATAAAGAACGATTTCCGAAACAAGAAAAGGATAGCACTACGGCTGCTGCTGCTGCTGGTGCTGCTGATGATAATAATGCTGCTGCTTATGATGGCGATATCAATATCTGTAATGTTAAAGAAAGAAAAAGTGAAAAAACGTCAAATACACGTGTAGCAGAGAGTGCAGCAGCTCGACTGCCAGCCTCGTACTTTAATAAACCAATAGACAGAACCCGTGACACCGTGTATGGTATCAGATTCGACTCGTCAGGAGCTGGATGGATGATTGGAAACTCACCAGTGGACGTCGATGAAAATGATTTAATAATTCACAATGTATGATATCCGGGAACTAGAGGTTTATACAATTTACTGTTCAAAATCAGGCCTAAGAATTACACCACCCGTGATCTTCAAAATTACGCCAAAATTCTCAAAGCAACCAATGCCTTTAGACAGCATTACCTGTCCTTCAAACCTGTAAATGCAAACAGAGGGTATAAGTATACACACATCATAAAGCCATTGATTAAACTACTTGAGTCTCCAAAACATCACACTGTTGGTGCAGAAGGAGCGTCAACTTCTTCCCTAGCATACTCTACAGTAAAAGATGACGACGATGATGATGATGAAGAAGAAAAAGACACTAGTGACAATGATGATGAAGAAGAAGATGATGATTGCAAAAGTGACAAAGCGGTGAAAATCAAAAGTAAAAAACGTGCAGGAAAAGGAATCTACTATGAACCTGCCGAAGAAGAAGATAAAAAAGACGAAGAAAAAGAAAAAATTGACATTAAAGACTGGAAGAGGTACTCCACTAAATCACGTTCAGACTACACTCACTGGAATAACCCTAACGAACTTGTCGAACGTTTAGTTTTCCTGCTTGCTTCAAAACCAGCTGGCAACAACTCGCACGACAATGAAATTATTTCAATAGAGGAAGAACTTCGAGAAGCTGCTATTATTGATTAATATATGAAATTATGTAGTCTATTAATTCATCATTCTATGTATGTTTATAGAAAAATTATTTGTAAGCTAATCCTGCAATAAACATTTTATCACTTAAAAAAGCCTTGCTTTAATATTTTTTATTTGTTTTCCTTTTCCCTCTCGTTTAAAGAGATGAGTCCAAGGAATGTCCTTCATAAAAAAAAAAAACACATCTGCAACATCTGGTGTATTCTAATATGTGTGTGTGTGTGTATGTGTGTGTGTGTGTGTGTGTGTGTGTGTACGTGTGTGTGTGTGTTTGTGTAGCCCGCCAGCTGGGAGGCTGTCAAGTGTGACGTAATGAACAGATGACAAGCGACGGCAGCTTGGGTACGGTACCGCAGCTAACCTTAGCTGCGTATATACGTCCCAAAATGTGTCCCAGCTCCCCCCTTAGACAACTACTCACGGCCGACTTCCTTTCCCGTCCCTCCCAAATCCGATAAGACCGATGACCTCGCTGTCTGGTCTCCTCCCCCAAAAACAACCCAACCACCGCCATTTGCGACTTCAGTGGTGTCAAGTGAGAGGTTAGTGTAGGGCACAGCGGAGGTCTGTTGTGTTTTCTGAAGAAAGGTGGTTACGCCTTAGTGCCAATGGGGCTGTGTGTTGATTCAGAGCATTTCTGCTGAAGCTAGAGAGGGCTCTTGTTCACTTTGAATGGTGACTTCAATATAAATTTTATGTATGATCGCGCAAGGAAAAGGATGTTGATAGATCTCCTAAATTCGTATGATCTGACGCAGACAGTGTTTTTTAAAACTAGGGTGCATGGGAATAGTAGCACAGCCATAGACAATATTTTTATTCATCCTTCATTAAGATGGTCATTCTGTTAGTAAAAGCGTGAATGGCCTTTCAGACCATGATGCACAAATTTTAACACTAAAAGGCTTTTGTAATTACAAACTATGTAGGAAAGTTAATCAAACAGCATTAGAGAGCTTTTTAAACCTTGTCAAGGAGCAAGAGTGCCGATAATATAGATGATAAATATAACACTTTCCTTAACACATTTCTCATGTTCTTTGAGAGCTGCTTTCCATTATAACATTCTAAACGGGGTACCAACAGTAATAGGCAGCACCAGTGGCTGACTAGTGGGATAAGGATATCATGCAGACAAAGCGGGAATTATATCAAAACGTTAGAAGTAGTCACAATCAAGCTGCAATAGCCCATTGCAAACCGTATTGTAAAATACTTAAAAATGTTATTAAGTAGGCAAAGAGTAAGTGGTACGCAAATAGAATAGCTAATTCACAGGATAAAATTAAAACCATATGGTCAGATGTGAAGGAAGTGTCTGATCAGTAACACAAGGTCGTCGATATAAATTCAGTTTGCAGTAAAAATCCCGCGTTCGACTCCCGGCGGGGTCAGGGTTTTCTCTGCCTCGTGATGACTGGGTGTTGTGTGATGTCCTTAGGTTAGTTAGGTTTACGTAGTTCTAAGTTCTAGGGGACTGATGACCTCAGATGTTAAGTCCCATAGTGCTCATAGCCATTTGAACTTTTTTTTTTTTGCAGTAAAAATATTTCTGTTACTGATATATCAGATATATGTACAGTATTTAGCAATCGTTTGCTGAGCATTGCTGGTGAATTCAATGGTTCAAATGGCTCTGAGCACTATGGGACCTAACATCTGAGTTCAGCAGTCCCCTAGAACTTAGAACTACTTAAACCTAACTAACTTAAGGACAACACACACATCCATGCCCGAGGCAGGATTCGAACCTGCGACCGTAGCAGTCGCGCGGTTCTGGACTGAAGCTCCTAGAATCGATAGGCCACTGCGGCTGGAGTTGGTGAATTACATAATAATTTAGCGTCCACAGGGAATCATATAACTCTCTTGGCAAATGCCTTTTCGAGACTGATGTCTGGAATACTCCTCTGTGATACAGACAAGGGGTAGATTGAGTCAATAATTAAATCACTGAAGACTAAGGACTCTCATGCTTATGATGGAGTGCCTAGCAGAATATTAAAGTACTGTGATGCACATGTTAGCCCTGTATTTGAGCATATTTGTAATTTTTCCTTTAGGAATGGTCAGTTTCCTTAACGATTAAAATACTCAGTAGTAAAGACGCTTTCTAAAACGGGGGAAAGGGATAATGTAGACAATTTTATACCTATTTCTATGCCATCAGTGGTCGCTAAAATTATTGAAAAGGGTGTGTATGTAATGATAATTGATCATTGTATATCACACGATTTGCTATCAAAGTACACTTCGGCTTTGTAAGTCGCTTAACAAGTGAAAACGCTATATTTATTGGAAATTTGTGGTAAGGTCTTCTGGGACCAAACTGCTGAGGTCATCGGTGCCTAAGCTTACACACTATTTAATCTAACTTAAAGTAATTTATGCTAAGGACGACACACACACTCACACACACACACACACACACACACACACACACCGATGCCCGAGGGAGGCCTCGAACCTTCGACGGAGGAAGCCGCGAAAATGCTATATTCTCTTTTCTCTGTGGGGTACTGGATGGGTTAAACAAAAGGTTTCCAACACTAGGCATATTTTTTTTATTTAACTAAGGCGTTTTATTGTTTTGATCACAAAATGTTGCTCCAGAAGTTAGACCATTATGGAATATGGGGAGTACCTCACAATTGGTTCACCTCTTACTTTATCAGCAGACAGAAATAGGTCATTATTCACAGTGTTGAGAATGGCTGTGATGTCGGGTCTGAAAGGGGTACGGTCAATGGGGGGGGGGGGGGGGGCATGGATCAGTGTTGGGGCCACTCCTGTTATTTATTCACATAAATGATATGCCCTCTAGTACTAAAGGTAACTAAAATATTTCTGATTGCTGATGACACTAGCTTGGTAGTAAAGAATATTGTGTGCAACATTGGCTCGGTTTCAGATAGTGCAGTTCAGTACCTAAGTTCACGGCTTTTAGAAAATAAACTTAAGTAAATCAAGTAAGACTAAATTTTTACAGTTTGTAACACACAATTCAACAAAACCTGACGTTTTAATTTCACAGAATGGGCATATGATTAGTGTGAACAGTTCAAATTTCTAGGTGTTCAGATAGTAAACTGTCGTGGAAAACCCACGTTCAGGATCTTGTTCAAAGACTTAATGCTGCCATTTTTACTATTCGAACGGTATCTGAAGCGAGTGATCATTCGACATGAAAATTGGTCTACTTTGCTTGTTTTCATTCGCTTATATCGTATGGTATTATATTCTGTGGTAAGTCTTCCCATTCTAAAAGGATATTTTTGGCTGAGAAACGGGCGGTTTGGGCAATAAGTGGTGTAAGTCCACGAACCACTTGTCGACTCCTGTTCACGAGTCTGGGTGTTTTGATATTGGCCTATCAATATATATATATATATATATATATATATATATATATATATATATATATATATATATATATATATTTCTTACTGTCATTTCTTGTTTACAATATTAGCTTATTCCCAAGAATAAGCAGCTTTCACTCAGTTAATACTCGGCAGAAATCAAACGCGCACTTCAATCGGACTTAACTCTTGTGCAGAAAGGTGTGCAGTATACTGTTGCAAACCGTTTTCAATAAGCTTCCACTCGAATTCAGAAATCTTGTCGTTCTGTCGTTGCGGTTGATAATGGAAGCAAGACAGAAAAAAGTAATGACAAATCCATTGCATTTGTTGGCCTGGAAAAAGAGTTCGACAGTGTCAAATGGTGCAAGGTGTTCGAAATTCTGAGAAAAATATGGGTAACGTACTACATGTACAAGAGCAAATAGAGAATAATAAGACTGGAAGACCAAGAAGGAAGCGATCGGATTAAAAAGGATGTTAAGTCAGGGACGTAGTCTTTCGCCACTACTGTTCAGTCTATGCATCGAGGAAGCAATGAGGGAATTAAGGAAAATTTCAAGAGTAGAATTAAAATTCTAGGTTAAAGGATATCAATGATACTATTCGCTGATGTCATAGCTATCCTCACTGAAATGTAGAATTACGGGATCTGTTGAATGAATTGGGCAGTGTAATGATTACAGAATATGGCTATAGAGTAAATGGAAGAAAGACAAAAGTAATGAGAAGTAGCAGATATGAGAAAAGGGAGAAACTTGAATCAGAATTGGGAATCAGAAAGTAGACAAGTTAAGGATTTCTGCTACCAAGGCAGCGAAGTAACCTACGACGGAGGGAGCAAGGAGGGTGTTAAAGCAGATTAGCACCGGCAAGAAAGGGCGTTCCTGGCGAAGGAGAGTCTGTTTGTATCAGGATGTTAAGTCAGGGACGTAGTCTTTCGCCACTACTGTTCAGTCTATGCATCGAGGAAGCAATGAGGGAATTAAGGAAAATTTCAAGAGTAGAATTAAAATTCTAGGTTAAAGGATATAAAGGTCTTAATTTAAGGTAGAATTTCTGAGAATGAACGTTAGGAGCACAGTGTTGTATGGTAGTGAGACATGGACTGTGAGATAACCGGAGCATAAGAGAATCAAAGTCTTTGAGATGTGGTGCTACAGATGAATGTTGAAAATTAGGTGGACTGATAAGATAAGAAATGAGGAGGTTTTCCACAGAAACGGCGAGGAAACTAACATATGCAAAACACTGACAAAAAGAAGGGACAGGATAATAGGACATCTGTTAAGACATCAGGAAATAACTTCCGTGGTACTAGAGGAAGCTGTGTAGTGTAAAAACTGCAGAGGAAGACAGAGATTGGAATACATCCAGCAAATAGCTGAAGACGTAGATGGAAATTGCTACACTGAGGTGAAAAGGTTGACACAGGAGAGGAAATCGCGGCGGGTAGCATGAAACCTGGCGCAATAATGATGACTAAAATACAAAACGGCCAGAGGTGAAACAACGCGTTAGTGACTTGCTCGTTTTGTGTTCCTTCTCTTGAATAAATCATCCAATGTTTCTGAAATTGTAATCGTCTGTTTTTCTGTACATGTACACCAGTCTACCGATTTCAGTCCCTTTTTTTGATTCCTTCGTGATACTTCGTTTCCCTTTTTTCTGTCTTAGAGCGTACGTGATGATACAGGATATCTGTGACGTACCGTTATCCCTTCAGAGATCCCTCAAACACTAACAGCCGTGACCTGAAGTTATATCCGAGGTCCTCCCATACCACGATTCCGCTGTGCCTCTGTAAAACACTAAAAGGATGGAACCTCTTCCCAGGTCGCCGCCATACTCGTCGACGATGATCATGCGCGGCAGTGCAGAAACGCCATTCATCACTGAACACAATGATATGCGACGCCATTCGTCAGCAGTTCAAATGGTTCCAAATGGCTATGAGCACTATGGGACTTAACTTCTGAGGTCATCAGTCCCCTAGAACTTAGAACTACTTAAAACTAACTAACCTAAGGACATCACACACATCCATGCCCGAGGCAGGATTCGAACCAGCGACCGTAGCGGTCGCGCGGTTCCAGACTGTAGTAGCGCCGAGAACCGCTCGGGCACTCCGGCCGGCTCGTCAGCAGTGCATGCTTGCCTGTCATAACACTCCGTATGAGGACTGTAGTGTCCTAGTTCGCCTGCAATTGCACGGAGTCCATTTTTATTCCAGGACAGCAAGCGCCGATGTGAATATGTTACGATATGCTTGGTGCACATTACAGAAGATCTCCCTTCTGGTGTCGAGCGAACCTCGAAGAGGAATATGACTGCTCTCACGTTCCCAAACACACAGACGTCGGTCCACTGTCACATTCGAAAGTCCCACAAATCTGGATGCGCATGATTCAACCAGCCGTAAAAATGTAATAAAATGGGATACCTAGAGTCGTCCTTACGTTGTTATGGCTACCGGGGTGCTTCGGTGCACCATCTTCTCGCTTTAACTGATTCTGAGGGGTTTAACGCCAATCGTATTCACGATGTTGCAGGTAGTCTGCGAAAACCAGTTCATAGATTTTGGCCACTGATGGAATCGTGTATACGATTGGAGTTAACCCCCTCAGTGTCAATTAAGGGCTGAAGATGGTGCCTAAAACACCGAAACCGGTAGCCATATAATAAATAACATCGTAAGGGCGGCTGTAGGTGTTCAGTTTTATTGCAAGAGTGAATGGCCGAGGTGTCTCAAACCGGCTATTAGAAGGAGGCCCACAATGAGCTCCCTTTCAGTTTGTGTCAGGTGCGGACGACGCTATCCCATACGAATATATGGCATTTCCGCGTTTTCACAGTGCTCAATCTACTTTTGATGCTGTTTACATCCTTTATACACGCTACAAGGTCCGGCAGTAACATTAAACTCGAGCAATACTAATGCACGCTATCGGTAATTCTGCCCGTTACAGAGAAATACAACTTAATCATTTGCATACCCACCGATGGTTTGTGTGAGTGCGTGGGTGTACAGAGTTTCATACTGACGACCGACCGTGTCTATTGGGTGCTCCAGTTTTTGTCAGAAAGCTTATTAGAAATTGGAAAATAGATATGGCTATATAATTTTATTCAGGCAATATGCTGCTGAATTCTTCTTATTGAAACCAAATGAGTGGTCAATGAGTGTACAACGTACAATTTTCACATCTTAGGTGGGCACACGCTAATTATGTGGGGCACATAGGAAGGAGGGTTTAGCCGAACCTCACCCAATCTCACGTGGGGCAGAGCGGGTCACGGCAAATATCACGTAACATTTTTCCGCAAAAAACAGTGTAAAACTGCGAGAAAACTGGGTTGAATTAACTGAAATATGTTTCTCCACTAAAATATGGCTAAAACCTGCACAATATTTATCATGGTTATGTTGAAACGTCCCCTTAGAAAAATTATACATGACTGTGCTTAAACTGACACACAATATTTTTGGCGCAACGCAATCTGACTTTCAGTAATCCCTACAAAAGAATGGCCCTGACTAACATTAACCTATACGTTTCACAAATCACTTACCTCACAAAAATCTTCGTTACTCGAACTACTGCAATACAGCGAGCGCCAATACTTCCAGCTAAATAAAAGATTCAAACTACGGAAGACACTAACTACTGATACGCATAGTTAGCAAATCAAAGATTTTAATAGAGAACAAAAAATGTATTTACCTTATTAGTCATAATATACATAGCAGTTCATGACATCCATTCTTACAAATGTACTGTTTCTGATGGACACGCCTCCAGATTATCCATTCTCAAAAATCCGCCATCTCACTTCCCTACATCCACCACTGCTGGCGGCTCACCTCCAACTGCGCAACGCTACGCGCTGTTAACAGCCAACTGCCCAACACTACAATGGCAAATTCCAACAATGCCACCCAGCCACAGACTGCACAAAGCACAGCCAGTGATTTTCATACAGAGCGCTACGTGGCGTTACCATTTAAAAAAAACCTAAACAGCCTACTTACAATGTGAGCGTCAAAAATAGCGCATAGGCTCCTGAATTGTTAAGGCGAGGTTCTCGTCCAAACGGGACAAAAATACGCATAATTTGTAAATTTCTTTTCGGAGAATGAAATGACATAGAAAGGATCTGTTTGGGGATTATGCTTGATCATGCTTTGAACTTTATTTTAGATTTTCAAGACAAAAAAAGTGGCAGTCGTGATAACAGTTTGATCAAAGGCCAGCTAGTTTGAAGTAAGCTAACTGCGTCCAGTGTAGCCCCTCAATCTGAATTCCAAAATGGATAACATAAGTGGATACTACACACATCAAAAAAAGTTATGCGTCACCCCGGTTCCCATAACTCCTGGAGATAGACGTTCACTGTAGAAATTGTATCACAGCACAGTACCTTTGACTGTTCAGAGATGTCACTAAACCCGCCCAAAGATGTAAACAACCATGCATGAGCAGCGCCTATTAGACGGAGGGGGTCCGACAGCCGATCAGTTCCAGTCATTGTACCCGGAAGGAGCCACACAACGTCGTGTTACGACTCAAACTAAGCGCAGCAGGCTGCATGAAGCGAAACTTAACTCCCGACGTCCATGGCGAGGTTCACCTTTGAAATCACGACACCATGCAGCGCGGTACAGATGGGCCTAACAAAATGCCGAATGGACCGCTCAAGATTTGCACCAGGTTCTCTTCACCGATGAGTGTCGCATATGCCTTCAACCGGACAATCGTCGGAGACGTGTTTGGAGGCAACCCAGTCAGGTTGAACGCCTTAGACACACTGTCCATCGAGTGGAGCAAGGTGGAGCTTCCCTGCTGTTTTGGAGTAGCATTATGTGGGGTCGACGTTCGCTGCTGGTAGTCATGGTAGGAGCGGTGACAGCTGACGATACGTGAATGCTATCCGCCAACAGATAGTGCAACCGTATCGACAGCATACTGGCGAGGCATTCTTCATGGATGACAATTCGCGTCCCCATCGTATGCGCCTTGTGAATGACTTCCTTCAGGATAACGACATCGCTCGACTAGAATGGCCATCAAGTTCTCCTGGCATGAACCCTATACGGACATGCCTGGGATAGATTGAAAAGGGCTGATTATGTACGCCGCTACCCACCAACCACTCTGAGCGATCTACGCCGAATCGCCGTTGAGGAGTGGGACAATCTGGAACAACAGTGCCTTGATGAACTTGTAGATAGTATGCCACGACGAATGCAGTCATGCATCAGTGCAAGAGGACACGCTACTGGGTATTAGAGGTACCGGTATGAACAGCAATCTAGACCACCACGTCTGAAGGTCTCGCTGTATGGTGGTACAGCATGTAATGTGTGGTTTTCATGAGCAAAAATAGGGCGAAAAATCATGTTTAAGTTGATCTCTATTCCAATTTTCTGTACAGGATCCGAAACTCTCGGAACCGAAGTGATGCAAAACTTTTCTTGATGTGTGTACATTAAATTTATGGGACCTTATATACACTCCTGGAAATGGAAAAAAGAACACATTGACACCGGTGTGTCAGACCCACCATACTTGCTCCGGACACTGCGAGAGGGCTGTACAAGCAATGATCACACGCACGGCACAGCGGACACACCAGGAACCGCGGTGTTGGCCGTCGAATGGCGCTAGCTGCGCAGCATTTGTGCACCGCCGCCGTCAGTGTCAGCCAGTTTGCCGTGGCATACGGAGCTCCATCGCAGTCTTTAACACTGGTAGCATGCCGCGACAGCGTGGACGTGAACCGTATGTGCAGTTGACGGACTTTGAGCGAGTGCGTATAGTGGGCATGCGGGAGGCCGGGTGGACGTACCGCCGAATTGCTCAACACGTGGGGCGTGAGGTCTCCACAGTACATCGATGTTGTCCCCAGTGGTCGGCGGAAGATGCACGTGCCCGTCGACCTGGGACCGGACCGCAGCGACGCACGGATGCACGCCAAGACCGTAGGATCCTACGCAGTGCCGTAGGGGACCGCACCGCCACTTCCCAGCAAATTAGGGACACTGTTGCTCCTGGGGTATCGGCGAGGACCATTCGAAACCGTCTCCATGAAGCTGGGCTACGGTCCCGCACACCGTTAGGCCGTCTTCCGCTCACGGCCCAACATCGTGCAGCCCGCCTCCAGTGGTGTCGCGGCAGGCGTGAATGGAGGGACGAATGGAGACGTGTCGTCTTCAGCGATGAGAGTCGCTTCTGCCTTGGTGCCAATGATGGTCGTATGCGTGTTTGGCGCCGTGCAGGTGAGCGCCACAATCAGGACTGCATACGACCGAGGCACACAGGGCCAACACCCGGCATCATGGTGTGGGGAGCGATCTCCTACACTGGCCGTACACCACTGGTGATCGTCGAGGGGACACTGAATAGTGCACGGTACATCCAAACCGTCATCGAACCCATCGTTCTACCATTCCTAGACCGGCAGGGGAACTTGCTGTTCCAACAGGACAGTGCACGTCCGCATGTATCCCGTGCCACCCAACGTGCTCTAGAAGGTGTAAGTCAACTACCCTGGCCAGCAAGATCTCCGGATCTGTCCCCCATTGAGCATGTTTGGGACTGGATGAAGCGTCGTCTCACGCGGTCTGCACGTCCAGCACGAACGCTGGTCCAACTGAGGCGCCAGGTGGAAATGGCATGGCAAGCCGTTCCACAGGACTACATCCAGCATCTCTACGATCGTCTCCATGGGAGAATAGCAGCCTGCATTGCTGCGAAAGGTGGATATACACTGTACTAGCGCCGACATTGTGCATGCTCTGTTGCCTGTGTCTATGTGCCTGTGGTTCTGTCTGTGTGATCATGTGATGTATCTGACCCCAGGAATGTGTCAATAAAGTTTCCCCTTCCTGGGACAATGAATTCACGGTGTTCTTATTTCAATTTCCAGGAGTGTATAACCACAATTAAAGAACCTGAAATTTAACGATATGGTGCTAACTCGGACTTTGAGTTCAATTTTTGGGGTCTGTTTCACTCTTTATGTCTTTACAAATAATAGTTAATATTAACAAATTTTATATCATACAGGTATAAGCTTCCAAGAAAACTTAACTTTTCTGAGGTTAAAGGAAGAAGTTAAAAGCTTCAACCGTTTTTATTTTCCCCTGCAAGAAGTTTTGAAAATCCATTTGTCAAGAAAAACCTGTTTATGGTTTAGGGAAACATTTTATATGCATTATTAGTTAAATTTGCATAAAAAATTACATGTTTTTATATTTTTTTGATGTCGCTAAACAGAAATTTTATGTTAGCTTTTCAAAATTCAAAATCATTAATCCAATTAATTAATTAAGTCGGGTGATTCTGAGGGAATTAGAGTAGGAAATGAGACACTTAAAGTAGTAAAGGAGTTATGCTATTTGGGGAGCAAAATAACTGATGATGGTCGAAGTAGAGAGGATATAAAATGTAGACTGACAATGGCAAGGAAAGCGTTTCTGAAGAAGAGAAATTTGTTAACATCGAGTATAGATTTAAGTGTCAGGAAGTCGTTTCTGAAAGTATTTGTATGGAGTGTAGCTATATATGGAAGTGAAACATGGACGATAAACAGTTTTGACAAGAAGAGAATAGAAGCTTTCGAAATGTGGTGATACAGAAGAATGCTGAAGATTACATGGGTAGATCACATAACTAATGAGGAGGCATTGAACGGGATTGGGGAGCAGAGAAGTTTGTGGCAGAACTTGACTAGAAGAAGGGATCGGTTGGTAGGACATGTTCTGAGGCATCAAGGGATCACTAATTTAGTATTGGAGGGCAGCGTGGAGGGTAAAAATCGTAGAGGGAGACCAAGAGATGAATACACTAAGCAGATTCAGAAGGATGTAGGTTGCAGTAGGTACTGGGAGATGAAGAAGCTTGCACAGGATAGAGTAGCACGGAGAACTGCATCAAACCAGTCTCAGGACTGAAGACCATAACAACACATAATCCGATGTGGCGGCCCAAAAGTTATGTTTTGGCCAATTTTGAGCAAAATTTGATAAAACCTTCCTCTAACTCGAACAATTCCCCTGTTGTTCTTGGCGAGAATAGCCGATGCGGCTGAGCTAGATGTGCTGTGTTCGCCAGCCTGCAAACGTTGTTCGTACGCTTTTTCGGCGAATGTGTTTGCATGCATACTGCAATACAAATCATTTTGTGAACGTATGTTCACACCTGGGTCGGGCGTCTCCGGCTGAGAGCGTCCCATGGAGGCCGTGACACTACCTCGAATGATGGGCTGTTCGTCCCAACATTCTAGACACACACACCTTTCAAAAAAAGCCTTACAATCGAATTTTCGACCATTTCGAACGAGAATCTGACATTAAGCCGCAACCGGCCGGCTAAATGCGCGACCCGACGAACTCTGCGGTGTACATCCACGCTACATTCACCTGGTTTCAATGTTCTTCTGCGGTAATTGGCACCAAGACGGCACCTGTTCGTGCAGCAACATATGGTCGTACATTGTCCTTCTGAAAAATGGAGTCTCGGGTGTTGTGTAGAAAGGGTATGGCTACGGGTGGCAGGAGGTCAATCACGTAGGTCATACTGGTCACATTACCATGCACACGAACCAACTGTGATTTGTGGCTGTATGCAGTAGCATCCCATACCAAAAGGCCTTGAGGTGGCAATGTATGTCTTGTACGAATACAGTCACTGTGATGTCGCTCCCTCTGTCTGTGCCGAACCAAAATGTAGCCAACATTTAAAAAAATAATAAAAAAGAAAAAGAAAAAGAAACAGAACCTGAATTGTCCGAAAATACTATCTGATGCCATTCCTGTCCCCAGTGACGTCATTCCATACACCATTGCCGCCTAGCATGTTTCTGTGCATTGTGCATTCGTAACGGTAAGCCGAAAAGTGGACTGGACGACAAACACCTAACCCATGCCGCAACAAACAGCGACGGACTGTCACCGCTGATAGTGTACGATGCGTTACACTGTTCTGCCAGAGCCAGGGAGTATGCAGATCTTTCCTGCAGTGCCATTCGGATGAGGCGTCGATCTGAGTGGTACAACCTGACCCATCTCGTCGTATTCTACGACCTTCCGTGAACCATTCTGCAAACACTCGTTGCAATGCCGAAACATGTCGTCCCACACGAGCAGCAACTTTCCGGATGGATGCATCAAATTCTCTCATGCCAATAGTGCACTCTCTTCCAAACTGCCGGCCGGTGTGGCCGTGCGGTTCTAGGCGCTTCAGTCTGGAACCGCGTGACCGCTACGGTCGCAGGTTCGAATCCTGCCTCGGGCATGGATGTGTGTGATGTCCTTAGGTTAGTTAGGTTTAAGTAGTTCTAAGTTCTAGGGGACTGATGACCACAGATGTTAAGTCCCATAGTGCTCAGAGCCATTTGAACCATTTCTTCCAAACTCACCGTTTTGGCGGTACGTCTGTGAGGGATCCTGCATGTCTGCTCAAGTCATACTGATCAGTATGACCTTCAGCTTATAGTAACAACGAGAGCAGCAGGCACATTTTATCAATAGGTGTTGTTACGCCTCGATATCGATGTTGCCCTTGAAGCAGTGGGTCGGTGTGGTTCAAAAGCTAGTCACTTCTACAGACCAAAATAATGTTCATGTATGGTGAATATGAACGTCCCACCTCTAGTTGTTCAAGCCTTTCTTTTTTTTTCTCAATATGAGTGGAGATAGCTAAGACAGGCCACCCCAACACAAATACAGGGTGTCCGAAAAGTCTTTCCCTGATTACATGAATTGATTACTCAGGCTAGAAGTAAGATACAAATATGAAACTTGTGTCTAATTGTTTACAAACTATCAAAGTTTTTGTCACACATCAGTAAACTTCTACATGAGCACCCTTGGTAGCACGTAGCACATCTAGGCGATATTCAATTTCCGCCACACATTAGCCAACATCACTGGAGGGATCGATTCAACGACTGTGGTTATCCGTTGCCGCCGGGTTTCAAGACCTGGTACACGTGTTCGGTAGACCTCGTCCTTGACATAGCCCCATAAAAAGAAGTCAAAACGCTAGCCCATCACGACCAATCCATCGCCCAGGAAAGGGCATATCGAGATAGGCACGGACGTCCAAACCCCAATGAGGCGTTACACCAGTCTTGCTGAAACAAGAGATCGGGCTGATACTGAAGAAGCTAAGGAACGGCATACAGTTGAAACATGCCCAGATACACTGCAAACGTGATGGTAGCCTCAGCGACGAAGAATGGCCCGATAATTCGATCGTGCCATAGCGCGCACGAAACATTCACCTTTGGACTGCCTCTGGTGCACTCCATGACCTCGCCACGGGTTTGTGAACCCCAAATGCGCACATTATGGCGATTCACTACTTCACTGACAAAACAGGTCGCTTCGTCGGAAAAGGCAATTCGTCTGAGGTAACCATCATATTCCTCAATATGTGATAGCATTGCGACCGCAAAGTCATATCGACGTGTACTGTCATTGGGCAACAAGGCCTGAACGATTTGCACTTTGAATGCACGAAACAATAAATGTTTGTGTAAAATGTCACGGAGAGAGGTTTTTGGCATCTGTAATTCACGTGAGGCCCTGCGCACCGATTTCTTCGGACTTGGCAGAAAAGACTGCCTTACAGCTTCCACCCTGTCTGCTGAGGTTCTCGGTCGACCAAACCTCGGAAGGTCAGCAACCGATCCTGTGTTCGTGAACCTCTGATACCAGGCTAATGCTCTTGACATCAGCTGGATTCCTTCCAAATGTTGTCTGGAAGTGTCTCTGCACTGTGGTTGGTGATCGTGTCTCATGGTTCCACAGGACACACTGTGCCTTCTTCTGATTGGTTAACATGGCTTCTTGGGCACTGCACCTCATGCACTACTTACGTACTGCGAACCTAAAACAGAAAAAAAACTTTGATAGAACAATTCGACACAAATTTCATATTTGTATCTTACTTATCAATTTATGTAATCAGGGAAAGACTTCTCGGACACCCTGTATATCCAGAATGAATAAATATATCGAGGTGTGGTGTCCGCCGAGCTTTAGCGTGCAATACGGCGAATTTCCTGACTTTCGCAAGTAACATTTATCGTTTGTGATCTCCGAATTACGACACCGAATTCTTTTTCCTTTTCTAATCGAACTTTGTACCGTGTTCTGTGACATGTGAAAAAACGTCTAAGAAATATTCAACGACATGACCCCTACGTGACTTGATCAAATAGGAGAGCTATTCGGAAATTAAGGTCACTAAATGGAATCCACTGTGAAAATCAAAAATGTTTCATTTGCTATAGTTGGCTACACCTTACAGCTACTTCTCTACATTGACGCCGCTCTGACGTAGACTTCCCAATATCCTTGGTATAGAAGGCAGCCGCCTGTGCTTTCCGCCAATTTTCTACGCTCGTCTGCAGCTGGTTGTCTCTACCAAAATGTTGTCTTCATACCCAGCGGTTCATGTGAGCAGAGATGAAACTCAAGACGAGCCAATTACGGGCTATCTTGTGGGTGATCGAACACTTCCCATCCAAAACGCTGCAGGGTCATCTTCACAGAGTGAGAGGTCATGATGAACGATACACATGACAGTTACGTTATGTGGGCTACACGCTCATAGGCTTCACCCTGCATATTTACATAGGGTGGTTCAGGCGCCCCTACTGATGTGGCTGCACGTAACTCGCAATGTTATTTCTGACATTCAAAAACCACACTTTTGATTTTTATTTTCTCTCGCTCGCTACGTGAAACTATTAAACCTACAGAAATATAAACGGAACCTTTTTGTAGGAAATTTAATGCAGTTAAATTTTGTTATGAGATACGTTTTTTCTAGAGGTTGTGGTTTTCGAATTATTCAAGAAAAAACGCACAAAAGTAACTTTCAAACAGACCCCGATTCCCACATTTAGACGTTACCAGTCAGGACTGCTGTTACGTTGGTCATTGAGCCGTGCGTGGCTCGTGTTCCTGCCATCACGTATTTTACACCCTGTTTTTAACGTACTTCCACCTCACTACGTTAATTTAAATTACTACTCTCACTGACAAGGGAACCTCCCCATCGCACCCCCCTCAGATTTAGTTATAAGTTGGCACAGTGGATAGGCCTTGAAAAACTGAACACAGATCAATCGAGAAAACAGGAAGAAGTTGTGTGGAACTATGAAAAAAATAAGGAAAATATACAAACTGATTAGTCCATGCATAAGATAGGCAACATGAAGGACAGTCTGGGCTCCGGAGCGCCGTGGTCCGGTGGTTAGCGTGAGCAGCTGTGGAACAGGAGGTCCTTGGTTCTAGTCTTCTCTCGAGTAAACTTTTAATTTTTTGTTTTGAGACAATTATTATCTGCCCGTCCGTCCGATGCGAGGTAACTGCGCCGTAGTATGGGGACACTACACCTAAACAAAAATTGAAACACACGTCAGTCGACTAAAGCGTACGGGAGTATTCCTGCTATCGAGGCTCCCTGGTTGGCAGTTGACTGTTCGCTACTTTGGACGAGAGTGCATTAAATACGTGAGACGTATTCCGTGGGCAATATGAATCCAGCAAATATAGCTCGCGACTTCAATGACAAGGTTAATGAATATTTTTCGAACCCATACTACGGCGCAGTTAGCTCGCATAGGACGGATGGACGGACAGATAATAATTTTAAGAAAATAAAAAATTTAGTTTTTCACTCGAGGGAAGACTTGAACCAAGGACCTCCCGTTCCGCAGCTGCTCACGCTAACCACGAGACCACGGCACCCCTAAACTCATGCTCTCCTTGATGTTACTTATCTTGCGCACGGACTACTCAGTTTGTATATTTTGCTTATTTTTGCATAGTTCCACAAAACTTCTTCCTGTTTTCTCGATTGATCTGTGTTCAGTTTTTCAAGGCCTATCCACTATGCCAACTTATAACTAAATCTGAGGGAGGTGCGATGGGGAGGTTCCCTTGTGAGTTGCTGCTTTGCCTGACCGTGACAGGCGCTAGCAGCGCGTATCGATATACCGCTTCTCGAAGTATCTTTGTTCGACTGCTATTACTTCCCGGTCGTTGTCTGTCGTAAGGCAGTTCCGGTCGCGAGTTCGGGCTGCCAGTCAGTTGGAACGCGTCTGGAGCGCAGTCCGGACCTGCCAGTTGGGGAGTTGCAATGCGGCACTAGTGCAGTCGGGCTGGAGTAGCAGTGAGGTCTGCGTCGACATGGCTCGCCCGACCATTGCCGGGCCACGGTCTTCGTGGATCATCGGTCGGTCATCCTACCGGACGACGCATTTTGGCTCGCCGATCGTTCATGAGTCGGCTGTGTGTGTACGCGCGCGCACCGATTCCCGATTTGTATTCGTGCGTGCGTAGTTACTATTGGGTATCGTGCAAGTGTTTGGTTGTGTGTGTCGTTGGAGTTATTTTAACTGACGACTATTTAAGATGTTGTCGGCATTCTGAGGACAGTCGGTCGGTTGCTGCGGACCAAAGAAGTTATCTCCGCGCGGTGCTGCCGGCTGGGTCCACTCGCGGTCCCTGCGCGGTTCAAAAATGGCTCTGAGAACTATGGGACTTAACTTCTGAGGTCATCAGTCCCCTAGAACTTAGAACTACTTAAACCGAACTAACCTAAGGACATCACACACATCCATGCCCGAGGCAGGATTCGAACCTGCGACCGTAGCGGTCACGCGGTTCCAAACTGAAGCGCTTAGAACCGCACGGCCACACCGGCCGGCCCCAGCGCGGTGTCGAGGCGTGTGTGGAGCTGTCCGGTCGCTACGAGCTTCGTGGTTCACCGACCCAAGACGTTAAGGTTGAGTAGGTTTTCAAGCACCCAAGCCACGTCCATTTATGTTGTGTGGTTCGTTTCAGTGGTTCACTGTTGGGGAGGTTTTCCTGTGAGCCACACCGAGTGTTTGTATTGCTGAAATTTAGCCGCCATGCGGTGGAATTAACTATATTGGTTGACTACAGTTCAAGTGCACCTTCGGTATTTTCTGCTCTGTGTTCGTTAGTGTTCCGGTTACCTGCCCTGGCCATTAACGTAATTTCAGGCAGTGTCCTTTACTCACCTGTTGTCGCTGTCCGACACGGTGTGTAGTTTTGACAGTGTAGTGCATATACATATTTGATTGTGAATAATCACGCCCGTAACATTTTGTGTTTGAATTCTCATGTACCGACTGGTGGCAAGCAAGTCGTTTGTCGATCAGTCCGTGGCTGTACCTTGGTTGGGTTCCAGCGGATTAAGTGTAGTTGGGCTCACCACCCGTCTCACCTATGTGAACGAGAGCAGACCGACCCCTTGGAGGCTTCTGAGTGCTGTTGTCTTTACTGGCTTTCTCACCGGTGTTTAATTGTCGGTTTATGATCTATCATAGCTAATGATAAAAAAATTCATGGTTTTAATGTGTTTTATGTAAGTTAGAATTCCGGCAAGTGGATATTTGCTGAAAGGTTATTGCCGTTGTGTTGTCTTTTCTTTTAGTCTGGTTTTAGCTACTTAAAACTTAAGGCTTGTAGTTATATTTTTTTTAAATTTTGGAAAATTAATTGTGGGCCTTGAGCCATGGTACCTTGTTCTTAAAATTACCTTTCAAGCTTAAACATTGCGGCCTTCTGCCTTTGAAACGTTATGGTAATTTATTTTAAAATGTTAAAAATTTTATTGAGGGCCTTCAGCCGTTTGTATTGCATCTTGTTTGCGTTTGTCTATCCACTTTTGCCTTGAGGCTTTCAGCCTACCTGTGTTTAATATATATTTTAATTATTTAATTTGCTTTTTTAACTGCATTTTTATCCTTGATTTTTAAGATTTCTTGTGTGGAGGCCATCAGCCGTGAAAGAATTGTATTTTGAAACTCGTAGTTCTAAAAGTTCGCTTATGTGCTGCTTTGGTTGTAAATGTGTTATTAAATTACAGTAAATTACAATTTTCAGCTGAGACTCACCCCAACCTTATTTGGCCATTTCCACAATCCTGATCACCTGTTCTGCCCAGCGGGTTTAGCGGGCGTTTCAGTCATGGTACTCTCTCCTGACACCATACAGAAATTCGTGACTGCACAAATTTTTTCCATCATTCGACCGTTTCTAGTCTTCATTGGCTGGCCTTATTTGGTCACCGTCTTAGTCGAGCACACACAAATTCTAAAACTGACGTTTATATAAATTTTACCTAACAATTTAGTTAATTTTAGATCGTCGTATACGTCAGGCCTTCCGACCATGAAACTACTCTGCTTCTAAGGGTCAACTTTAGATCGAACTGTGAACGTAATTACTTCTAGCGTAACGTCACAGAAGTTATTTTTCTTTCATTCTCCCCATGGCTACGTTTAAATTAATAATGTTAACGAATTAGCCGACTATGCTGGTATCACAATAGCCCAATCAAAAGAGACCAAAAAGGTCGAATATCGGGAATAGAGTGAGTAGACAGAAGTTTTTGTATAGTGGCAAGAGGGAGTGCCACGAACAACACATTTCTAGTGACTGACTAGTGAGGATGAGAAGTGGAGGTGGAGGTGCGATTGAAGGTCGCTTTTGTACCTATTCTTGAATAACTCGAAAACCGTAGCCTCCACCAAAACGCATCCCAGCACAAAGACTAACTACAATCAATTTCCTACAAGAACACACTGTTAATTTTTCTGTAGGGTTAACCGTTTGCCCGTAGCGAGCGAGAGAATGTGAAAATCTCGCTCGTGGTTTTTGAAGGCCAGAAATACCATAGCGGGTTACATAAAACAACGTCGGCAAGAGCGGCTGAATCTCCTAGTATATACAGAGCGTAAATTTGAAGTTGACAAACCGGAATTACTCGAAAAATAAGCTTCATACGAAAAAATGAGTAGAATCTAAAGTTGATTATTTTCGAAGGGGACATCTGCCAGTGCTAAAATTAGCCCTCCACCCCACTCCCCAGGGGGTGGGGCGCCAGGCAGTTTTAAAATTTCAAATGGGAACCCCCATTTGCTATTGCAGAATCAGATTCTACGTAAAAAACTACGTACATTTACTTTAAATGCGAACATTTTTAGGTTAAGCTTGACAGTGACTGTTACTGACATTAAATGAAACAACAAGTTCACTGTTACCAGTCACCGTTTTATTTATTTCCACGACGCGTTTCGAAGGTTTCAACCTCCATCATCGGGTGGATTTACATTAGTAAGTATTACATTTGTGTTTGTGTTGTGTTACGATTTTTGGAGGAACTTGTGGCACTGTATAGTGGAGAAACAAGACACTATTTTAGAATATGGTTTAGGACTACTTTTGACAAAAAATTAAACTGATATCTAATGGTAACGTTAAATAAGTAAACTACAGTACCTTCAGTGGTCACTGGTTCCTTTTGCTGTCGTAACACATCAGATGTATACTGCCACATTTGTGAACAAATATGGCGTCTGGAATCAGCTGGGTGCAAGGTTCGTATAGCAGAAGAGAAGACATAATCGCAAAGTGCAAAGAATATACATCATAACAACATTATTACAGAATAATTGCTTTAAGCATTTGGCGGTGTTTGTTTTGAGGTGTCAAATATATGTGTGTGTACTTCAGGTGGTATATAAATCCAATTCTGACAAGTTAAAACAGCTAAACCTTCGTACTCGTTTATACAATCAGGTGAAATGTTAAAATGACTTAAACTTCATACTTGTTGATAACAATTATGTGAAATGTTACAGACTTTAATTACAACGATCATATTGGCTACAACAGTAAAATCATACATACATTACACTCTTTGATTGGGATTAATAAACAGATGTGAAGTGAGGGGCTGGAGGCAGAAGGAGAGGTAGAGAGAGAGAAAAAGTGTGTGTGTGTGTGTGTGTGTGTGTGTGTGTGAGTGAAAGGAAGAGAGAGAGAGAGAGAGAGAGAGAGAGAGAGAGAGAGAGAGAGAGAGAGAGGAAAGAGTGATTATATGAGAGCAAACATTTACATGGCAAGGAGTCTTAAGATTGCATGTTGCATATATTAGCTGCCTAAAGGTTGGGGTAATACATTGGTTAATGCTATAAAATGTGCAGATAGATATACATTTATGCCAGTAGTTGATGTACATACAGTTTTAAGCTGACAAGGGGTACAAGCTGTTGATGTGATGAATTATTTGTGAATGAGGTCAATCTCTTGTACTCTTGGCAGCTGTCAATCTTCTGCTATACGAACCTTGCACCCAGCTGATTCCAGACGCCATATTTGGTCACAAATGAGGCAATATACATGTGATGTGTTACGACAGCAAAAGGAACCTGACCACTGAAGGTACTGTAGTTCTCCCTCTCTCCCCATAGGGTGGGGTTTGAGAGAGAGGAGTTAGAGTTTTACAAATGTTGACCCAAATATTTGGACCAACATTTGTAAAACTCTAATATTTGGGTCAACATTTGTAAAACTCTTAATCCTCTCTCTCAAACCCCACCCAGTGGGGGAGAGAGGGAGAGTTTTAGTTTTAGCGAATCTAAATTTATGAAGTAAATAAGTATTTTTTATACATCCGTAACCATTTTCCACGCAAAAGTGAGAACATGGATTTTCTTGAATTACAGCGCCCACTAACAAGAATCAAAACAAATGTTTAAGACTAAATGTACGTAGTTTTTTATGTAGAATCTGATCTGCAATAAAAAAGGGGATTCCCGATTAGAAATTTTGAAGTTGCCTCACGTCCTACCCCCCCAGGCGGCTGGGATAGCGGGCTAATTTTTGCACCAGCAGATGTCCCCCTCGAAAATAATCATCTTTGGATTCTACACATTTTTTCTTGTGAAGCTTATTTTTCGAGTTGTCCTGGTTTGTCAACTTAAAATTTACACCTTGTATATTCTCCTATCATGGTCACTTATAAGAGGAATAAGATCGACAAACTAATGGTCGTCCTAGACGAACCGTTACAGACTGGGTGACACAAATCAGGCTGTCTGATGGGTTTAGGCGAGGAGTCTCTATGGTAGATTCGCCGAGCTTCGTTAAGACTGCGCTCCGCCTTCGGGTTACTCGAGCTTAAGATTCAGCATATTAACTCGACAGCGCGGCAGACGATGTCTTGCACCAAGCCACATTAGCAATAATCCAGCCTGCCAGTGAAATGTCACGGGAAGATAGTATATTCAATCTGATGCTCTCCTGGCTATTTTTTCTATGATCATATTTTAAGATCGATGTGCTTACGTGGCTTCTATCTTGTTAAGTACTAGCAGTGTATTTTATTATGAAGCACGCATTGGTGTATCTCAGGGACGTGAAAGAAGACAAAACTATCCACGATCCTAGTAAACTACATTTTACTTTTATCATAAGCTAAACGTCGTTGATTTACTTCTCTGGTAGAAATTAATCACAGATAAAAAAGTCTTTGACTATCTGGTTTTATAGTCTTGTGTCTGAAAAACTGAAATGTACTTTGGTGACATTTTAAAACCAATTTTTCTTAGCAATAATGATTTCAATGTGTGCTTTGTACAGTGTCCAGAGATGTTAGGCTGATAGTCAATATTGGCTGATTATTGAACAATGAACTATCGCTTAGCGTATTGTTCGCTCGTTAAAATTCCAGGAAATGAATATTATTATTATCCCTGCAATGCTGTTCGCTATCCATTTTCTTTATCTGTTAATACTTTCAGTCTCTTTAACTATCTCCGAAAATAAGGCCTTTTATTTCTTTAACCACACTTGGGAAAAATTCGTGATGTTTGGGATCAATATGGACACAGTTTGGAATAAATCGGGCAAAACTCAATTTTAATAACACTGATACAATGTTTCTACTTCCAATCCACAATCACACAGCGATTAGTGCTAACGTACAAGGTTCTTATAGGACATACCTGAACATAGTGAGAGCGAGACACTATGTCTCTGTTACTTATGGATTAATACAAAAAAATTAAGTCTAATCTAGAGTATTCTTACTCCTTTGCTCTCTTGGGATTATGTTGTTTTATTTTTTATAACTAATACTTAAGTATTTCAGTTAAACTAATTAAAGTTTATTTTCTATTAACATTGGTTTAAGATTGTCAAAGCGTGGCTACATTGCCCCCCGAATTGGGAGCAGTGAATGATTGTATCTGTGGGTTCAGTCCCAAAGGCGCCAAGACAACATCATATTTTCCAAAGTCAGTTTCTTATTCATACTTATATATTTCATTTAACACATATTTGAGCCTACTGGTGATTGTTCACTATAGAATTCCAATTATTATTAGGTCTTAAATAATTAATTCTAATATTAAATGCGCTTAACGAATGCTCCTTAAATTTTCCAAGTATTTGAATTCATTTTACAGGATTTTTTCAGTTTTTTTATACACTGGTTTACAGTTTTCTCTATTGGCGTTCTCTTGATCTTTCTTCTGATTGGCTGGATATCGATGATCTAGGACACTGAGGGCACAGATTCGCGAACCCGTTGGGGCTGTGGCTGGCAGTTTAAGAATTGAGCCCAACGGAATCATTTTCTCGAGGTCTTCTTGCTACACTCTGCAAATGGGTGTCATGAGCGTGTCTTGGGTAGCTTTCAGCACTCCACCAACGTGAACACGAAACATTTGTGCGCATTATGAGACTTGCTAGTGCTAAGAACGTCTGGAAACGTGTAACGTTGTGTATTAGTTCCTGTTATTCCAGACGTGCACTTCGCGGGTTACATTGTATCTCACATTTCGTCGTATCATCTACCCAGTCCACACACTGCTTTATTTTTTATCGGAAACACGAGTCTCATATATTTTTCGTGAACAATATTACAGTTCCTTCTAGACTTGGCCACTGTTTCTATGTTTCGATACAGTGTATCGATAAGTGGAACTGTTTCAGTGTTTCGGAACGGCTGTGGTTCACTGTTTCGAAACAGTGGTGTTTCATTCCGCCCCTGTCTCGGACAACCGGACCAGATTCGATCTCGAGCCAGGCACAGAAACTGTATCATTGTTTCAAAATGAGGCTGTTTCAGTCCACCTGTGCTTGGAACGGACAAATTGTATCGAAACAGTGATGTTTCATTCCGCTCTGTGTCGGACGAGATTCGGGCTTGGCACAGGTACTGAAACACAACATAACACTTCGTGAAACACTTTCAAGAGTGTCGAAAGCTTTTTGACATGCAATAGCATGAAGCTTAAGATATCCGAAAATAAAGCTTCGTTTCTATTTGACTGTCCCATTCCGAAATGGCGTAATATCTGCTTTATAAACACTAACCAAACAATAAAACAACGTATACTATTCACATTCAAAATAATAAATATGTGAAAATCATTCAGTTAAATTATACTTTTTTCATAACATACGTTTCTCTGGTCATCCACAGTAATCATATTAAGAAACGCAAGTAAGCCTACAACATTTTGAATAAAAAAGGGCGTAGAGTGACAGTTATTAGACACATACATAAATTTGATGTAGGTATAATTGCATGCAATCTGTTTGACATATCACTGATAGTGTAATGGTGAACGGGAAGGGCTGGGAAGCTTGGTGAATTTATAGTAACGGTTCGAAACACCTTGAAAGACAATTTTTTTTTATATTTTGTTACTTATTCGAATTATTTGTGAGTCTATAGTCACTGCCTATTATCCACAATGATTCCCTTTGTGTGCATGGAAATTAGCAAGATGGGTATATTACCCATACTAACGGAATGTTACTTATTCGAATTATTTGTGAGTCTATAGTCACTGCCTATTATCCACAATGATTCCCTTTGTGTGCATGGAAATTAGCAAGATGGGTATATTACCCATACTAACGGAATGTGGAATAGCGCTGTCGCACCTCATTTATGTTTATGTGGACATACTTGTACAGTAGACATTCAAGATGATAAAAATACACGTAACTTCATTATTGCCGAAAATTAGATTAAGTAACACCAGCTAAATCTTCCAACTGCGAGAAAGCAGTTCATAAGCATTAAATCTTTAACTAAGCACTGACAATTCAAAGTCTTCTCAAAATTTCCTATAAAAACCAATTTCTCTACAGTTTTTACTGCTCTTGAACATCAAAACCAGTTAAGTATATAAAACTTCTACACACCATGAAAGATTTTTCAAGGAACAGGTACCTAAATCTAACGACTGACACAAAAGCCTTTTGCTTAAAACGACGTCATTACTATTTACACTATGTAAACAACTTCATTCCTAAAGTGTTTTAATGTCCTTGTGGAGAAAGAGACCTTTTATTTTCCTCTTCTTTCGGTAAGTGAGCAGCTAGTTTCCTTAGTGAGGGATATCTGAAACGACACATACATCCACAATACAGACCTTGACACTTCTTATTTTGCTTTTTTAAGTGTTACTCAAGGATGAGTTTTCAGAAGAATTTTCTTCCATATTCGGTACTGTATGGTTCGTCCTAGTTTTTTATTGTCTTACAATTTTCTCTTATTGGCGCTGCGTCGCATTTCTTGCAAATAGCGCCGTATTTGTTCCTCCTTGTTGCCAGCTAACTTAGGTACTCGAGAAAGTGGGACTAACTACTAATTTTTCTCCACCTTATCAAACATCACCGAAAACGGCGTATACTTAGAGGACAAATGACGTAAATTGCTAAAAACCCTTTCAAATACTGTTACGTAATCGATCCACTTAGACGTTGTTTTGCAGCGTAAGATCTTATAAAGCTATTAAATTCCCTAAAGACCCCTTCAATCAGCTTGCTTCAGGGTTGAATCTAGATACGAAAATATGCTTAATATAATGTTCTCACTTACAGGCTTTCCATTTACTAACGAAAAATATGACGGATTATCAGGTAAAATATCTTCGGGTTTCCCACCAGTGGGATATAATCTTGAATGATCCACCTACTAATGGCCGTAGCTTTGAAACTCCTATTTTATACAGCTTAACACACTTAGTAAATAAGTCCTTGAGTGCTACAATATATTTGATGCCACCTCTGGCCAATGGCACTGCACCAGTAACATAAGTAGACACCAGTTGTAATGGTTTTGTAGGAATGATAGAATGTATCTGCATCCGTTATATTTACTGCTAGGTTTAGCCTTTTGAAATGTTATGCAAGTTCTTAATCCAGCAGTTACATTTCTCTTCAAGTATGGATAACAACAATTTCGAAGCATTTTGACCGTACACTTTTGAGACCCGAAATGTCCCCACATACAATGAATAAACAAAATGAAACTTAAAATGACGCTGCGAAAGGTTGAAAACTTTCCATATATTAACTACATCGCTACTCTTGTAGAATAATACATCGTCATACAGTTTGTACTTGCTTGCAGCAACTGGATCATTGTCTTGAAGTAACGTTTGCTTAATTTTACTCCCTGAAGGTCATTTTATTGTAAATTTGTCATGTGCCTACACATGTTTGGGTATTGTTGCCGAAACTGGGAATTTACATCTAGTAAAACTTCGAAACTAAAGACTGCTCGAGTGTTTCAGTTTAATTAGACCTTGCGGTAATAGCGGAAGAGCATCTAACACGATATTATCATTCCCTTTTACACGGACTATTTCTGAGTCGTAACTTTTCAATATCGACGCCCATTTGGCAAGCCTCGTATGGACTAGTCGACACGATGATAAAACGCTTCTTGATTCATGGTCACAGTACACTTTAATTCGTTTACCATAAACGAACATTTAAACTTTTCCGAAGCCCAGTATACGGTAAGTACTTGTAATTTTGTTACAGTATAACCTCTCTTGCAGTCGGACAAAATGCGAGTTCCAAAACCTATCATTCTGATTACTGTTGATCGTCATTTTTAGTTACTTGAAATAAGTAAACACCTAATCCTGTTAGTGACACATCAGCAGCCAAGCAAAAATCCTCATTCACATTTGGACGATGTAAAATATCTGTTTCTTCTAACGAAGCTCTTTTTTTGGTCATACGCTTCTGCACATTGTGTTGGCCAGTAACATGACTTGTTCTTCCGTAATAAACTCAACAAGGGATCATTGTTCAACAAATGATTGGGCACGAATACGCGGAAAAACAAGCGAGGCCCACAAACGACTTAAGTTGTTTCTTGTTAGTGGAATGTGGGAAATTCCTGATAGCATCCAACTCCTTAGGATTTGGTTTCATTCCTAATGGTGTTGTAATACGGCCTAAAAACTGAATCTCATTGTTACCAAATTTAGTTTTCACCAGGTTCGTGGTAACACTATCCCGCGAACATTTCAAATATTCTTTTTCGTATGTCAGGCTGTTCTTTCCACATTTCTGTGGCTATTAACATATCATCTATACAGATAGTAACTTTATCAAGCAGCTCTGGCTGTTAAACAGTATCCAGCGCTGTGATAAAAACGCCTCCGCTCACTTTTAGACCAAACGGCATTACTCGAAACTGGTAGATGAAGGCTGCGTACTTCCTAGATTCTTTATCTATTTTGACCTGCCAGTACGAGGATATTCTCGAACGTTAAGTATTTCACTCCGTAGTATTTCTCTAAAAGATCCTTTTAAATCTTCCGAGTGCTTCCGGACGGGTACAATTATCTTGTTAATGTCTTGCGCGTCCAAAACGAAGTGACTTGGTCACAGCGAGTAGCGGTTTCTGTACGAAGAATCTGACGCCTCAGTGATCTGCCAGTCTAATATTTTACGGATTTCTTTGATCACTGCTTCTTTTTAGGACCAAGTTACAGGGTACGAAGTTCAACAGGAAGTTCTATGGGGATAAACTCCCATGTGGTACACGTAACCTTTTCTAATTCCAAGCTTATCGTCAAATATATTAATATAATTATTCAACACATTACAAATTTTCTTTTATTGTTCCTCTGTCAGAAACGTGGATTCAGTCACTTCAATACTTAAAAGTTCTAAAATCTCTGCCTGCCTATTAAGGGCATCATACAAACTAAATTCAGCTTCAGTGTTCAGCACCACTGGACTGACGCATTTTATGTCAATTAGCTGGCAGTATTTACTGTGAGGTTCTAGCGTTTTCACAAGATTCAGCTTTATACTGTTACCTTTAAAAACTAATATTCCTGCCTCGAGGTCCACTACAGTTTTCCTATCGCACAGGAAATCCCATCCCCAAAACCAACAGACAGAACATTTATTCAGTATCGTGATGGCGTTTTTCAGTACTTCCTTCTGGATTACAATATCGACCTGTATCTGTGACTGACCCCCCTACCCCCCCCCCCCCCCTCAAAGCTCCAGTAGCATTACTTTCTGGACTGGGAAAACCGGAATCTTCCTTTTTAAATTGAGCTGCTTTTGCAAATTATAGCTCATCAGGGAAGTAGTAGCTCCAGTTTCTATAATTATATCTAGAAGTATATCATAGACAGACGCCTGAATCATACATAGACTGTACCATATTGTCTTTTACTGATTTACTCTTCTGCGTTCCTAGCTGAGCTGGTTCTTTACTAAGTTCGTCCTATATGCCGTAGTTATATTGTAATATCAGTATTGTTTCTCCATCATTGCCTCCCTCATTCTCTACGACCAGCCTCGGGAGTAAAGATTGGTAGTTTTTAGTTCTCCGTATGGGTCTGCCCGTTATGGGATTTTTCCTTAAAATCTACTATGCATGCACTATGTCTGGTTAGCGGCCACTCTTTCGAGGTACATGGGATAGGTGACGTATTACTTACTTTGGCCATTTAATTGTTGTTGCATCTGTAAATGCTGTTCAGCAGTATCAGAAGGCTGCCAAGAACCTCAATTGCAATTTTGGCGCCTCTGATAATTCGCATTATTATAGTTACCATTATATATTTTATTTCGCGGCTATTATAGCTCGGTTGTTGGTATTGGTTGGAATTCCGGCTGTTAGAGAAAGTTACTGGAAGTTCTGATTAAAATTAGTAGGTGGAGCTGGGTAATAAGCAAAGTTTCCATTTCCGTTTCCACTTCCATTTCCATGACCATTTCTACACTCCTGGAAATGGAAAAAAGAACACATTGACTCCGGTGTGTCAGACCCACCATACTTGCTCCGGACACTGCGAGAGGGCTGTACAAGCAATGATCACACGCACGGCACAGCGGACACACCAGGAACCGCGGTGTTGGCCGTCGAATGGCGCTAGCTGCGCAGCATTTGTGCACCGCCGCCGTCAGTGTCAGCCAGTTTACCGTGGCATACGGAGCTCCATCGCAGTCTTTAACACTGGTAGCATGCCGTGACAGCGTGGACGTGAACCGTATGTGCAGTTGACGGACTTTGAGCGAGGGCGTATAGTGGGCATGCGGGAGGCCGGGTGGACGTACCGCCGAATTGCTCAACACGTTGGGTTTGAGGTCTCCACAGTACATCGATGTTGTCGCCAGTGGTCGGCGGAAGGTGCACGTGCCCGTCGACCTGGGACCGGACCGCAGCGACGCACGGATGCACGCCAAGACCGTAGGATCCTACGCAGTGCCGTAGGGGACCGCACCGCCACTTCCCAGCAAATTAGGGACACTGTTGCTCCTGGGGTATCGGCGAGGACCATTCGCAACCGTCTCCATGAAGCTGGGGAACGGTCCCGCACACCGTTAGGCCGTCTTCCGCTCACGCCCCAACATCGTGCAGCCCGCCTCCAGTGGTGTCGCGACAGGCGTGAATGGATTGGTTGGTTGGTTGGTTGGTTTCGGGGAAGGAGACCAGACAGCGTGGTCATCGGTCTCATCGGATTAGGGAAGGATTGGGAAGGAAGTCGGCCGTGCCGGACGCGGGATTGAACCGTCGTCCTCCCGAATGCGAGTCCAGTGTCTAACCACTGCGCCACCCCGCTCGGTCAGGCGTGAATGGAGGGACGAATGGAGACGTGTCGTCTTCAGCGATGAGAGTCGCTTCTGCCTTGGTGCCAATGATGGTCGTATGCGTGTTTGGCGCCGTGCAGGTGAGCGCCACAATCAGGACTGCATACGACCGAGGCACACAGGGCCAACACCCGGCATCATGGTGTGGGGAGCGATCTCCTACACTGGCCGTACACCACTGGTGATCGTCGAGGGGACACTGAATAGTGCACGGTACATCCAAACCGTCATCGAACCCATCGTTCTACCATTCCTAGACCGGCAAGGGAACTTGCTGTTCCAACAGGACAATGCACGTCCGCATGTATCCCGTGCCACCCAACGTGCTCTAGAAGGTGTAAGTCAACTACCCTGGCCAGCAAGATCTCCGGATCTGTCCCCCATTGAGCATGTTTGGGACTGGATGAAGCGTCGTCTCACGCGGTCTGCACGTCCAGCACGAACGCTGGTCTAACTGAGGCGCCAGGTGGAAATGGCATGGCAAGCCGTTCCACAGGACTACATCCAGCATCTCTACGATCGTCTCCATGGGTGGGTGAATAGCAGCCTGCATTGCTGCGAAAGGTGGATATACACTGTACTAGTGCCGACATTGTGCATGCTCTGTTGCCTGTGTCTATGTGCCTGTGTTTCTGTCAGTGTGATCATGTGATGTATCTGACCCCAGGAATGTGTCAATAAAGTTTCCCCTTCCTGGGACAATGAATTCACGGTGTTCTTATTTCAATTTCCAGGAGTGTATTACGATTATATGTATTATTGTCCCGATTCCGATTATGTCCATTATTATGATTGTGGTTGATTTCCCTAGAATTTCCACCAAAATCTTGATAATTCCCATTTCCGTTCATTTGTTTGATGTCCTCTAGAATCATATTAAAGTAATCAACTATTGACAAAAAGTAATCAAGGTCGGTAATTAGACAAATCAGTTTTTCTGGAATATTGACAGGTAACTTGGTTTTCAGTATCTGCCGTACTTTGCGAGGTGGCAGAGGTTCGTCTCAATACCTTGTTTTTTAATGCAGCGCTCGAAATATTTCCGTAAGCTACCTTTCTTGGGATTGTAGTATTCAGGTCTTTACACCTCTTTTTCAACCTTTCTTGTTTAATAGGAGGCAAAATTTGGCAATGAATCTGCGTTCGAAATCTTCGTATGTGTCACACAAATCCACAACTTCATTTACCCATACGGCAGCATTGCCGACTATGCGCAACACAACGTCCTTAATGATGATCATTCGACAATTGTGGAAAGTTGTTCCTAAAACTTTTTATGAATACTATCGGATGTAGGATACACTTCTCTGAAGAAAAGTCTAGAAGTGTTGATTTTTAACAAATATCTGCTCAAGTATTAACTTTTTTGCTCGTCTTTGCTTGCCGCGTACGGTCTCGGGAAAATATTCTCATTGCCGTATCTGTAATGAGGAGATTCATTTTCGCCCAGATTCGTCTCAGTTGGAAAAATGCCCTGCTCTTTGCTGTTACTAACCGAGACTTCGCTTTCGAGAGATTCAGTCTTTCGGTTAATTTCGTCCCATCATTTAGGAACATATCCTTTGTTTTAAATTTGCCGAAATTCGGCTTTGAAATCTTCTATCATGGCTTTTGCATCCTTGTCTGAACCTTTATTAGCTAACTGAATAGCAGAGGCTACTTCGGAATTTACTTTCGTATTAATTTCAGTACCTTTGTTCGCGATCATTCGGACGTCTCATCTTCCCACTTCCGAATTTGTTTCACGAGATATTAGTCTACGTTTTTCTTGGTTTCTACTGCAAGGTGCGACACTTTATCAATCACTCTCTCGGCAGTCTTTTCAATCGAGTTTGTCTTACTTCTAAATGTTGTACGTCTAATTTTAACTGAGCAACTAAGGCTGGTAAACTTTCGTACATACTGTTTATTTCAGTCAACTCATTACGGACCTGATGTAAATCGTCAAAGATCTTTTCATCCTTTCCTGCGAGTTTTCTATCTTGTTCAACTTCCCTTTCTCTGTCCTTTTGTTCCTGTCTCTTCCCCTTTGTTTAACTGTCACTGGTAGTCCAGCGAATAATCGCTAATCCCTTTCTTCCTCTCTCTTTACCCTTCTTTATCATTTTCTGCTAGTTGAGCAAGGAACCCCTTATCCCTTTCTTCCTGTCTTTCGCCTAATCTCATTAGAAGAACCGTAAACGGGTCAGAAGCCATCTGCCAGATAGGTACTTCGTCTGATTGTGCAACTGATTCTATATGTTCCTGAACATTATTGAGTGAAACCAGTTCCGAATTAGGTTCACAGAGTTCAATAAACGAGAAAGAGGGACCTGGGTTCGATGATTCAGGATTATTGACTCTGTTAAGTGGTTTCATAATTAATCTTTCTGTTCCATTATCATCAAAATCCCCTAAAGTTTCTCGTGATCCGAGATATATAGGTCTATCGGCATCCATCCATCATCTTCTGATCCCAACCATGGTCATATGAACACGGTAGCTTCAGCTACTGTCCTGGTAATTATAATGTATTATCGCCAAAAATCCCAATAAACTTTCTCAACAAATCCGTCCCCTATTGTTGTTAACGCACATCTAACTAGCGAAATTCAAGTTGTTCTAACACGTAGCAGTAGCTACAAATTAACTTGACTTGAGTTAATTGTTAATATAAATTACTGCACTACTACTCATCAAGATGAAGATGCTACGCAAAAGGAAAGTTTTCAAATACCTGCTTATTTACCTCAGTAGTCGTGAGCAATTTCACCAGCAGCAGTACGTTAGTATTCATATAAACCTTCACTGATAAAATGTTCTCTCAGTGAAGTTATGTTGAAATCATGAATGAATTTAAGACAGGAGCGTGAAACAAAAAGAATCACAGATTAATTACAATAAAATATACAATACACACAATTGAATAATTACACTTCACTATCGTTCATGATTTTACGACTAATGAAGTCTTCAAATAAACTATAATTACCAATTATGTGGTTTGTTGTTTTAGTTCAAAATGGTTCACATGTATCTGAGCACTATGGGACTTAACTTCTGAGGTCATCAGTGCCCTAGAACTTGGAAATACTTAAACTTAACTAACGTAAGGACAGCACACACATCCATGCCCGAGGCAGGATTCGAACCTGCGACCGTAGCGGTCGCGCGGTTCCAGACTTGTTTTAGTCCTCGTTTTCCTTTATGGTAGGTCCCAGTCATCTCGTAGTCCGGGCTACTCCCAGTTCTTCTCAGTAGATTTGTAGAATTCTTCCTTCTGTCTGCAGTGCATCGAATTCCTATCCTACTGCGTTGGTAAGATCAGCATGAAAGTCTTTTCCGTCGTATTATTAAATTTTCAGAACCTTTTCTGTAGTTTCGACCTGGACTCCAAATATTCTTGATTCAAGCCCCACGGTGGTATGTGCGAGAGTGGTATTCTCCTGGCTATTTTTTTTAAACTGATGATCGTGTTAAAATTTCGATGTGCTTTCGTGGCTTTTTTCATGTTAAGATCTAGCATTAGACTTTATTATGAAGCACACATCGATGTATCTCAGGGACGTAGAAGAAGACAAAACTATCCAGGATCCAGGTTAAATACAGTTTACTTTTATCGTGAACTAAGCGTCGTTGATTTCATGGAGGTTGATTTACTTCTCTGGTAGAAATTAATCACAGTAAGAAATGTCTTTCATTCACAGACATGCATTACTAGACTGGCAAAGATACATATTTTACTGAAGTCTGATGTTTCATGAAGTAAGATGGCGGTGTCAGGAAGTTTGTGTGTGGTACTACTGCGATTTTCTTAAACCAGTTGGCGTTGTAAACTATTTCTCCGGCTGAGTAAATATTTGCCCTCTAATTGAGATTAACACATACGTTGTAGAATCGTGTTATGAGAAGAACATCGTGTTACATACACACACGCTTAAAGCAAACCGTAGTTTTCGTAAGGACAGTCAAATGAACAAAGACACTTGTTATCGATAAATAGCACGTTCTACTGATACGAGCAATTTCATAACGAGCATACTATTCGAAAAAAGCCAAAGTTGATCAAAACTGGTTAAAATCACATCATTAAGCTACGTCTGTTAATGCTAGGTTTATGAAACCCTCTAACATGTTCATAAATTATATACTCACGTCCTATATCTCACATAAGACAAACTGTAATGTAATTATTTAGGATTACACACAGCACAAAAGCAAAATTACGTTAGATATTTCTAGGTATTCTTGCATTGTGACTGTTCCTTTCCTTGTATCTTCCGTCCGCTGTGTGAGATATTACAGCCAAACACGTCGTATATATTAACCATCTTGTCAAAACGCCAAGGTAACGTATTTATATCAGTTTTCCCATTTCTAATGACTATTTTATCAGTAAATAAACATCTCTTTGTACGTCATTTCCGCTCGCCGCCATATTGCCGTACTAATATTCTGGCTTTAGTGGCACGAGTAATACTGTGTACGGTATTACCTGTCTAGTAATGTACATCTGTGCTTTCATAACATAGACTACGTATGACGTCATTACACTGAAACAAACAACTAAGTCACGTGATTCGGGCAGGAAGCCGACTAGCAGAGTTTCTGTTATTACTCACCGGAGTGGAGTTGACAGCTACAGATTTTCTCATTTATAGCTGAAATCAAGCATTGATTTTAACAAGAAAACAATTTGCCTTATTGGTGTTACAAATGTAGTAGTGCAGTTAATCAGATTTCTCCGAAATTCAAAATGTTAAAGCGATGTTTATCGTTTTTACATGTGGCCAGGTGAAAAATACTGACAGTTCTGTTTACAAGCAACAAAATTACTGTTCTTCAGCGAATACTTGTTTTTGTTGCACTTTGAGTCTCTCAGTCCCCCCTTTCACAGGACAGGAACACATATTATCAGTTTGACAGGTGTCTTTACTTTCCTGCCGACTCGTCAACAAAATATAAGAAATGTTTTGTTATGCTTTTAAAAGCAATGAAATCCATCTATAATCAGAAGGTCTGGTTTTTATGCAAAATAAGACTTTATATTCTACAACTTTTGCCACTTAGTGATGCCTGTATTGAAGCAAGTAAAAGATTGCCACTTTACGTTAAAAAAAATCTCCTGAGGGAACGTCACCGGTTCGCTCAAGACGAACATCTTTCGTAGGTATAATTAACAGTCTATATTCATCTTTGGTTGTGTATAACGATGTCAGAAGTACATCTGCCCCACGAAGGACTTTCATACTGACATATAAACTCATTAAAGACCCGTTGGAAGTGTTTTTCAGTACTATAATATGTCGTGGAGGAGCAAAATACCAATCCAGCAGTCTGAAGCTACTTCCAAGAGGTTTCTGGAACATATTCAGATTGGTACATCTACTAGTGCTAATTGCTCTGTCGTTATAACAAATAGCCACTATGATTGCACACTTCATCCAGTTTCTTGCACTTCGTATTTGGCTAGGAAACTAAACAAACAAACAGGAGTGCCACATTTGGTAAAAAGTTTCTGACAGCTTACCATAAAAGACAATACTCTTTATTCTCTAGCACATATCATACAGTCTATTGCATACCCTTAAAATGTCAATGCTTATCCGTGAAACTGATAATGATCCTGTTAACCAGAAGCTGTTTACCTAATAAAGAATTATACTCTGAGACAGGGTACCTAAAATGAATCAGGTATTTTTTCACCAGAACTGAACAGTAAGATAATTGTGTAAAGCAGATTCCATAAACTGTGCAGAATGCATTTCAAAACCCTTGGAGCTCTTCACACCCTCCCCAATATCTGTACTCCTTAATGGTTTTTCTTGCAGCCAACAATAACAAGTTTCAGGTGAATTGTGATGTACACAGTCACAACACAAGAGATACAAAGTAATCTTCACGTAAACTTTGGCTTTTTACGGTGTGTTTAGGGTGGAGTTATGCATGGAGAATTCTTACCAATTCAAACAAAAAAAAAAAAAACTTAAGTAGCCACTCTTTCTACAAATTAGATGAAGATCTAGATAAAAAGATTAAAAAGTTCTACCAGTTACATGGTGGGTAAGAGTGTACTTTGTAAAGCCATACGTCAAATAGTATTTTACAAATAGAATCAACTATTATGTTTCATAAAAAGAGGGTTAATCAAGTAAATATCAAGTTACCAGTAGGAGATAATCAGCAACTGTTCAGTATAGCTGTGGAGGCAGCATCTTCTTTCAAAGTAGCAGCTTTCTTTTTAATTATCTTGGTTGAATTTAGCTAGTGTAGGCATGAATAATACTAATCAATAGAATGGTAGGTACATCAGTGTTAATATCAGTACAGTTTAAGGCCTACAGTTTCTTTGTCTTTTCTTAATGTAAGTCATGACTCATTCTACAACCCTGAAGGTTCTCCGTGTTTGTGGGATTTTGTTTCACATCAAATTTTGCGCTTTCTACTAGAAACGGAAGTAACGATCTCCATATATACTCAGAGTATTGTTTTGTAACGTACAAATTGGGTAAACTGCCGAAAATCTCAGTAGTAAAAATGTACTATTTCACAATCGCTGCAGAGGTATTTTAGTATGTTCAACGTCAGGTTGTATATTGGTCCTTAGAAGTAAAACATGATAAAAGACTAAAGATTTTAAGATAACAGAATGTTAACATACAACTGACTACAAGAGTTTCTATATAATCAACGTTTTCTAATATATTACGATTATATATTATATCGGTAGCTGACTGGATTACCCAAAAGTCATAAGATATAGATGCTTACTTTGCGTAGAAAACAGGCATAATGATATCAAATGATTTCATTTCTTAAAAATCGTAACAAAACATTTCCCTCATTTTGTTCAGGAATCGTCATTTTGTTCTTTACTTCCGTGAATGCTGTGAGCTAAAAAATTCATAGCTCAATAAAAACAGATATTCACTGAAGAATTGCAGTTCTGTTGCTTGCAAACAGAACTGTCAGTACGTTTCATCTGGTCACATGTAAAAACGATTGTCATGGCATTATTATTGGGAATTTCGGAGAACTTTGGTTAACTGTACTACTGCATATGCAATAGCAATAAGGCACATTGCTTTATTGATAAAATCAGTGACTGGTTTTAGTTATAAATTGGAAAAACTATGTCAACTGTACTTTACACAGCTTGTAATGATGGAAACTCGGCTTCCTGCCACGAGTCACGTGACTTAGATGTTAGTTTCAAACCTCAACACGGCAAAGATAGGGACGTGCACAGTCTGCGTTATTTATCGTCTATGAGTTTTATAGTCTTGGGATGACCAAAGTGAAATGTACTTTGGTTATATTTTAAAACCTAATTTTTTTTTAGCAAAAATTATTTCAATGCTTGGTTTCTACAGCGACCAGAGATACCACGCTGATAGTTAATGCTGGCCGATTATTGAACAATGGACTGTCGCTTAGTGTAATGTTCACTAGGTTAAAATTTTAGAATACGATATCAAGTATTATCACTTCGATGCTGTTCGCTGTCCATATTATCTGTTGATAATTTCAGTCTCTTTAACTATCTCCGAAAGTAAGGCTTTCTAATTCTTTAACTGATTTCTCACGCTTGGGAAAAACTCGTGATCTTTGGAATCAATGCCTACCATAAGGTAAATTCACCTTTTGGAATAAATTGGGTAAAACACAATTTTAATAACACTGATATATTGCTTCAACTTCCAATTCACAATTACACTTGACATCAAAACGATTAGTGCTAACGAAAAGGATTTCTACGTAACAGATACGAACATAGCAAGAGCGAGACACTATTGTATCTGTTACTTATAGATTGGTACAAACAAACGTATTCTGATATAGAGTATTCTTACTCCTTTACTCTTTTAGGATTATACTGGATTCCTGTTTTATAACTAATACTTAAATATTTCAACTGAACTAATTAAAGTTTATTTTTTATTAAAATTACGGCTTAAGTCCGTCAAAGCGTGACTCACTAGCTGGTTCGCCTGGCCGAGGGTTTGAAGTCTAATCAGAGGATATGACGTCATATACATTGAGACGCATGAAGAACTAGCCTTTCTCAAAACGGAGTGACTTGATTCTTTAAAGAATCGAGGAAAGGGTGGTTATTGGTTCGCGACTAAGCTATTGGCCACAAAAAAAAAAAATAACTACATGGAATGAAAATTTTCGTTACAAATAGCTGTACTCTCCATAGGCGACGTTTCACATTGTTCTGGGAAGTCACCCTGTATATCATCGTCAGCAGGGCAACGATGATTTCAAACTGCCTCTCGATTACCGACCGTGGTTGTTTCTGTCATACTGTTAAATTCGTTCAGATGCGTCATCCCTGAACATTTGTTTCACTCACACGCTGTAGATGGTGAACCACACTAAAAGAAAGATATAGTAACTTGAGTGACCAGAACTTCGTACAGGAAAGCAGCATGCTGTAGCTGTAAGCAGGTTCCAACAGAGCGTTCCATCTGAAGAGTTTGGACTCGTACATAGGCATCTGATGCATGAGAGAGAAAATACACGGCGGCGAAGACTGGTGCAGTCTTCCGGCGCTCCGGATTGAAAGGTTAATTACGTCGTTAAATTTAAATTCCTTTTCATCGCAGTTCCTCTCGAAGGAGCACACCTAAGTTAATTAAAGGCACTTCTAAAATGCCCTCCACCCCTTCCCCCGTTATGAAAAGTAATGTCGGAGCGCCTTAAAGAATGCTGGATATTTTCATTGGCCTCTCTCGTCTCGCCAGTTCTTCCGCGGTGGAGTTCGTCAGCGGACCCTAGGTTGCCCGGGGTCGGCTGTTTGTAACTTGTTAATTATGAATCCCCTAACTCCCGCGACATTCCTTCTGCTGTATTTCTTGTGCAGCAAATCCTCCTGCCCCTTCCACAAGAGCTTTGCTTTTTAAATCTCGCATCAAGTGAATTTGTAAATTTCAGAGAGAAAAAGTATGGAGTTTCCTGCAGGCGACAACACCAACAGATAAATGAAGCATGCGATAAGACTTTCTAGCGCTAAATATATCAGAAACAGAATGCAATTTCGAGACGTAAATTTTTTTAATGTCTTTGTACGTGGTTGACTTTTAGTGTACCTTTCCTTTGTGTCTGTAATGTCTACGAAGTAGCACACGTGAAATGTTCAGAATTGCTACACATTCAAGACATCTAGTAGCTAATGAATCAATCTCTACGATACGTAAATTTTAGTGGCTCCGAGGAGTACACAAATACTGGGTGGGCAGAATACAACTACCTCAGATAATACGAGGCGTGTTTTTTAAGTAAGTACCATTTTGAAATTTAAAAAAGGAGTGCTAAGATATCTCAATAAACTTATTTTTACATGAAAGCCTGTACCTTAATCTACTTTTCTACATAATTTCCGTCAATATCGAGGCACTTGTCATAACGTTGTACCAGTTTTTGAATACGCTCCACATAGAAGTCTGCCGCCTGACTTGTTAATCACCGCATAACAACTGTTTTGACTTCGTCATTGTCTTGAAGACGCTGACCGCCCAGGTGTTTCTTCAAGCGCAGAGCGCAAGATTTGGGCTGTACGGAGGATGATCTAGAGCTTCCCATCGAAAAGATGTGACGAGACCTTTGGTCTGATTCGCCACATGTGGACGGGCATTGTCTTGCAGCAAAACCATGCCCTTGCTCAACTTCCATGGACTGTTGCTTTGATTCTGGTGTGACTTAGGCCACCCACGTTTCATCGCTCGTAACAATTTGGGTTAAGAAATCATCACCGTCGTTGTGGTACCGCTCAAGGAAAGTCAATGCACTGTCTAAACGTTTTGTTTTGTGCACATCCGTCAACATTTTCGGGTGCGCACAATTTTCGTTAAATCAAGTGCTCGCTCACAATGCCATACAAAACACTACCAGAAACATTAGGAAAGTCATCCCGCAAGGAGGAAATCGTAAAGCGTCTGTTTTCTCTCACATTATTGTCCACTTCCTCCACCAAACTTTCATTAACGACCGAAGGACGCCCACTCCGTTGTTCATCATGCACAATTGTGCGGCCATCTTTAAATGCTCTCACCCATTTTCTTACCATCCCATTACTCATAATGTTTTCTCCGTAAACCGCACAGATCTCACGATGAATATCGATCGCTTTTAGGCCTTTATACTAAGAAATCGTATAACAACCCGTACTTCACAGTCGGCGGGACTCACGATTAACGGAGGCACCTTAAACACTCAGTACACAAAGTAAACAAGGAAGAATCACACTGTAATGGTGTCAGTGCGTAGATTAAGGTACAGGCTTTCATGTAAAAATAAAGTTATTGAGATATCTTAGCACGTCTTTTTTTTATTTCAAAACGGTACTTACTTAAAAAACACGCTTCGTGTTTCAAGCACCTTACAACAAACGACTCAAGTTACATCATACGCCCCCGATCGGATATGTACGTTGTGTTGCCCATCTTAAAGTGCGTGAAATACTCTCTACGACAAAAAAAGGAAAGAAAGACCCGTAATGAAGGAATTGCCCGAAGGGCACGGAAATCGGTAGTTGTGTTGTACGTTTACAGATAAACAAATGATTAGAGATTCAGAAGAATGGATGATTTAGTACAGAGAAAGAGCTTCACAAATTGAGCAAATCAATAACGCGTCGGTCCACCTCTGGCACTTATTCTGCTTGGCACTGAAGAGTTCTTGGATGTCCTCCTGAGGAATAACGTGCCAAATTCTGTCCAAGTGGGGCGCTAGATCGTCAAAATCCCGGAAAAATTTGTAGGTGCCTGCCTATAATAGTCCAAACGTTCTCATTTGGGGACAGATCCGGTGATCTGGCTTGCACCCATAATACTCCAAGCGTTCTCATTTGGGGACAGATCCGGCGACCTTGCTTTCCAAGGTAGAGTTTGGCCAGCACGAAGACAGGCAGTAGATAATCTCACCTTGTTCTGTCGGGCATTATCTTGCTGAAATGTAAGCCCAGGATGGCTCTTCTTGAAGAGCAACCGCTGTGCTGTTAGGGTGCCGGATGTCAATAAAAGAGATCCTGCTGTGAAAGGAAATGGCGTCCCAGACCATTACTCCTGATGTCGGGCCGTATGCCGGGTGACAGTCAGATTATTATCCCACCGCTGTCCAGGGCGTCTCCAAACAAGTGTTCGGCCTTGAATCTCATGGAATGGAGTACAAGGTGCATTCAAGTTCGAAGGCCTCCGATTTTTTTTCTAATTAACTACTCACCCGAAATCGATGAAACTGGCGTTACTTCTCGACGTAATCGCCCTCCAGACGTACACATTTTTCACAACGCTGACGCCATGATTCCATGGCAGCGGCGAAGGCTTCTTTAGGAGTCTGTTTTGACCACTGGAAAATCGCTGAGGCAATAGCAGCACGGCTGGTGAATGTGCGGCCACGGAGAGTGTGTTTCATTGTTGGAAAAAGCCAAAAGTCACTAGGAGCCAGGTCAGGTGAGTAGGGAGCATGAGGAATCACTTCAAAGTTGTTATCACGAGAAAACTGTTGCGTAACGTTAGCTCGATGTGCGGGTGCGTTGTCTTGGTGAAACAGCACACGCGCAGCCCTTCCCGGACGTTTTTGTTGCAGTGCAGGAAGGAATTTGTTCTTCAAAACATTTTCGTAGGATGCACCTGTTACCGTAGTGCCCTTTGGAACCCAATGGGTAAGGATTACACCCTCGCTGTCCCAGAACATGGACACCATCATTTTTTCAGCACTGGCGGTTACCCGAAATTTTTTTGGTGGCAATGAATCTGTGTGCTTCCATTGAGCGGACTGGCGCTTTGTTTCTGGATTGAAAACTGGCATCAACGTCTCGTCCATTGTCACAACCGACGAAACTAAAGTCCCATTCATGCTGTCGTTGCGCGTCAACAGTGCTTGGCAACATGCCACACGGGCAGCCATGTGGTCGTCCGTCAGCATTCGTGGCACCCACCTGGATGACACTTTTCGCATTTTCAGGTCGTCATGCAGGATTGTGTGCACAGAACCCACAGAAATGCCAACTCTGGAGGCGATCTGTTCAACAGTCATTCGGCGATCCCCCAAAACAATTCTCTCCACTTTCTCGATCATGTCGTCAGACCGGCTTGTGCGAGCCCGAGGTTGTTTCGGTTTGTTGTCACACAATGTTCTGCCTTCATTAAACTGTCGCACCCACGAAGGCACTTTCGACACATCCATAACTCCATCACCACATGTCTCCTTCAACTGTCGATGAATTTCAATTGATTTCACACCACGCAAATTCAGAAAACGAATGATTGCACGCTGTTCAAGTAAGGAAAACGTCCCCATTTTAAGTATTTAAAACAGATCTCATTCTCGCCGCTGGCGGTAAAATTCCATCTGCCGTACGGTGCTGCCATCTCTGGGACGTATTGAGAATGAACGCGGCCTCATTTTAAAACAATGCGCATGTTCTATCTCTTTCCAGTCCGGAGAAAAAAAAAATCGGAGGCCTTAGAACTTGAATGCACCTCGTACAACAGTCTTGAGTGATGAGTCCCGTTTCGAACTGGGCCGCAATAACCAGCAAAGACGTGTCTGGAGGCATGCGCCCCGGACAACGGTGCGATATGAGCCTGACTTTCGCCTGCCACACATCCCGACAACCAGGAATGGTCCGTGTTGACATTTCATAGCAGGACCCGTTTGGTAGCCATCCGCAACAACCTTACAGCACGGCTGTACTTCGACGATATTCTCACCCCCTAACATATCAGCAAGATGCCCGCCCGCGGTTCGGGATTTGAACGATCTGAAACGCTAATTGGACAGAATTTGGCACGACCTCTATCAGTCAAAGTCATGCCAAATAACTGCTTTCATACGGGCCAGAAGTGAACCGACGAGTTACTGATTTGCTCAAATTCGTGAAGCTCTTGCTCTTGAATAAAACATCCAATTTTTCTGAAATTGTAATCAGTTGTTTTTCCGTACATCTACATCACATCTACCGATTTCTTTCCCATTCGGATAATTGCTTCGTGCTGCTTTGTTATCTTCTTTTTCCGGGTCAGTATAATTTTGCGCCCTGTGTATTTGATATGGACCTCTCAAAGAGCTGTTTGGAGAGATGATTCAAAGCATCATTATCATATTAAGATGTTCTGCTTTTGCGAAGCGACATTTGAAATTCACCTATTCGTTGTTTAAACGTATATCTTGCGGTGTAACTGCTGGAGATTTGAGTCGGAATACTAGGTTGATGTATCTCTTCACGCTAGTCTACCTTGTACCACCGTTTTAACTCCAGCACAACTAGCGCAACCTTCATCCGCTTCAACTTGCTTGCTGTACTGAAGCCATGGTCTCCGTGTCCAATTTTTACCTGCTGCACTTCCCTACATTATAAAATAAACTATTCCTTTATGCCTCAGGATGTGTCCAACGACTTATCTCTCAGTCAAATTGTGTTACAAAGCTCTTTCGTTTCCGATTCGGTATCTTTACATCCCTTATCCAATCTACCCACCCAATCTTCAGCGTTCTTCTGTAAAGCAGCAACTGAAAAACTTAATTTTTTTTTCTCGACTGTACTGTTTGTCTTCCACTTTTTACTTCTTCACAAGACCACTCTCCAGACAAATACTTTCCTAAAAGAGTTAATGAATTTTAGATTTGTTTTTGACATGTTTCTGTTTTGAGAAGCTTGTCGTCCTATTCGTAGTATGCACTGTATTTTTTCTTTACTTTTTGTGTTGTCTGATATTTTTCTGTCCAAATATCAAGACCCGGTGCTAATTTTGGTGTCTCTTTACCTAATCTAATTCCCTCAACACAACCTAATTCGATTACACTCGTTTTAATTTAATTGTGCTCATTATTTTTTTCCAAGATTCTGTTCACTCTTTTCAGCTAACGTTCCAATTTCTGTTACCGTCTAGGACTACAGACACAGGTAATCATTAAAATTTGTCTCTCTATTTCCTAAACCGTACTTTCTTTTCCAGTTTTTCGGAATTCCCTCAGCTTGGTGTATGTACTAACTGAATGATATTGGGATAGACTACAATCCTGTCTCACAATTTTTTCAGCTACTTCTCCGGTATTATCACCTTCAACTCTTCGCTGCTGCTTGGATTATGTCAGAGTTGTAGATAAGTTTTCGCCTTCTGTATTTTATCCCTGATCGCTTCAGAATTTGAAAGAAATTGTTCCAGTTAACATTGCTGACAGCACTCTCTAAACCTAAAAACAATTTTAGTAGTAAAACGTAAATGGAACGAATCAGTAGATCCGTACAGGTTAGTTCTAAAGAAATTAAACGCAGCGAAAAGAATATTCGTAAATACCTTAGATTCAAAGAAAATATCTATTTCCGCTTTTCAAAGCCGTCTTAGTGATCACAGGGTACCTTTGGCAGTCTGCAAAACTGCAGCAGAGTTCCTTTTGAATCATTGATGCATCAACAATATCAGACTTAACTAGTATCTGTTCGTACTGTGGAAGTTGTTGTTATTTATTTATCCGTATTTCTCTTCACATCTGCGTGATGCACGTTATTTTACTCTTTTTATTTTTTCAGTCACAGTTTTCTGACAGGTGCGTTGCGGCCCACCACGAATTCCTCTCCTGTGCCAACCTTTTCATCTTAGAGTAGCAGTATGGTCTACGTCCTCAATTATTTGCCGAATATATTCCAATCTCTGTCTTTCTCTACAGTTTTTACCCTGCAAAATTCCCTCTAGAACCGCGGAAGTTATTCTCTGATGTATTAACAGATGTCCTCTCATCCTGTCCCTTCTTCTGTTAGTGTTTTCCATATATCCATTTCCTCGACTATTCTGAGGAGAACCTCCTCATTCCTTACCTTAACAGTCCACCTAATTTTCAACATTCCTCTGGAGCACCACATCTCAAATGCTTTGACTCTCTGCCATTCCAGTTTTCGCACAGTCCATGTTTCACTACCATACAATGCAGTTCTCCAAACGTACATTCTCAGAAATTTCTTTTTAACTGTTTTTAAGGTCTGCTAATAACTTTGTCGATGGGATCTTTGCCCGCATCTCGTGGTCGTGCGGTAGCGTTCTCGCTTCCCACGCCCGGGTCCCCGGGTTCGATTCCCGGCGGGGTCAGGGATTTTCTCTGCCTCGTGATGGCTGGGTGTTGTGTGCTGTCCTTAGGTTAGTTAGGTTTACGTAGTTCTAAGTTCTAGAGGACTGATGACCATAGATGTTAAGTCCCATAGTGCTCAGAGCCATTTGAACCATTTTGATGGGATCTTTTCCTACAGCCTAAGTTCTTCTATTCGTACATACAGGTCTGATTTTAATTTTGACTGAATGACGCTCTGACAATGACTGTAGCTGTAGACTCAGCCTCTACTGTATACTGAGTTTTTAGTCACTGCTGATAATCATATAGGATTACGAGTGTTTAGTACCATCACGCTTTTGAGTGACTTTCTTGATACTCATCAGGATAACCGAATTATCTTGCATGTCTTGTGTTTTGAATTATTTCGAACAGCAGTGTTTTCATAATGTTGAATGTACATTTTTGTTCATAAAATTTTTTTGTTCAATATTCAATCAACAACTGAGCACCAGACAGGCGTCTATTTATGCACAATGAAGCCACCTGATGACTTCATAGCTCACCTATTATAAATTCACCAGTAAACCAGAGAATGCTTGAAATATGCGACTTCGACCACTTTGAAGGTATGAAATTCGACATTACAATAAATCATACAGAACTCAATTAAAAAGGCTCCCTTGTCTTCATTTTTAATGTTGTTAAGGTTTTTAAAAAATTTTCTACGCAACAGAACTACAAAACTTAGGAAAATGCAACATTCTGCGTTTAATGGACACTGCGTGCTAAGAGCATGAGCTGATTTTCTGAACTACTTGTTCATGAAAGGGAAACGTAGAAACGACCTCGACAAAAAATTGTGTAATTGTTTAAATGCTCCTGCTATCATAGTTAAAAATGACTGCGGCGAAATACGAAATAAACCAAACATTACATTTTCACAGCACATTTGTAGTAGATGGAGTGCCAAGGAAACTGGTATAGGCATGCGTATTCAAATATAGAGATACGTAAAGAAGCAGAACAGGGCGCTGCGCTCGGCAACACCTACATAAGACAACAAATGTCTGGCGCAATTGTTAGATCGATTACTGCTGCAACAATGGCAGGTTATCAAGATGTAAGTGAATTTGAACGTGGTGTTGTAGTCGGCGCGCGAGCGATGGGACGCAGCACCTCCAAGGTAGCAATGAAGTGGAGACTTTCCCGTAAGACTATTTCACAAGCGTACCGTGAGTATCAGGAATCCGGTAAAACGTCAAATCTCCGACATCGCTGCGGCCGAAAAACGATCCTCCAAGGACGGGACCAACGACGACTGAAGAGAATCGTTCAACGTGCCAGAAGTGCAGCCCTTCCGCAAAATGCTGCAGACTTCAATGATGGGCCATCAGCGAGTGTCAGCGTGCAAACCATTCAACGAAACATCATCGATATGGGCTTTCGGATCCTAAGGCCCAATCGTGTGCGCTTGATGACTGCACAACACAAAGTATTACTCCTCGTCTCGGCCGTCAACATTGATATTGGACTGTTGATGAATAGAAACATGTTGCCTGGTCGTTTCAAACTGTATCGAGAGGATGGACGTGAACGGGTATGGAGACCACCTTATGATTCCATGGACCATGCATGTCAGCAGGGGACTGTTCAAGCTGGTGGATGCTCTGCAGTTGGAGTGATACGGGACCCCTGATACGTCAGGATACCACTCTGACAGGTGACACGATAGTATGCATCCTGTCTGATCACCTGCTTCCATTCATGTCCTTTGTGCACTTCAGTTACCACATACCCCAGCCCAGCAATGGGAGTGGTAATACCACGGACAGAACAGAAGAACAGAGCCACTGCGTTGTTTGTCACCTGGTTGCTACACGACCGAGCCGCATCTCTGTTGTGGCTTACGTGATGGGAATCGATGCCTTGGCAAAACAGGTACGAGCCAGGCGCCTATGAATACTGAACTTTTTTAGACACATGTATGCAATCAGCTGAACAGGTTCGAGGGAAGGTCTTGTCCGGTCTGAAATGAAGCCACAAGCTGTCAACTAGCCACGGGCCTACCATCCGCACTGTCTGATGCCGCTGACTCAGTGCCTTCCAACTAGCTGGACTACTGCGGGCGTACTTCCCATTGCTGCCATACTTCTACTCTGCTGGTCTACAGTTCGAGCCCGGGTTTGTGCAGTTACTCAGTTGCTTTCGCTCGTGTGGGCAAACTTGTTACTGTCTGCCACCGTTCGCACGTGCAAGCACTGCTGCTGTGAACAGTCTCCATCCATGTTGGACCTATGGCGTGATAACGTGCGCTCCAGCGCGCTCCACGCCGTCCCATGCTGCGTAGCCGTGTCCAGGCTGTGTGTGTGTGTGTGTGTGTGTGTGTGTGTGTGTGTGCCGACCAGGGATGCCGGCCGAAACTTGAGTCAGCGCCCTTGCCGCCTCGCTGCCCCCATCCCTTCGCCGGCCATTGCTCGTTTAACAAACGACGCTGTGCGCTGTCTGTAACAACCGGCTGCTTGGCTACCTCGGTACCTCTTCGCCGGCCTAGGTGACTACCACGACTTTTGTAGTTTGCTGAGCAATAAAATTAATGTTTAAGAATAGTAGCTGCGGGATTAGCCGAGCGGTCTAGGGCGATGCAGTCATGGACTGTGCGGCTGGTCCCGGCGGAGGTTCAAGTCCTCCCTCGGGCATGGGTGTGTGTGTTTGTCCTTAGGATGATTTAGGTTAAGTAGTGTGTAAGCTTAGGGACTGATGACCTTAGCAGTTAAGTCTCATAAGATTTCACACACATTTGAACATTTTTTTTTTTTTTAAGAATACTATCGTCATGAATATTTGTCGGACAACAACCAGACATCTACACAGTGTTGCTAAATTAGCTTTTATGAGAGCTAATTCTGGTTTCTTCTGAATACCATTTAGCTAGCATATGGGTGACTTAGCTGAAGTCCCGAAGTATGGCTTTTTTGATAATGTATTGGCTTTTCTATGTTTTTTTCACTTGACTACAGTAAAGTACTAAAGCCCACATTGATAAACCCTAGAAAACTAAAATGTGGGCAAACGTTACTTTGTTACTAAAGCATCATAAATTTTACTACTCCATATTTCATTCAAAGAAAGTTACAAATTATAGTTTATGGACCAATAATTACAAGTATAAGGTCTCCTGTGGTAGATCACGAACAAAATAAGTACAAAATGTCCTGTTTAGCACCCCACGCTGACAATACCAGACTGACGGGAAATGCGGATTGATAACAGCTGCAGTCCTAAATTTTATGAGGCTTCAGTAATTCAGGCTTAAAAAAATTATTTTCGTTTTACTGAGATTTCACCACGCTCTTTAATATCCCATGGAAATGTATTTGTAGATATAACTCAAGAGCACAACAAAACAAAGTGAAGCTCTTCTGGTGTGTGTTCTGGGCTTATCAGCATACACATACACAACACCAAAAAATATAATTACGAAATACTAGTACTTGAAAGCATTACTTGAAATGTTGTTGCAGTATATTTGACATCAGCCAAGTAACGCAACTTTATAATAATAAAGGGGTTCAATGAAGCCTTTGATTTATGCAGGATTAATCTGAAGTTTTACGCTTTACTGGTAGTGTGTTAGTGACTGAAATGAGAATGGGTACACAGAGTTTCTATTCAGCGTAGCAGTTTGTTAAGTGTAAGAAATAAACTAATCTTACAATGTGGGTATTGTAAAGTTTCCCCTGTTAGTACCTAGCAGAAATATTATTTATATTTTTATCGTAAGAAAAAGAAAGTTGTGCAAAAGAAACTGACATGAAGATGTTTATTAAAATACATTTTTGTGACTAACGATAGACGCTTTAAAAACTCAAATAATGTCATACATTCACAGTGAATTGTTTGTTTTACTTAAGATAATAAAATCATGCTAGTGCGTTACGCTGTATAATTATTGAAAAAATAAAACTGAACAATAACACACTTGTTTTTAAGGAAATGTTTAACTTATTTCGATCTGGAGATATAGCAACACTGAATCTGCCCACCGATACATTGCCACTCCACCCGGGGTGGCGAACAAATGGCTTCACTAACAACCTAGTTCCACAGCCCACCTCCAGAGGTCATTCACTCCCGGCTTCTACAGTACTGTTGTGAACACAAGTGTTGTTTCAGAAAATGTATAGGGTATAGCCTATGTCGCGACCTGTACAATATTGTTGTCTACACAGTTGTTTGGAAAATTGTATAATGTACCGTATGTCCTATTAGTGAGGACTATAGTTCTAGTTTTTGGAATATTGTTTGGTAAACGTTAGTTAAAGGCCGTCTACAATTGACCACGGTAATAACACTCTGATCTCAGATCATTTCCAACATACGTGAATCTTCGACCTTTTTACACTTGAAGAGATTATGTTAAGCATTTTTTTAAAATTCTTTATTCAAAATAACTGCAATGATAGATATTAACCCACTACCTAACTACATTAGTGGGTCCTAAATTTACATTTGTATTACAGTTACTGCAGCGTAATTTACTAATACTATAGGCATGTTAGTACTACTACTAATTATCTACTATGGGCATTTATAATTTACTTTTGCTCTATGCTATGTGTTTATTGGTTACTGGTAAGTTGTCAGAATGAGATTTTCACTCTGCAGCGCTGTGTGCGCTGATATGAAACTTCCTGGCAAATTACTCGTAAAACTGTGTGCCGGGCCGAGACTCGAACTCGGGACCTTTGCGTTTTGCGGGAAAGTGCTCTACCAACACAGTTTTAATCTGCGAGGTAGTTTCAAATCAGCGCACACTCCGCTGCAGAGTGAAAATCTCATTCTAGAAATAGCCCCCAAGCTGTGGCTAAGCCATGTCTCCGCAATATCCTTTCTTTCAGGAGTGCTATTTCTGCGGGGTTCGCATGAGAGCTTCTGTAAAGTTTGGAAGGTAAGAGACGAGGTACTGGCTGAAGTAAAGTTGTGAGGACGGGGCGTGAGTCGTGCTTGGGTGGCTCAGTTGGTAGAGCATTTGCCCGCAAAAGGCAAAGTCCCGAGTTCGAGTCTCGGCCCAGCACACAGTTTTAATCTGCCAGGAAGTTTCATATGAGAGCACACTCCGCTGCAGAGTGAAAATCTCATTCTGGAAACATCCCTCAGGCTGTGGCTAAGCCATGTCTCCGCAATATCCTTTCTTTCAGGTGTGCTAGTTCTGCAAGGTTCGCAGAAGAGAAGGTCGGAGACGAGTTACTGGCAGAAGTAAAGCTGTGAGGACGGGGCGTGAGTCGTGCTTGGGTGGCTCAGTTGTTAGAGCACATGCCCCCGAAAGGCGAAGGTCCCGAGTTCGAGTCTCGGCCCGGCACACAGTTTTAATCTGCCAGGAAGTTTCACTGGTTTGTTGTGGCTAACTCACGACGGCTCTTTCTTCTTTTTGCTTTATCTATACTTAAGCTAATCAGCACTACCTGCAGCTTTACAGGTGTGCCAGCGTGTTGCAAACCTATGTCGCCGGCAGTGCCTACCGAGCTAATCCCCGTGTGCATGCCCCTGGCACTGGGCTGACCCAAGACGTTAGAATCACTGCAGTGCTAACCCTTTGAGTTGTCCTATCTTATCCTCCTACATCTAACCTAACTCTTATATTTACAATCATTATCAGTGCGTGTCACAATCGGTAAGAAATGTACACCCTCCCCCCTAATTCGAGACATGTCGTGTCCTAGCCATGAAGCGGCTGGCCAAGTCCACGCCCCGGCGGAACATGACAGGTGCACGGAGTCTAATTCGGGTATTGATTACTGTCGGTTGTTCCTTAGGAATTCTTTGAGAACTCTTGCCTGAGCAGGTGGTGAGTGTCATGACTGGTAAGTTGTTACCTGAGTTGACCTGAAAATCGTCGAAGAGGGGACACTCATACAGCACCTGGTCCGGTGTGTCTTGTACAGTCACACAGTGATGTAGCACACTTCCCAAACCGGCATAGGTATGCCGGGTAGGGTCCATGTCCAGTAAGAAAGTGCTGCAGTCCTCTGGTTGGTTTAAAGAGCTGTAAGAGCGCCTTGATGTTTGGCAAAAACTCATATGTTCTTCGCCCCGCTTCATCATTTTCCCACTGCTCCTGCCATAATTCTTCCCACCTTCTTTTGATTCCAGATTTATCCCCGACATAAAGCCCCATTATTTCACTTATTTTTTCCCTCTTCTCTTTCTTCACCCAATACCAGGTTACCTGTTCTCTAATTCTTATGTCAAGGGGACAGAGTCCCATTAGTACTAGCAAATCCCCCCCCCCCCCCCAAGGAGTTGTTATGTATGCCCCTACCGAGCGCAGGAGCATGTTTCGCTGCACCCTTCTTACGACCATGGCGTGCATGACCGTCGTGAGCCTGTGTGCCCAGACCCTGGACCCATATCCTACAATTGAAGTTAGGATAATATTATGATATAATTTCATTAGTTCGGGTGGGAGTGGAAACGTTTGTGACCAATCCCAATTAGCTTTTTTGGCGTTTCCAAAGATATTTTTGTTACTATATCAATGTGTGACACATAGTTCCACATCTTGTCAACGAATACACCTAGAAAACGGGCGCCGAAGAACTGGTGAGCCGTTAATTCTAACGGTCGGGTTTCTTACGAGTTGTCCTTTTAATAGCAGATACGTGGGCTTGCTTGGCGCTAGTGTCAGTTTAGCTTTATGGCACCATGTAGTCAGATATAGCCCTTTCCACTTTCGGCTATAAGTCTTCGCGGCTACGACGGCCAACCAGCAGGAGGAGGTCGTATGCGTAGGCACCTCTAGCACGTCGTTCATATATATACGAAGATGGAATCTGTTCTTTCGGACATGTCCGGACTACATGTATATAGTTAAGGCTCATCGGCCATTTCACCATTTTCTTCTGTGCGGAAGCACCAAGAGTGCCCGAATTCTAATGGGAATCGGCAGTGAAGCCACGAGTAATGAGTATGTTGGACAGGGGCAGTATGAATATAGTGCAGGACAATAAGTTGCGAATGTGAGTCTCACGAGAGGTGTGCCAGAGATAAGTCCCTGCAGTCGCACTATCCTTTGTGTCCTTGGTGGCTCAGATGGATCTCCGCTCAGGGACTGGGTGTTGTGTTGTCCTAATCATCATCATTTCAGCCGGCACGGTAGCTCTGCGTGTTCGGTCATAGGACTGCTCGCCCTCTGCAATAAAAAAAAAAAACTGAGTAAAGTAATCAATGATCAACTCTTCGGATGTCTTGTGACGGCCACCCAGACCAAATACAGCGAACAATGCCGAACAAAATGAATGAAAAAAAAGATGGACAGAGCGTCTGCCATGTAAGCAGGAGATCCCGGGTTCGAGTCCCGGTCGGGGCACACATTTTCAACTATCCTCTATGACTTATATCAACGACTGTATGCAGTTAAGGGTATTCATTTCATTGTAATTTCATTCTAACAAGCTGCATTGGTCACGGATGGTATCTGTTTGTACACATACATCTTTCATTACCACTGTAGAAGTTTGTAACTTGGTGAACTTTTGAAGAAATTCCCTAAATCTTGTTAGTCTCATCGCATCCGTCAACCTTTTGCTCGGGGACTTTCTCCTAGGCTTTCTGTGTAGAGGTGTAGCCGCAGCCATAATCAATTCGGGCAATAAGCCTTTGCTCCAATATCCTGTAGGTAGGGTAATTTCTTCCGGTGGTGTTGCAGGTTTTCTTACCTCTTCGTGCGCGGGGGATGCTTACCCCAGCTCTGCTACAACTTTTTCTTACATGATCTTCAGACCCACACCTGGAGCAAGCCGGCTTGCATTCAAGTGCCTGTTCACATGGTCTAAGTCGCCACAGTTGTGGCATCGGGGAACTACTAAATAATCCCAGAGATTGATGGCGTGGAAGCCTATACAAATCCTGCCAATGGTGGTGAGCCTACGCCATATTTTCCCAGAGACCTCGGCAACGTGATATTTGACATCGCCTTCCCGGGGCCCAGTTTTGAAATGTAGCTTGAACTCGTTTTTGAATGTATCCCAGTTCATGTCTTCGAAATTTTGTTGATACATTGTCTCATAAATGTCATTATCTTTCAGTGTGACTGGTACATCATAAAGGATTACCAGAGGGTTCCGATTTTTGGGTGGCTCACACATTATAGATTCGTTCAGTTTTGAATAAGTCAAGATTTTTTTCCTACCTTCCTCACTGGCAACATCTACTATGACCACGTGTTTGGTCGCCTTTACTTTATTTATTTTAATTTTGTCTTTCTTAGGGTCTATAGTGGTAGTGAAAATGTCCTGCAACTTTTTAATATCCTGACCGGGCAGGGGTCTCAGGACGACCGCCGTGCCCGGTCTTTTTTTGGATATTTTAGCAACTGTTTCCTTGGTCGTCTGTGTCTCAGTGGCTGCTTGCTCGGCCACTCCAGCCCATATTTTGTCTGGTTGCTGACGCAGTCGCTCATTCTCTTTTTGTAACTCCGCTAGCGATAGCCCAGGCAGCGAGCTCGTTTTTGATTGCCAGGACTGCTGCGTGGCTAATTTTCCCGATCTTAACATTAGACTCTAATATTTGACTAATTCTAGTATGTCTCTCAAAAACGGTTTCTTCATTCTGTCCCAGGGCCTCTTCTGACAAGGGAACCTGCCCATCGCACCCCCCTCAGATTTAGTTATAAGTTGGCACAGTGGACAGGCCTTGAAAAACCGAACACAGATAAATCGAGAAAACAGGAAGAAGTTGTGTGGAACTATGAAAAAAATAAGCAAAATATACAAATTGAGTAGTCCATAAGCAAGATAAGCAACATCAAGGAGAGTCTGAGCTCAGGAGCGCCGTGGTCCCGTGGTTAGCGTGAGCAGCTGAGGATCGAATGGTCCTTAGTTCAAGTCTTCCCTCGAGTAAAAAGTTTACTTTCTTTATTTTCGCAAAGTTATGATCTGTCCGTTCGTTCATTGACATCTCTGCTCACTGTAATAAGTTTATTGTCTGTGTTTTGCGACAGCACCGCAAAACAATGCGATTAGTAGACGAAAGGACGTGCCTCTCCAATGGGAACCGAAAACATTTGATCGCAAGGTCATAGGTCAACCGATTCCTCCGCAGGAAGACACGTCTGATATATTCTACACGACACTGGTGACGGCATGTGCGTCACATGACAGGAATATGTTGTCGACCCACCTAACTTGTACACTTGGCGAATGGGTAAAAATTTCTTCTACCTTGCCCGATTTAGGTTTTCTTGTGGATATGATAATCACCCCTAAAAAGTGATGAAAACATAAGAGTTTCTCACATAAACTGCAACAAATTAATGCAACTGTTTCACAGTCGCATAGTTTTCCCTGTGCTCTGTCAAAACTATGTTTTTAACGTTTTCTAATTTTTCTGTGTGTAGACTGTCAAATCCTGCATATGTCCAAGTAAATCTGAACATGTCCTGGAATTTTGGAGAGCGAAGTTGATTATGTGTGAGTGTCTGAACTTTGATAATTGTCTGAAAATAAAAAAATTAAACTTTTCACTCCAGGGAAAACGTAACCAAGGACCTCTCGATCCCTAGCTGCTCACGCTAACCACGGGACCACGGCGCTCCTAAGCTCCTTGATGTTGCCTATCTTGCGCATGGACTACTCAGTTTGTATATTTTGCTTATTTTTTTCATAGTTCCACACAACTTCTTTCTGTTTTCTCGATGGATCTGTGTTCAGTTTTTCAAGGCCTATCCACTGTCCCAAATTATAACTAAATCTCAGGGGAGTGCGATGGGGAGGTTCCCTTCTGAGGTAGGAACAGTAAGCATCGATGCCCTCGAAAGCACACTCGAGTCACTCGCCTCTTGTTCAGCCATGATGAGTGCAGATGAGCCTGAGCTGCCGGGTTCAGCACACTGTTGCCAATGTACTGGTTCCCCTTAGTGGCCCCGTCATCGGTGATTTCACCCAGGACTCCTTGGCACGTACACCCCGTACTCCAGAGAAGTGGATGCACAGCTCGCCCTTCCCCGCTTACTTGCCCGAGCTTCCACCTCTCGGCCGGGGACCCACTCCTACTCGGTCACCCAGTCGTTCAGCAGTCTGGACCCAGCTAACCTGGCCCAGGCGACGTCACCACCTCTTGGGTTTAGCAGAACACGCCCCGGTTACCCACGGGCGCGGTGAAGCGACGTTGCCGACTCGCGCCGACATCCCACGCCAACAAACGAGGTAGCCGGCATGCAGTGCACCTGGTATTCTGTGCTCTGCGCAGAGAGGGAGAGGAGCAGCAGTCGCCCATCACAGAGGGGTCGCACACAGATTGAGCAACACCCCCTGCAGCCTAGCAGCCCCGCTCAACCATCCACCCCAAGGGACTGTTCTTTGGTCCCTCGACACAGCTCCCCCCGTGGCACGCACCCTTCGTTTTCGCATCGGGTTGGGTCGCAGCTCTCCCTTTTGACGCAAGCCAACATCCGGGTGCGCCCGAGAAATTCCGAGCTTGACGTCTGGCACCACGGGAAGGCGAAAACAGCCACTTCGGAAGGAGAGGCTACGTATGACGAATCAGTTCCCAATATGACGCCTGTCGTCGGCACTCCCGACCAGAAGTGATACGCCTTGGAGCGAGATTCCGTGCCTTCCGGCGCGCCGGCGGCGGGCGGGCCCGCACCAAGCCACAGTGCAAGCGACCGAGGAACTGCAATCTTGCGCCCGCGCTCAACTAATTCGACCTCACGCCAGACATTATGTTGAGTTTAAGCATGCCGGACTTAAGAAACCTTCAACACTGCAGAGCGAAACGGATTACCTCATAATTTCAACACAGAAGCAACTATAATAGGCTGAAGCGAAAAAACAGGAGAAGAAATCTAGAACTGCCGCTAAACCTGTGCAAAGCGTTTTCGAGCCTGTAGGGTACCCATCACAGAAGCTCATTCGTCGAACAGAGGACCGCTGCCAGTTATGTGAGGAAGACTGAATGAAAGAAATGATCTGATGCGTGAAATGAAAGATGTGGATCATTGTAAAGTGTGCAGTAATGTCAAAATATGTGAAACAGTTATACTGCAGTCGCCGCAACTAGCGATGTAAAAACTAAAATATGGAACATCCTCTTAAATTTAGACTAGCCCAGGGACATAGATTACATAGAAACAAAGTAAGAGCCTACGGAATATCAGACCAGCTGTGTGGCTGGATTGAAGAGTTTTTAACAAACAGAACACAGCATGTTGTTCTCAATGGAGAGACGTCTACAGACGTTAAAGTAACCTCTGGCGTGCCACAGGGGAGTGTTATGGGACCATTGATTTTCACAATATATATAAGTGACCTAGTAGACAGTGTCGGAAGCTCCATGCGGCGTTTCGCGGATGATGCTGTAGTATACAGAGAACTTGCAGCATTAGAAAATTGCAGTGAAATGCAGGAAGATCTGCAGCGGATAGGCACTTGATGCAGGGAGTGGCAACTGACCCTCACCATAGACAAATGTAATGTATTGCGTATACATAGAAAGAATAATCATTTTTCTATGATTATATGATAGTGTAACAAACACTGGTAGCAGTTACTTCTGTAAAATACCTGGGAGTATGCGTGCGGAACGATTTGAAGTGGAATGATCATATTAAATTAATTGTTGGTAAGGCGGGTGCCAGGTTGAGATTCATTGGGAGAGTCCTTAGAAAATGTAGTCCATCAACAAAGGAGGTGGCTTACAAAACACTCGTTCGACCTATACTTGAGTATTGCTCATCAGTGTGGGATCCGTACGAGGTCGGGTTGGCAGAGGAGATAGAGAAGATCGAAAGAAGAGCGGCGCGTTTCATCACAGGGTTATTTGGTAAACGTGATAGCGTTACGGAGATGTTTAGCAAACTCAAGTGGCAGACTCTGCAAGAGAGGCGCTCTGCATCGCGGTGTAGCTTGCTGTCCAGGTTTCGAGTGGGTGCGTTTCTAGATGCGGACTCGAATACATTGCTTCCCGCTACTTATACCTCCCGAGGAGATCACAAATGTAAAATTAGAGAGATTCGAGCGCTCACGGAGGCTATCCGGCAGTCGTTCTTCCCGCGAACCATACGCGACTGGAACAGAAAAGGGAGGTAATGACAGTGGAACGTAAAGTGGCCTCCGCCACACACCGTTGGGTGGCTTGCGGAGTATAAATGTAGATGTATTTATATGCCACATTCCTAATTTGTACCATTTGCAGATGTTTAGAAATTGAAGTGCAATATATTTATTTTTCTCAGATATTTAATTCTTTAAATCAGATTCTGAGAACAACATGATGTTGTTAAAGGATAATATTGTTTCAATAAAGTTGTAGTTTACTTTTTAGGCTATAACAAATAAAATCTGAAAGATTGTCCAATAAAAGCAAAATTTCTCTACCAAATTATTATCACAGTGGACATCCTTTTCCAAGCTCAGTTTAACAGCTCATGCATCCATAGTGCTACAAAGAATAACAAACAGAAGAATGGAAAAGAACATTAAGGATCTGTCAGACAACGCAAGTCGTTGATAAGAATAACATATAAAATACTGAAAAAGAAAACTGAGGTTAGTATGATTTGATGAAAAGTGAACCCACCAACATACAGCTCTTACATTTCGCTTTATAATGGACTACAGTGCACTGACTTAGAACACGCATTCTACAATGAAAAACGGTGAGAGATGTTTTAAATTCTCAGAAAAATTGGTCTAATGAGTAGCAAATAACGCATAATTAGCACTATACGCAATAATGAAGACAGATCAAAAAGAATGAAAGACGAAGAAAGATGTGACCTGCTTAATAATTAGTCTAATGCAGAGATGCAATGTCTCTCCTATTGTTGAGCATGTACATCGAAGGAGTTACTATAGAAATAATAGAAAAATTCCATATTGGTATTAAAGTTCAAAGCAGCAGGATATTAAGGTTCAAATGGTTCAAATGGCTCTGAGCACTATGGGACTCAACATCTTAGGTCATAAGTCCCCTAGAACTTAGAACTACTGAAACCTAACTAACCTAAGGACATCACACACACCCATGCCCGAGGCAGGATTCGAACCTGCGACCGTAGCAGCCCCGCGGTTCCGGACTGCAGCGCCAGAACCGCACGGCCACCGCGGCCGGCGGGATATTAAGGAAGTGAGTAGAAATTACAGGTCATATTGAACAGAATGAATAGCCTAATGAGCAAATAACTTGGATAGCGACGAAAATAATGAGTAGTAGCAGAAATGAGATAGCGATAAACTTAGCACTAAAACTGGGGACCTAATCAACAGTGGCAATACTGGTCTAAGAAAGTGAGTTCTGAACACTAAAGAAACAGGCAGCAAGAGTAGAAATGAGATATCTTAGAATCGAAGTGGTCTATATCATATTGAATGGAAGGAGAAGACGGTGGGCTGGAACTAAATATATTTAACCATAACGAATAGATAATAAACCAGGGACAGAAATGAATACGGTCAGAATCACAAGTCGGAACACGGAAGAAGGAACATTGGGCGATCCACGAGGATACGACCGAAGCAAGTGGTTTGATGGCGAAACGAACTAGGGAACATTCAGTCCTTGGTAACTACAATCTAACAAATAAAACACCGCTGCAGTTATATTTTGACATGCATAATACGACGCGTTTCAGAAATTTATTCCTATTTTCATGTGCAAATACATTGTTACTGTATGTGATGTCTGCTTGTCTTTTGCCCTGCTTGTCTTGCCCTGGAGCCCTCTTCTTACAGTTTTACTGTCATCGGAAAATGTAAATGTTCGCATTTTTATACAATAATATTAGAAAATATGACTTCTTGTGTATCTGCTTACAGGAATTGTATCTTCTTCAACGTGCAGTAATTCACACACGCGCAAACAATTACTCGCACTGTTTGTTTACGTAAGATCAAAACATTGTACAAAGGTGTTACAAAATTGTTGCTTCCCAAACTGTTGTACATAATCAGAGACGTTCCATTTTTTATGGGTTACATTATTTTCACACAACTGTCCCTTTTAACTTTTATCAGTAACGCCAATGACTACTTAAATGATCAAATATGCTCCAACTGCATTTTTAAATTTTTTGTGGCAAAAAGGAATCAAATCTACGTGTGCAGTTCATTTCCACGCCTTAGAATGTTTGTGATAACGTCGGGATAACTTCATAACAGATGTTTCATATTTATATCTAATTTAATTATGAATCTGTTTAATACAGTGGCTACACAGAGTAGCACAAGTGTTATAGAATAGATAAAACACAAGATCGAACTCTCGCTGTCCTATGTATACCCGATGGGTCAGCAGAGCAATCGCTTCGCGAAGCTCTGTCATGTAGGTTACGATGGTGTCGTAGCTTTTGCATTCGCTTTGCACTTAGAATTTTTGGATTTCTTTCGACGCGAGATATCGATCTGCGTTTTATATGATAACGAGCCACATGAAATTACATATTTCATTATTCTGTAATGTTCTATTAATTACCTATTTTCATTTATACTTCGGGAAATATTTTTGTTGCCTCACTTTGGGTTCTAGTAGTGCTCCGAAAGCTCTTTAGAATAACGCCAGGATCAGTATCCCACGCTACACCAGTTTATAAGTTTACACAAAACTAATGCGAAACAATATCACGCATGCGCCTACACTGGTACGTTGACGTCACAGGCTAACCTTCCGCTGCACGAGAAACATGTATAGAGACGCTCCACCCATTGTCCGTTCAATCATTATTTACGCATTCATAGTCTCGTGGTCTTGCGGTAGCGTTCTCGCTTCTTACGCATGGGGTCCCGGGTTCGATTCCCGGCAGGGTCAGGGATTTTCTCTACCTCGTGATGACTGGGTGTTGTGTGTCTATCATCATTGACTCGCAAGTCGCCGAAGTGGCGTCAACTAAAAAGGACTTGCAATACGAGGGCCGAACTTCCCCACATGTAGCCTCCCGGCCAACAATGCCATACGATCATTTCTGTCTCGTAGTTATTAACGATTCAAATCTGACGGCATATTGACACACAAGAAAGTTCTACCGACGAGCTAATAGAACTTTTCACGTGTATATTGGCGGAATGCAAGAAATGAACGTGTTTATGGATTAATTAGAGTTAGAAAAAGGGAAAAACATTTGAAGAAATTTATCGTTGAAGAAATTTATCGATTCTCTGTCAAGCTTGCCACTGAGAATTTTTTGTCCTGACTTTAAAAAAAATGTCTAGCCTCTCCATTACATCTATTGTGCTTCATTTATGAAAGAGATGGAGTGTCTTCAGATCTTGTTCTATGTTTGTGAAAGAATGTCTCATGTTGTTGTTTTTTACGTTGCTGTGGCTGATATTGTGAACTAGTCTTGTGTGTAACAGTTGATACGAGGTGCATTCAAGTTCTAAGGCCACCGATTTTTTTTCTCCAGACTGGAAAGAGATAGAAACATGCGCATTGTTTTAAAATGAGGCCGCGTTCATTGTCAATACGTCCCAGAGATGGCAGCACCGTACGGCAGATGGAATTTTACCGCCAGCGGAGAGAATGAGAACTGTTTTAAATACTTAAAATGGTGACGTTTTCCTTACTTGAACAGCGGGCAATCATTCGTATTCTGAATTTGCGTGGTGTGAAACCAATTGAAATTCATCGACAGTTGAAGGATACATGTGGTGATGGAGTTATGGATGTGTCGAAAGTGCGTTCGTGTGTGCGACAGTTTAATGAAGGCAGAACATCGTGTGACAACAAACCGAATCAACGTCGGGCTCACACAAGCCGGACTGACGACATGATCGAGAAAGTGGAGAGAATTGTTTTGGGGGATCGCCGAATGACTGTTGAACAGATCGCCTCCAGAGTTGGCATTTCTGTGGGTTCTGTGCACACAATCCTGCATGACGACCTGAAAATGCGAAAAGTGTCATCCAGGTGAGTGCCACGAATGCTGATGGACGACCACATGGCTGCCCGTGTGGCAAGTTGCCAAGCAATGTTGACGTGCAACGACAGCATGAATGGGACTTTCTTTTCGTCGGTTGTGACAATGGATGAGATGTGGATGCCATTTTTCAATCCAGAAACAAAGCGCCAGTCAGCTCAACGGAAGCACACAGATTCACCGCCACCAAAAAAATTTCGGGTAACCGCCAGTGCTGAAAAAATGATGGTGTCCATGTTCTGGGACAGCGAGGGCGTAATCCTTCCCCATTGCGTTCCAAAGGGCACTACGGTAACAGGTGCATCCTACGAAAATGTTTTGAAGAACAAATTCCTTCCTGCACTGCAACAAAAACGTCCGGGAAGGGCTGCGCGTGTGCGGTTTCACCAAGACAACGCACCCGCACATCGAGCTAACGTTACGCAATAGTTTCTTCGTAATAACAACTTTGAAGTGATTCCTCATGCTCCCTACTCACCTGACCTGACTCCTAGTGTCTTTTGGCTTTTTCCAACAATGAAAGACACTCTCCGTGGCCGCACATTCACCAGCCGTGCTGCTATTGCCTCAGCGATTTTCCAGTGGTCAAAACAGACTCCTAAAGAAGCCTTCGCCGCTGTCATGAAATCATGGCGTTAGCGTTGTGAGAAATGTGTACGTCTGCAGGGCGATTACGTGGAGAAGCAACGCCAGTTTCATCGATTTCGGTGAGTAGTTAATTAGAAAAAAAATCGGAGGCCTTAGAACTTGAATGCACCTCGTATATTGAGTGTCTCACATATGAAAATAACATTTGCTCTCCCATATGTAGAAACTTGAGCATGTTTTGCATGTCATTAGCATATTCCTGAATATTATAATTTATCTATTTTATTGCATACAGGGTCAATTAATATCTGTTGTAATTTATTGTTTGCGGAGGCGACGACTTTCACTTTAAGTCTCTGTAAGGCCATCTTGTACAGCATGGTTGAGGGACTTCCGCTGATCAATATAAAATCTAAAATCAAAACGCCTTGAGCCGTCTATATTTCGAACGTAATTTATTTATGTGACCAGTTTCGGCGTTTCATTACGCCGTCTTCAGGTCCCCTGACCAATGTGCAGGAAGAAAAAAATGGCTCTGAGCAGTATGGGACTTAACAGCTGAGGTCATCAGTCCCCTAGAACTTAGAACTACTTAAACCTAACTAACCTAAGGACATCACACACATCCATGCCCGAGGCAGGATTCGAACCTGCGACCGTAGCGGTCGCGGGGTTCCAGACTGAAGAGCCTAGAACCCCTCGGCCACTCCGGCCGGCTTGTGTAGAAATAACCTAATCTCATGTGCAGTAACTGGTATCCATAAACTTCTTTCTCCATAACGCGACCGTTTCGTTCACCACCTGAAGAATCAATTGAACGAACGAAGGGATCGCGTTGTTGAAAAATAGGTTCACAGATAGAATTTACTGAACATTGGCAACTATTTCGATCGCACATGAGGTTGGATTCTTCCTACATGTCGTTCAGGGAACCTGAAGTGAAACGCCGAAACCTGTCGAATAAATAAATTACATTCGAAATATAAACGGCTAAGAAAGTTCTGAGTTTAGGTTTTTTACTTTCACTATGGGGAATAATATGATAATTATGACTACGCAGAACTGAAAGAAAGCTGTATAACGAATGAATGGGAGTAGAAAGGTACCGTCGTTATTAATTCATCCTTCTACTCAACATGTTCAAATATTTCCTCTGTTTGATCAAATATGTACGAGACCACTGTGTCTCCACCAACAAGCAGTGGTACTACACATCGTTTGTCCCACACCCAGAGAAGTGGAAGTTTAATTCCCGTACGTTTCATACCTAATTACTTCTCTAGCTGTCTGCTGCATTCTGCTAGGGCACTTTACCGACAAAGTAGCAGCGCAGTATTGCGTTAAAATCTACGTAATTACACAAACTTGCAGCGCAGTCACGGCGGTACCTGTACTCGGTTTTCCACGCCTCCACAGTAATGCATACGCTGCCCAGAGCCCTGCCACCCTGACCGCTTCAGTGTATGACTTGGCTGCTGGCGCGCGCATTTAGCGGGTAGCTCTTTGAAGCGACCAACTCGGCGCGGAACTTTCGAAGCGCGCCGTAATGGAATCGGCGGCGCTGCAAAGCGCCCTGGCCGCCAGCCGACAGCAATAACGGGCTTTCCTGGAACCGGATAGCGCGGGGCTGCCACGGTTTGCTGCAGCAGACGGCCAACACAAACATACCAGTGCAGTTACATTGCTGACCGGCAGCGCAGCGCTCACATCTCTACTGACCAGCTACTGTAGATAGAGCCACGCCGAGTCCCCACTGCTAACGCTGACGATGTACGTCCCTAATGCAATAAACGGTGTAAGGCGGCAGGTTGTATTACATACACTAGCGTCCAGAATTAAAGCAACAAACAGCTATTTCCCATCTTGTGTCTAACTCACGATATAATCAAACTGTCAACAGATGTTCTAACACGTGGGAGACTGGTTCTGATTTATCTTCCTACCACCGTTGCGCAATGACGCTCTGTGAGTGTTTTAGGAATCTGGTGTTCAACTTATGGCCTGCAAGGTAGGAAAATACCATCTCTCGCCTGCAGAGTTCAGAAGAGTGCAGCAGTACGTACAGTGATGTAATCAGACAATGATCTCCTTGCCGATTCCACTACACTCCCTGTAAAGGAAACGTTATTGCTAACAGAAATTAGTGTACGGGTTCAGGGATACCTATATATTAGCAAAAATGAAAATCTTAGATTTTAGTTATGAAGATTTATTTAATGGTAATATGGTTGATGACCATGTCTGGGCATCGATAAAAATACAAACAACTTAAATATAGAACCAGAATGAGATTTTCACTCTGCAGCGGAGTGTGCGCTGATATGAAACTTCCTGGCAGATTAAAACTGTGTGCCCGACCGAGACTCGAACTCGGGACCTTTGCCTTTCGCGGGCAAGTGCTCTACCAACTGAGCTACCGAAGCACGACTCACGCCCGGTACTCACAGCTTTACTTCTGCCAGTATCTCGTCTTCTACCTTCCAAACTTAGTAGAGCACTTGCCCGCGAAAGGCAAAGGTCCCGAGTTCGAGTCTCGGTCGGGCACACAGTTTTGATCTGCCAGGAAGTTTCAACTTAAATATAATTGGGGCCAGATATATCAATTACTCTAAAGTGGACAACGAAAAAACACAAACTGACGGGCGTTTGGTAAAGAGCAAACAAAAAGAAGTACACAATTAAAACAATTCATAACTCTACAGTGGCTGATCGATCCTTTTTATTAGATCGGACATCTCGCGTTTCTGCTTCAGTTAAGCCGCACAGTTGTGAATTTGTTTAACTACAGGTTGTGGCTGAATGTACGAAAATTAGGAGAGATGGAGACCACCGCAGTTCTGAGTGTCAACTGAATATCACTTGCCAGCGTAGTGCAAGCGCGTGTGATTCCCTTGCGTCGGTGGTGGTAGTGACGGCTGTCGCCACGAGCTGTGTATCTGAGAAATTATTCTAAATCTCTCTCGACTGTTAACACCAGTCTGATACATTTCCTACGTCTTCAGTGAAGCCGAGACTCTTATTTATTCCCTAGATAAGTTAGTTGGCATGGTACATGCTATTTGGCTGGAATAGCGCATACATTGTTGCCCCCCAAATTGCTCGCTGTCATTAACTATCAGTTCTCAGCGCAATTCTCCGTATTACGAGTATTTGCAGTTCAACTCCTTACGAGTTAAGACAAGCCTGTGAACAGGTGTTTACATAATGGCTTTCGCAATCGTCTCAGTGCAGCGCAAAGCGCCTTTCTCAAACACTCGACAATTTTCTGCAAGAGAATAAGCCAATTACTATGTCTACAATTTGCCTATATCAAAGCTGGTGGCACGCGTTTTCTTTCTGGCCAATCAGGGCATTCGTACATGTTATAACTCCACCCACTAGAGTTTTTGTAGCCTATCACAGGCGTCATTTCTTTTGTAGGTCCGAGTTTAACTTCTGTTACGTAATAATGAGGTAAACAGGTTTTCCTTTCATGTGAGTTTTTAGCGCAGGTGGCTACAGAGAGTCACCAATGTTTTGAGTTGGGTTTCTCCAGATCTTTATCTGCAATCTGTAGTGCTTCGAGAATTTACACGTAAATTCTGGAACCACTCGATCTTCTGCCGCCTCGAACACGCGATGTTTTAAAGATAAGTGTGAGAGAGAGCCTATTTACTGTGCAACGCATGTCTGTGTGTGCAGGATTGACGTTTATCCTCAGACGAGCGGCACCAACAAGTGTTTGCCGCAAGCGCCACAGACGCTGTAGGAGAGGAGACGGAGTAATTAAATGCTACTCTTTGCTGTTTTAGTGAATGTGATTGATGTATAAAAATAATACTTGACTATAGACTTTTATCTTACTTCATATCTTAGCTCTGAACGACGCAAGACGCTTGGGACGTCAATAAATTATTTGGCTGCTAAAACCAGGCTATTGTGATTAAGTTCATTTGTATCCAACGGGTGTCGTTGTAGTTGACTTACAAGACTTTGTAGGGTTATGTGAAACTTGTGGAGATGAAAATATACCTGAACTGAACTGAAAGTATGAGGTTACCGAGTTATTTCTAGTGAGAGAGAGAATATTTGTTAATTCCTCTAACCAGCATTATTTCTTCGGAGAAGAAGCTGTGGAGATCGACGCAGCCGCATATCCAGAGAAGAGGATCGGCTAAAAGTTTCAAGTAAGTCAACTGTAGTAAGAGAAGTGTGAAGTTCGCAATCCAGCTTTTCACCGCTTCTCTTGTCGGCGAAACCGTTAGGAATCTCCGGCCGTGTTCCTGTAGAAAGGCTTTCCTAAGGGTCGTTGTTAAACGCAGGGACAAGGCTGCTTTTGACGGTTGCCTAAACAGTGTTTGCAGGGTCTCACTGTGTCCGTTAGGTATCCCATGGCGAGGGTTCCAGCCGCACGTGATGGTGTGCCATTGTAAAATTCTCCTTTCTCTCGGAACTACGTCTTGCAGCTCGGGTTGGGAAAATTACTTGCATATTACTTGCATGCAGTTACTTGTATGAGTGTTAGTGGTTTATAGTCACGAAATGTCGGTTTGTCTATAGGCTTCACTTTGCCTATCAATAAAATTCGTAACTATGTTACATGATATATTAAGTTAACCAGAATTGTTTCAGGAATTCAGTGTAAATTATGTTATTTGTTTGACACCTTACAATGTTCGTGCGATCGTGTTCTGCGTGGAAGATGGTAATCCGGTCAACGGACAACCTAACGAATGGGATATTGTTTGCCAGGTGGTCCCACATCCACAATCTTTGTGTGTACAGTTACAGAGGGTGCAGTACGGCACATAGAAGATACCTACCAGACACTCTGCAGTGGAGGGCCTTAGGAAGAATGGAAGCAGGACAGTCGCAAACCGATGTGGCCCAATTTCTTAATGTGAATCGTTCTGTTGCTTCTCCGATGTGTCGACAGTTTGTAAAGACTGAAACTATATTTAGAAGACCACGTATAACACCAGAAATAGATGACCATTATTTGGCTGCAAGGGCAAGATGGTATCGCCTTAGTACTGCACGGCGACTGGTATCTGACCCTCCATCATCCACTGGACATGTTGTATCGATGCGAACAGTGTACAGAGGGCTCCGGCAGAGTGACCTTCATTGTTGGAGACCAACTGTATGTGTACCTCCATAGCGTCTTCACAGAGGGATATGTATAGAGTGGAGTTGTCAACATTCCACCTGGACAGTTGAACAGTGGGCCACTGTTCTTTTTATAGACGAGTCCCGATTTGGTCTGGAGAGGGATACTCGATGGATTTTCATCTGGAGAGAAAGTGGAGCATGATTTTGGAACCCGAAAATTGTGGAAAGTGACCGATATCGAAGAGGTTCCCTAATGGTGTGGGTAGGGATAATGTTGACCACTCAAAAACCGCTTCATGAAGTTGTATGGATGAATGGGTAACGGTAGCTGTTGCTCTTGGGACCTCATCTACAGTTGTTGCGAGGTGCTGTGGGTCCAGACTCCATATTGATGAATGTTAAAGCTCGACTTTACACAGCATGGTTGGTTGATATTTTCTTGGAAACGGAAGATACTGCATGCATGGTGTGGCTTGCTTACTCTCCCGATTTGAATCCCGCAGAGCATGCCTTGGAAGCACTAGGGACATGGGCTGCATCACGTCAGCATCCAGCAGCCACTTTCCTACAACTCCAAGCAGCTCACAGGAAGAATGGGGATTATTGCCTCTACATGAGATTGATGACATCATTCACAGCATGCCCCGTCATTGCCAGGAGTGTATTGCTGCCACAGGTGGTCCCACTCCATACCACTCCATACTGAGCACATTAATCAGTTTTCGGAATGTGTGTGTGTGTGTGTGTGTGTGTGTGTGTGTGTGTGTGTGCACGCTTGCAAAACTTCCGTTTTGTGCTTTAATTCTGAACACCAGTGTATATAGCTCTTATTTTATGTCATACTACAGAGAATTCTACGTAGGGGTTTACTATGTTTGAACTTTAATAGGAGGTATCAATGATAACCTGGTACACTTGTGATTATATGGTGCTCCCACGACTAATGTGGAATTTAAAACTTTGGCTTTCGTTTTGCTATCTTCAGCTGCCCAACAGGCAAGTGCTGCCCAACAGTGCTGTCCAACAGGCAAGTGAATGTCGCGGGATGTAAGTGATTCATGGACTAGTTTTGCCTTGAGACTCAAAGGGACAGCAAAGAAAATTTTGGAGGGAGCTTTGAGTGGAATCTGCAAAGTGGACCGAAGTGTGAATATGGTGGGCAAGAGTAACCAGTGGAGTCAAGTGTAATAGCGTATACAAGGTATAGTAGTGTCCATGTGACGGGACTTGTGGTTCAAATGGTTCAAATTGCTCTGAGCACTATGGGACTTAACATCTATGGTCATCAGTCCCCTAGAACTTAGAACTACTTGAACCTAACTAACCTAAGGACATCACACACATCCATGCCCGAGGCAGGATTCGAACCTGCGACCGGACGGGACTTGTGCGTAGTTGACCGAACTAGCCAGTGACTAGAACTATTCCTACTATAGAGAAACTTGAAGTGCGCAACAATTGTGCCTAAGTGCCTGTTTTAGCTAGCATTCGTCGGAGAAACAACACGCGGAATTCACGGACAGATTTTTGCGAAGAGCGGAAGTGTATTGCAGCACCGCCGTGACATCAGGGAGATTCGGAGCACAGTATTCCAGTCACCGTCAGAAGACGCGCAGCTGAAGACACAGCTGACTTGTGAAAGTGCCACACGTTTTGTCAAGCTGTGGTAAGGCTCTCGTGACGAGCCATCGACGCAGCGGTGCGGCAACCAGCACTGCATTCGTCCGCCGCCAGACAGCCAAACAGTCGCTGGGGCGTTATTTATCCGTAGTGTTCCTGACAAGGGAACACGCCCATCGCACCCCCCCCCCCCCCAGATTTAGTTATAAGTTGGCACAGTGGACAGGCCTTGAAAAACTAAACACAGATCAATCGAGAAAACAGGAAGAAGTTGTGTGGAACTATGAAAAAAAAGCAAAATATACAAACTGAGTAGTCCATGCACAGGACAGGCAACATCAAGGCTAATGTCAGCTCAGGAGCGCCGTGGTCCTGTCGTTAGCGTGAGCAGCTGCCGAACGAGAGGCCCTTGGTTCAAGTCTTCCCTCAAGTGAAAAGTTTAATTTTTTATTTTCAGACAATTATTATCTGTCCGTCCGATGCGATCACTTTTTTTGGGAGTGGTTATCACATCCACAAGAAAAGCTAAATCGGGCAAGGTAGAAGAATCTTTTTACCCATTCGCCAAGTGTACAAGTTAAGTGGGTCGACAACATATTCATGTCATGTGACGCACATGCCGTCACCAGTGTCGAATAGAATACATCAGACGTGTTTTCCTGTGGAGGAATCGGTTGACCTATGACCTTGCGATCAAATGTATTCTGTTACCATTGGAGAGGCACGTCCTTTCGTCTACTAATCGCACGGTTTTGCGGTGCGGTCACAAAACACATACACCAAACTTATTACAGTGAACAGAGACGTCAATGAACGAATGGACAGATCATAAATTTGCGAAAATAAAAAAAGTAAAATTTTCACTCGAGGGGAGACTTGAACCAAGGACTTCTCATTCAGCATCTGCTCACGCTAACCACGGGACCACGGCGCTCCTGAGCCCACATTAGCCTTGATGTTGCCTATCTTGCACATGGACTACTCAGTTTGTATATTTTGCTTATTTTTTTCATAGTTCCACACAACTTCTTCCTGTTTTCTCGAGTGATCTGTGTTCAGTTTTTCAAGATCTATCCACTGTGCCAACTTATAACTAAGTCTGAGGGGGGTGCGATGGGGAGGTTCCCTTGTGAGTACCAGGGTGACATTCGAGCCGGTGACCGTAACCAGCTGCTGGCGTGCTCTCGGACCGTTCCAGCATCCGCTGGACTGCCGTCATCCCGCCACTTGCACGCCAACATCGGGGGTCTGGGGCTCCGCGTCGCCCAGGCTCTGCGCTGCCACCAAGAACTACGGACTTTGATGATCACCGCCAGTTGTGTCGCGGTGACATTGGTCGCCAGCAGCCTATTCGGCTCCTGGTGCGTCAGCACCGCCAAGCTATCACTCTGAAGCCCTGAGAATGCGCCGCATAGCCCGTCGCTTCGCCGTGGGCAGGGAGATAGGCGCCTGGCCGCAGCTGTGGAACATGGACGCTGTGAGTCAGTGCACAGCCTCGCCACCGGAAGGGGTTGTGCACCTGCAGCTGCTGTAGCCTGCTGGAATAACAACGAGAGTACATTCACGCCATCTACCTTTCTGCAGCCACCTTCTCATCGCCGCCAGACTTGCGGACTAAGTTCCGTTGGGTTTCCGTTATCACGTTCACCAACTGGCCCAACAGGACCTGAGTGCACGAAGTTCACATTATTGCTCCAGGGAGCACTCACATACGAGGGGCCTCAATAAAATCCTCTGAAATTTACTATCTTCAAGTTATATCACGTTCGTATTTAATCCTCCAAACTGAATTAAATAAACCTGAAACTTCCTGGCAGATTAAAACTGTGTGCCCGACCGAGACTCGAACTCGGGACCTTTGCCTTTGGCGGGCAAGTGCTCTACCAACTGAGCTACCGAAGCACGACTCACGCCCGGTACTCACAGCTTTACTTCTGCCAGTACCTCGTCTCCTACCTTCCAAACTTTACAGAAGCTCTCCTGCGAAACTTGCAGAACTAGCACTCCTGAAAGAAAGGATATTGCGGAGACATGGCTTAGCCACAGAGCACTTGCCCGCGAAAGGCAAAGGTCCCGAGTTCGAGTCTCGGTCGGGCACACAGTTTTAATCTGCCAGGAAGTTTCATATCAGCGCACACTCCGCTGCAGAGTGAAAATCTCATTCTGGAAACATCCCCCAGGCTGTGTGTGGCTAAGGCATGTCTCCGCAATATCCCTACTTTCAGGAGTGCTAGTTCTGCAAGTTTCGCAGGAGAGCTTCTGTAAAGTTTGGAAGGTAGGAGACGAGGTACTGGCAGAAGTAAAGCTGTGAGTACCGGGCGTGAGTCGTGCTTCGGTAGCTCAGTTGGTAGAGCACTTCCCCGCCAAAGGCAAAGGTCCCGAGTTCGAGTCTCGGTCGGGCACACAGTTTTAATCTGCCAGGAAGTTTCATATCAGCGCACACTCCGCTGCACAGTGAAAATCTCATTCTGTAAATAAACCTGGTCAACACTAGACTTCAAATCAGTATTCGCAGTAAATCCTATGGAAATGAGCGTTTGGTGTCATTGGTCGGGAGGCCCCTTACGGGGCAGGTCCGGCCGCCTTGGTGCAGGTCTTAATTACATTCGACGCCACACTGGACGACCTGCGAGCCAAATGGGGATGAAATGATGATGAAGACAACACAACAGCCAGTTCCTGAGCGGAGAAAATCCCCAACCCAGCATGGAATCGAACCCGGGCCCATAGGACGTCAATCCGTCACGCTGACCATTCAGCTATCGGGGCGGACAGTAAATGATATCACTTCATTACACGAAACTACCAGTCACAAAAGTATACTTCCGCAATTCTTATAAACCGGGTGGTTATAGTTAAACTTTCCCGATTTAACACGTTATAGCACGGACAATAATTACTGTACGAGTACAAAACTTGGTAGCATACCATCACACACCGGCATCATTACTGTACAAAAGTTGCTCAATATGGCGCCCATCAGTCTCCAGAAGAGTCTGAGAGCGGAGGATTGCTATTTGCACAGCAGAACGAAGCATTTCCGAAGATATGCTGGCTACCTCTCTTGATATGCTGCTCTTCAGATCAGCACATGTGCGAATGTTTCCCTGGTAAACCCTGTCCTTCAGGTAGCCCTACAACCAGAAATCACAGGGAGTGAGATCACGTGATCGTGCCGCCAAAGCATTTGGAAACGATCGGCTGATAATTCGCTCGTTCCCAAATGGTTTCGGAGGAGCAGGTCAACTTCACGAGCGATGTGCGTTGGGGCCCCATCTTGCATGAAAACTGTTGCTTTCAGTGCATCTCTCTCCTGTAGGGCGGGAATGACACGCTGGTGAAGCATATCGCAGTAACGCTGGTCAGTCTTTGGCCCCTGAGAGCGAAACTGTTCAAAAAAGAATGGGCCAATGATGAAGTAGCCGTGGCGCCACACCATACAGTAACACTTTTTACCGTACAGATAAGCTTCATGCACAGTGACTCGAGGTGAGGATCCCCATACTCGGTAATTCTGTGTGTTCACCTCACCCGTCAGGGAAAAGTGAGCTACGTCTGTGCCTAGGGAGGTCCAGGGACAGTCCTCGTCAACTTCAATCCTTGCGAGAAAGTGTAGAGCGAAGTCGACAAGTCGTTGTACGTCCTGTGGTGCAAGCTGCTGTACGATATGGATGTTCTACGGATATCATACGAGAATGGTTCGAAGCACCTTCCGTACAATGGACCACGGCACGTTCAACTGTCGTGACGCAGCACGCTCACTTGAAACGTCTCTGTGAGGTCGTCTCATGAGACGCTTGTCGAATTCGGTACAACTTATTCACTTTACTAACTGATTTTAGCTCAATTCATGAACTCTTCCAGAAAGACTGAGCACTCAGATAAGGACTCTTGAATATAATATGTGTGTTTTAATGTGGAGTTTCGGTTTTGTTTTGTGGGAAACGCTGAGTTGGTCATCGTCTGCTCCCAGCTGCTGGGAGCAGACGATGTTGCTCCTCATTCGACGGAGAGCACAGGATGACCAACTTAGGTTTCCAATACCTGAACAGAGAGGTTTACCCATTTCATTCGAAGGCTGTTTCGAGGGTTGTTTTTGTGTGTGAGGTTGGTGACGGAGGGCTATCTCTCTGGTAGCTTCCGCTGCACGGGTAGCTCAGTAATCTCGAAAGAGAAAGCGGCACTCTTCGGTGAACTCTTGGTGAGTACGGATCGTAGCTCTTAAGGGGGGGTTTCAGGTGATAGGACGCAAGTTGAGTTAGGACTTAGTTTTGTTTAACTGTTGAAATACTTAAGACTCTTCAGCTTAACTGAAGCTTGCGAAGTGAGTTACTTTTCCGAATGTGCCATAATTGCCGGCCGCTGGTGGCCGAGCGGTTCTGGCGCTACAGTCTGGAACCGCGCGACCGCTACGGTCGCAGGTTCGAATCCTGCCTCGGGCATGGATGTGTGTGTTGTCCTTAGGTTAGTTAGGTTTAAGTAGTTCTAAGTTCTAGGGGACTTATGACCTCAGCAGTTGAGTCCCATAGTGCTCAGAGCCATTTTTTTGTGCCATAATTGTATTGCTTTAAATAGGCTATTTTTGGGTGTTTGAGTTAAAAGTGTGGAAGTTACTTTGTTCTTTTTGAACAACGATGAAGTAGGATTTCAAACGGTAAATCTGATTAGGAAAAGCTGGTTAGGGTCACTTCAACCGTACGTGAGTGTAATTCTGTGTCCAAGCGAGAATGATTTTTAATCTTATATTTTGTGGAAGTTGCTTTTATCTTTGTGTGTCGATTTCGTGCCATGTGTTTGCTAATCAATGACCCTTCTGGTCCGCCACGGCACCGCAATAGGCTTCATTTTAACAGTTTGCTTGTATAATGAGCTATAATTTCTGCAAGAATATTTGTTCTTTCGTGCGCTTTCTACAAAGCAGCACAACAGTTTGATTCGCCCGTGCTCTAGTTCGGCCGTTTGCAAGCAGCAGACGCACTCAGTATGTTGAATAATTATCGCACAACCTCGTGCATTGGTTAAACCTCTGTCCAGAAGAGTGCACGCGTAGAATCGTGATGCGAATCTCACTGAGATATTTTTATGGTATGAATGCAAAGGAGATGATAGTATCATTGTCTCCCACCCTCGTTTTCTGTATTTCTTCTTGCTGTAGTTGATTGTGCTCTGTGTTTCTTCTTGCTGTAGTTGATTGTGATCTGTTACATTCTCACGTAATTCTTACTTAAATATACCTAGTCAGGCACCAGTCATGTGTAGTTAGGATGTACAACCAAACAGTTAGATACAATAAATAATCTACGTCAAAGATAAATTCTGTGGTGTTGATATTACCCACTTACTACGATTTCCAATCCTGAATTAATCAAAAAAATGGTTCAAATGGCTCTGAGCACTATGGGACTCAACTGCTGTGGTCATTAGTCCCCTAAAACTTAGAACTACTTAAACCTAACTAACCTAAGGACATCACACACATCCATGCCCGAGGCAGGATTCGAACCTGCGACCTGAATTAATCAAGTTGCTTCATGCACGACATGGAGTGCTATTTATCTGACTACTTATAATTAAATTATTAAAGTAATTAAACTAGTAATTTTCCAGCTCCTTTTTTTTTCTAAATGGTTAGGAAGGGCTTGGCCTGGTGGCGACCCTTAATTTCTGAATTTTTATCATTATTTGTTTGAGAGAAGCAGCTAGAAATGCGAGATAACGTATATGACTCGATGAGAAACATCGTAAAGATAGTAATACGTTACATAGTGCCTGAAGATCGGGAATTAGGCGCAGAGCTGTCTGCCATAGCAACAGCGATCGGATCACCGGTTGCACCTGTGGTGCCACCGATCGTCGGCCTTTTCCCGGAGCGTCACGCAGTTCTACAGTTGATTTGAACTTCTTCGTCAGGCTCCGCAGAAAGAGGACCCTTCCGTAATCCTTTCAGCCGGCGATATTCTCGAAGTGCAGCTGCAGCGTTACTGTTGTTTTGATAATAGAGCTTCACCAATACTGCCCTGCTCCTTTTATCCAAGGTCATGTTGACACATCAACAAGTGCACTGTTACTGGTCAGGTGAGTGACACTATGAATCACGGTGACTGATCACCGCCCTTGCTGGCCGTAGTTGGAGCTGGACGGTGGAGCTGTGACGCATGGAAATAACTCACCCCATACTCTGGATATTAATGCTATCAAGTTTGGTACTCGTACGGTAATTAGTTTCCTGTTACAACAAGTCAAGTAGGGAGAGTTAAATCATAACCAACCGGGATATATAAATACTCCCCTTGGCAGCAGGTCAGGTGTTGGAGTGTGGATGCGCGGACGGGAAACAGTAGTGAGTCGTAGTGGACTTGGTGGCGCAGTTTGTGCAGAAAAGTCAGGTACTAAATTATGTGACATGTTTTCGGGAAGACTGTTCGACACAGAGAAACGTTTTTATGTAGAACATTCAATATCTGCACTTATACGCGTTACTCCATACACACTTTTCTTGAGTCATCAGTTTTCTGACTGGTTTGATGTGGCCCGCCACGAATTCCTCTCCCATACCAACCTTTTCATCTCAGACTATCACTTGCAACGTCCATCATGTTATTTTTAGAATGTATTCCGATCTCTTTCTTCCTCTACAGTTTTTACTCTGTGCAGCTCCCTTTAATACCATGGAAGTTATTCAGTGATGTCTTAACTACCATCCCGTCCCTTCTTGTTGTCAGTGTTTTGCATATATTCCTTTCCTCGCAGATTCTCCGAAGAACCTCCTCATTCCTTGCTTTATCAGTCCACATAATATTATACATTCGTCTGTAGCACCACATCTCAAATGCTTCGATTCTCTTCAGTTTAGGTTTTCCCACAGTCCATATTTCACTACCATACAACGCTGTGCTCTAAACAAAAACTTTTGAAACACACAGTTTCAATCTTTGGGACTTAATTACAGGCTGAAAGCCTCTTTTAACGAAATCTGTCGGAATAATGAATGGAATTGATTGATTTTTCATTAAAGAATAATAATAAATTTTATCTTTTGCTTTTAAGTTAATTTTCTTTCGTGCGAAATTTGTTGTAGAACCACTCTCTTATTTTCGTGTGGTAATAAAAAATTTTACTTTCTTAAGAATTACGTACATTTAAAGAAAAAAAATATTTACGTGAACTCATATGAACTGGTTAAGAATATTTAGTTGAGAATTGAGTCCTTTAAATCATTCGGCCTTGGCATACACTTTCCAGATGCAGTGGGTTTTTTTGTTAAATATTTTTACTGAATTTTATCCCGGCACTAGCCATAGAACACAAGATTATCTCTATCAGCAGAAAATGTTTTAATTATTGCCAAGCCGATCTTTATCACTGATCAAACCTACTTTACTATGCATTTGAGTTATTTTAAAGAACCGAACTGTTTAAATTTCAATGTTAACTAACATTAACTATCCGCCTACGAATGCACAAACGTATAATTAATTCAAATTTTATCAGCCACGGGATCACTGAAAAGGAAAACAATTTCTTAATTCACTATTGATTTTTATGCATCTGTTCCCGATTTACGGGTTTGATAATTTTTTAAATGTGCCGCCTCTTCAGATCTGCGATTGTTGGTCGCGGCACAGCCCAGCAACACCGCTAAAAAATGCTGAAAAATTCTTAAAGAAATTTTATAGATGACGTGGGCAAGCTAATTTACATAAATAATTCACACCTCTGATAAATACTGATATATTTAGCTCAAACAACAATTCAACTCACATTAATTCGTAACGCATCGTCTAATGGCGGCTAAGTCCAGACAGAGACAAAAGAAGTCTACACATTCGTTAAAAACTCTTTCACACTGACCTACCTCGATAACGTCTAAACAGAGAAGAGCAAAGAATACATAATGCATTGTCCTTAAATAGCAGTACTGATTATTAACATTTCTTTGTAAATTAACGATATTATTCTCTTCTGGCAAATTTTCATATCTCTGGTACCGCAAATATTGACACATTTTACAATCACATAATAGATACAGAAAAATTCCTATCCTAAATACAGAGAAATATTACAACAAAAAATATAATGAGAATAACTAATGTATTTTATACCACATTTAGTAATATTTTTGTTCAATAATTACGATATATACAACTTGCCCAGAGCGGCGTATATGGTACAAATACACTCTTGTTGTTTAATAACGTGAAAATGCCAGGGAACGTTACATTGCCCCCTGGCAGCATTTGGCAAAGAGTTTTTACACTTTGACACAATGGTGCCAGTAACGTTCTTTACACTTCTGTATGTTTTACGGAATGGCTCTTCTATTTAGCCCCAGGGTTATATAAGTTCATGGCTCCCCCATTTGGGCGTAGGCAAACAGGAAACCTGGGCAAAACTGTGCCGGAGCCCAGCCATCCCAGTTGGTTTATAGTCACTATTGTCTTTTTAACAGTTATTCATTTGAATTAAATTAGCAGTTTGTCACAAACGGGGTTATACAATTACACAATATCACAGTCATATACAGTTCAACAGAAGGTTTTTTGTGTGTGATACTATTATTCTTGTGATGCACTACAAGGTCACTTGTCCTAGGATATATCACTCACGGACATACATAGTAAATGTTCAATGTTTATCGAAATGAAGTCATTGACATGTTATTCAGTTTATGTGAACATTTCAAAAAAGTCAATAATGTTGTATTTGGTGAGCGGTGCGGAGTGATTGTTGGGCGGCGCTCGGCGCGGCGCGCTGACTCCGTGTAGGTCACCGCCCCCGGCGTTGACAGCTACGGCGCGGAGGGGCGTGGCTGCTGGTCTGCTACGGGCTGCTGCGGTCGCTGCATAGCTGATGTAGCCGGATGCGCGTTGGATATCAGCTCGCCCGTGCGACGTCTTCTTGCAGTGCTCCAGGAAACATGCAACAAGTTCACAAACAGTGTACTATCCTTATAGGCATTTTTCCTGCTGTGGGAAAGAACGTATACAGTTAGTGGCAGTTATTACTCAGTAGACCTTCACTAGTCTGGTTTGCACAATGTATCGTTGTCACAGTAACACGTTTTATGGGCACACAATATTCTTCACCATGTCATGACTTGTCATTAGTCACACGCAAGTTTTCACCTTAGGACAAAATCAAAATGTATTTCTGTAGTCAATGCGCTTTCCTAGCGTCCCTTGACACACAAAGAGTTAAAAGTTTGACACTAAGTTGATCCACCGTCCGTTTTCGGCTCACTGTTCGTGTCGTGCTAGTTCCTTGTCCACTTGCACACACGGCGATGATACAGTTTTTTATTACTTATACACAACTACTCCGTGACGTATTGCTGCAGGTTTAACAGTCACTGTCTGTCTCTGCCGCACAATACTGCACTTTTGTTAAAGTTCCTTTATTTTTATTTACAATGTCCGCTGCTCAATTTTGTTTGTAACAGCACATTTGTAACTCTTTACCAAGGTGTGAGATTTGCGTACATGGTAACAAATATTCAAAATTCGGTATTAGTTTGCCCAAAGTCATCTATATTCGTGTTCGATTAGATTTTATTTGTGCATTCCAGCCGGATTCAGGCATATTGTTCAATAACTCCTTTGTACTCATGTCACACTTTACTATCAACGTCCTACGTAACTACAGTGTAGTCTCTGTAGGCAAAAATTGACTTGGACTGTATCTGGCTAACTCCTTTTAACTGATTGAATATGCACATGCTTCAATTGAAGCTTCTTTGTGCGTAACTTTGCGTTACTTAAATTTGCAACAAGTTTGCCTCCCGTGGTGCCCTCGGGTCACTATTGGGTGCATTATTTTCTCTGATAATATTGGTGAGATAATAAAGTTCTCAGGGCCTCATATTACTGATATTATTCTGGGTTCGAGTCTGTCAATCTGACAGCTACACATATATACATACATACACATAATAGAAAAGATTGTGCCAAGAAATATTTCAAATTTGACACACATATTGGAAATTATGTAGTACACTAACTAATCCTTACTAAAATGTTCTTCTCGACTGAACTTTGTCACAGCTTAACGCTACAAATAATTGCACTAATCAGATTATCTGTGCAAACATTTAGAGCATGGTTTAGATAACACAAATTAAAAGAGTACATAACATAAATATCCATACACATGAGAAAATCAATCATATACTTATAACAAAATACTTCTACACTAGTACACACACTATTAATGTTCATTATTTACAAAAGAGTGGTGTCCACATAGGACTATTAGTCTTTTACTGTAGGAATGCTTTTACATCCTTACGCGGATACAGTCCCCGTACTCTCCCTGAGTGGGGATCTGCTATTAGATAGCTACTATTTTCTCTCTTCGACTAAGGAATGGAGTATGAGGCTCGACAGTAAGTTTTGTGAGGTTTCACCTCGATATTGTACTGATATCCTTTAACAATTCCTGGTCGTTCTGAAAATACCTCTGCATAATTAAATAATAACTGTACCAAATCCTGCTGTTGCATAGAATTCAAATTTTCGGACTGTGATACTTTGTTTACTAATGCGTCCATATTTGCTTTTGATTGATCATATTGTACGTCAGGATAATAGAGATTCTGTCCTAGACAATGATTGTCTAAATGTAGTATCGACTGATTCCTACATTTTATGTTAATAGCGTTACAATTAGGTACAGGTACCTCTTCAGATCTGAGCATGGACAATTCTATTCTCCTACCAGCATTCATCAAACTTAATTTTCCCCGAGAAAGGTCGATTATTGCGTCCCTTTCTCTCAAAAAATCTACCCCCAAAATGCAGGCTACCTTTAAACCCTTTACTACCAGGAATGAGCACGCTATGGCTTCTTCCCCTATATACATCTCTACCCGCACTTGGAGTTTAATTATTTGTCGCTGTGCACTTATGGCTCCAGTGACTCTACAATTATTCACGGGAAAAGTCAGCATACGCCTTTCCTTCCCCAGTACTTTGAATAAGTCCATACTCATAACACTGACAGTAGCACCTGTATCTATGACCGCTTGCACATCAATATTGTTAATTTTGATCTCTATTATCGCTTGTACCTTGTCTTTGTGCTCCTTTATGCACGTGGATGGTTCAGTTATTAATTCATCTCCCATCTGTACCCCGTCATTATACCTAAGGATACAGATTTTGTTTGGTGTCTTGTTCTGTGTCGGGCTGCTCTCACTCCAAACCTCAGCCGACGATGGAGAGCGTATCTCGGCTGCATCTAGTTTGTTGAATTAGTGCTAGTGGATGGGTGTGGCTGCTCTGTGTCACTGACCTCCACTATGTGCACGTTGTGTTGCGTCGGCCGCCACGGTTGCGCAATTGGCGCATTTTGTGGTGGCGGTCGGTTATTGTCGTATCTTTCACTGTTTTGCCGGTCCGGACTGGGCCTCTGGTTCTGTGGCCAAGTTCGGTTTGCATCATTATAAGTATTAGTGTTGTACGGCCCCCTGGCATTTTTCCATCTATGATTGCTTGGTGGGCCTGTTTCATACCGGTCATCAAACCTCCTCTTCCGGTCATTATTCACCGGCGGACTATTGCCGTTCCGGTCTCTACCTCTATTTCCGTTTTGTGCATACTCTTGTCTCCTATTATTACCTCCGCCGTTTCCATTACTTGGTGGAGGCGTGTTATTTCTACCATTTCTATAACCATTTCCGTTACTTCTAGCCTGTTCAGAGGCTGCCTTAACGTCCTCCTGAATCAGGTCAATTGAATCCAGAACAGACAAGAAATGTTCCATATCATTTTCAGGCACGTGTATAAGCTTTTCCTTTACATGTATCGGCAAGTGTGATTTCAAAAGTCTGATCAAATCCCGAGATGAAATCTGTTCGTCCCAGTAACGGGTCTTATTAATGTACTTCTCAAAATATTTTCGCAAATTGCCTAGTCGTGGAGAATACGGCTCTGGATTATATACCTCCTTCCGTAATCTCTCTTGAATACATGTTGACCAATATTTGGCCAAGAATGCCTTTTCGAATTGCTCATATGTATCACAACTGTCAGCTGCTTCGGTTGCCCATAATGCAGCATCTCCTTGTATGTAAGACATAACGAACTGTATTTTCTGGGTATGACTCCAAACGCTAGGCAAAATGTTTCTAAATCCCTTGATAAATACTACAGGGTGAACAGATTTCTTCCCCGTTGTAAAGATCTGAAACTGTCGGTTCCTAATCAGGCTTTCTTCAATCACTACTTTGGAATGACATTTATTTGTTTCGCTTACAGTGGTTGCCTGTTCTGTCTCACAGTCGCAATGTTTTACTACTATATTTATATGCCTATCATTGTTGGACCTGGCTGGCGTGACGTACGCTTGTGTCTCGTCCTGCCGCAGGCTAAGCTCCATCTCGGCAAGACGACGGTCCACACTCCGCTGCCACAGCGGTCCGCTTTTGAGTCCACATCTCTGGCCTCAATTGCGGCGTGCACTTTCTGATCTATTTCCTTTGTGAATTTACATTCTACTTTGTCCTCAATTACTTGAGTTGTGTCCAGTTCTAGTTGTTCGACCCTATTAGTCAGGACACTGATTTCCTCTACGATATTGGCGTTAGCCACTTGAATACTATCTACCCTTTCGCTTAATTCTTGCACCGTTTTGGGTATGGTTTCATATTTTTGTTTGAAACTGACAATCTCACTTTGCATAACTTTTAAAGTTTGCATCAACTGTAAGTCCCTCTCATGCAGGCGTCGGTCACGCTCTGCTTGTTTAGCATCACGTTCTTTATCGCGTTCTGCTTGCATACATGCAAATTCAGCTACCAATCTCTGGTCACGCTCTGCTTGCATATGCACAAATTCAGCTTGGAAATTGAGCATGCGCTCGAACATAACTCTTAATGATTGCACTTCTGACACCTCACCACTCTCTGGTCCGTGTCCAGTGCTTGCGGATGGCACATTATTTCCGCTATCAACTGAATCACTGGGTGGCAGTGGCAACATTTCTTGCCCTTCTGCCCTCAGATTCTCACATTGTACTTCCTGAACTACGTCACTAACATTACTTTGTGTCCCACTTTCTAACTCAGTATCACTACTTACTGACTGTTGCTCATTATCCATGTTGATATCTTTCTGACTACGCAATCTAACCATAGTAAACAAAGGAAATGAAATCTGAACTAAATATCCTAACACTCAGGTTTCACTGACATAATCACACAAGAAATGGACATTAACTAATACGCACTTACTATATACTACAATGACTAACTACTTAAATGTCCAGTTATTTTAAAACAAAGCACTAACAACAGGCACACCACTAATGATCCGAGAACACTGCACTGAGGCTACTTTACTACCCACAGGACAACTACACTGTAGCTTTACCTTTTGGTGATCTATCTTGGGTGCAGCTGCCCCCTGATATTGTGGTAGGTAATTAATTTTTCGAAATATTGAGCTCTCTTCTTCAGCTTGCCTCTGGGTACATAGTGTTCTCATGCAAAAAATCATACACAGGTATTACCACACAATATTGGTTATGAAATACATACAATACATAGAAAAATTATTAAATGTTCTGCAACAAAGTTCGACTATATTAATTCCCTAGTTATCTCACGGGTATTTAGTGGCCACTGCATATTCGAGCCCCACGTTGGGCGCCAATTTAACGAAATCTGTCGGAATAATGAATGGAATTGATTGATTTTTCATTAAAGAATAATAATAAATTTTATCTTTTGCTTTTAAGTTAATTTTCTTTCGTGCGAACTTTGTTGTAGAACCACTCTCTTATTTTCGTGTGGTAATAAAAAATTTTACTTTCTTAAGAATTACGTACATTTAAAGAAAAAAAAATATTTACGTGAACTCATATGAACTGGTTAAGAATATTTAGTTGAGAATTGAGTCCTTTAAATCATTCGGCCTTGGCATACACTTTCCAGATGCAGTGGGTTTTTTTGTTAAATATTTTTACTGAATTTTATCCCGGCACTAGCCATAGAACACAAGATTATCTCTATCAGCAGAAAATGTTTTAATTATTGCCAAGCCGATCTTTATCACTGATCAAACCTACTTTACTATGCATTTGAGTTATTTTAAAGAACCGAACTGTTTAAATTTCAATGTTAACTAACATTAACTATCCGCCTACGAATGCACAAACGTATAATTAATTCAAATTTTATCAGCCACGGGATCACTGAAAAGGAAAACAATTTCTTAATTCACTATTGATTTTTATGCATCTGTTCCCGATTTACGGGTTTGATAATTTTTTAAATGTGCCGCCTCTTCAGATCTGCGATTGTTGGTCGCGGCACAGCCCAGCAACACCGCTAAAAAATGCTGAAAAATTCTTAAAGAAATTTTATAGATGACGTGGGCAAGCTAATTTACATAAATAATTCACACCTCTGATAAATACTGATATATTTAGCTCAAACAACAATTCAACTCACATTAATTCGTAACGCATCGTCTAATGGCGGCTAAGTCCAGACAGAGACAAAAGAAGTCTACACATTCGTTAAAAACTCTTTCACACTGACCTACCTCGATAACGTCTAAACAGAGAAGAGCAAAGAATACATAATGCATTGTCCTTAAATAGCAGTACTGATTATTAACATTTCTTTGTAAATTAACGATATTATTCTCTTCTGGCAAATTTTCATATCTCTGGTACCGCAAATATTGACACATTTTACAATCACATAATAGATACAGAAAAATTCCTATCCTAAATACAGAGAAATATTACAACAAAAAATATAATGAGAATAACTAATGTATTTTATACCACATTCAGTAATATTTTTGTTCAATAATTACGATATATACAACTTGCCCAGAGCGGCGTATATGGTACAAATACACTCTTGTTGTTTAATAACGTGAAAATGCCAGGGAACGTTACACTCTTTAATTTAAAAACGGCTGAAGGCCAATATCTTAAAACCCAAGCATAATCAGAAATTTAAAAGGCAAGCCTTCTCTTACAACAGTTCTTCATTTAGGCTGAAGGCTCAAAGAATCTGAGACTTTCAGAGCAAACAATTTGAATTCCAAATCGGCTGAAAGCCCAACACTTAAGGTTAAACAACTCTTAACCAGGCAAAACTCAACCAAAACAAAAATTTAAAAGGCAAAGCCTTATTTTAAAACTTCTTTAATTAGGCTGAAGGCCCAAAGAATCAGACACTCCAAGAGCAAACTGGTTAAATTCAAATCCGAAGGCCTAACACTTAAAACTCCATAACATTTTTTAAATACCGAAGGCCTTACGTGAAACAGTTCTTTGAACTAGGCTGAAGGCCTTAGGAGTAAAACAAACTCAAAATTGGCTGAAGGCCCAACACTTAAAATTCAACAACATTAAAACCTTTAAAATGACAGAGGTCTTACGTGGAACAGTTCTTTAAATTAGGCTGAAGGCCTAAGGAATCTTCCGCCTTAAGGGCACAATAACCATAATTTTAAAAAAAAAATTGGCTGGAAGCCATACAAGTACAAACAACAAGAACAAATTAAAAAAAAAATCAGTACCCCCAAATGCGCTCAGAAGTTCCGAGGGTCGGCCTGGAATTCAAAAACTAACGCTCGCTTAGGTGAGACAGGCAGTCGGGCCAACCATTCACGATCCGACTACAACCCAACCGAAGGACAGTCAATGGACCAAGCGACAGGATAACTTAACTTTTGTGTCCGGTATTGGTGAGCCACGGACCTCGTAGCACTGGGAACAGCCCCTCACACTCCGACCGCGCGTGGACGCCGGCACCGGCCCCGACCAAACTACGTGCCACGGACACTTCCTGGCTGCTCCCCGCCAACCGACCGACTGCCCAGGCCCGGAAACGGTGAAGATACGTCGGCCGATGAGACGACCAACCGAACGACCAAGCAACGGTCGTCCCGCTCCAATCTCCCTCCGTCGCAAAGGTCATGTGTGTCGCCAGCGGTCGCCGAACACTGGCTGTCGGTGCCTCGCAGGCTCTCCGTCCCCGACTTCACTGCTGCTGCGTCCCGACTGCACTGCTGGTCCGTCCCCAACTGACTGCCAGACACACGACGACACGGAAATACTATCGGTCGCTCCAGAGATGGTAAGACACTGCACTTATCGACACGCGTTACTGCTGCCGCTCACAGGCAAGTAAGGCAGGAAGTAAGTGACGCCAGTAAATGGAGTAAGAAAACGAGGCGGGAGTACCGTAATAGAGGATGACAAACAATAAATGGAATAAAGGCGAGCCATGCACGGCTCATTCTTGTTCAAATTAGAAGGCCTATGCTTGATACTAGCAGACTACCCCTGCCCAGGAGTGCCGTTTCGGCCAATACTAGTCTGCTTTGGTTCAAATGGCTCTGAGCAGTATGGGACTTAACATCTATGATCATCAGTCCCCTAGAACTTAGAACTACGTAAACCTAACTAACCTAAGGACATCACACAACACCCAGTCATCACGAGGCAGAGAAAATCCCTGACCCCGCCGGGAATCGAACCCGGGAACCCGGGAACCCGAGTGCGGGAAGCGAGAACGCTACCGCACGACCACGAGCTGCGGATTAATCTGCTTTGTATGTCCTCCTTGCTACATCCATAATGGGTTATTTTGCTGGCTAGGTAGCAGAATTCCCTATCTACTTCGTGGCGCCAATCCTGTAGTTAAGTTTCTCGTTGTTCTCATTTCTGCTACTTCTCGTTGCCTCCTTCTATTTACTCTTAATCCATATCCTGTACTCAGTAGACTGTTCATTCCATTCAACGTATCCTGTAATTCTTCTTCACTTTCAGTCAGGATAGCAATGTGCCGGCCGCGGTGGTCTAGCGGTTCTAGGCGCGCAGTCCGGAACCGCGCGACTGCTACGGTCGCGAATCCTGCCTCGGGTATGGATGTGTGTGATGTCCTTAGGTTATTTAGGTTTAAGTAGTTCTAAGTTCTAGGGGACTGATGACCACAGATGTTAAGTCCCATAGTGCTCAGAGCCATTTGAACCATTTTTGATAGCAATGTCAAAACACAGATACATATAATACTCCGTGTTTCCCTAACTATCCCTGATGTAATTCAAATAACTCAAAGTTACCTCAGTAATAATTTTGGCCTGACGCTAAGATGTTTATACAGATCAGTAAAGGCCAGGGCATAAAAGGTGCTGACACTTTTTTAACAATATCTTCATAGTCGCAATTCTTGGCCGATGTGTCCTGGCATTCTTAGACTCCCGCCACGTTTCGCAGCGCCTATTGCCGGCCCCTTAGCCCACACGTCGCGTCGGTGGCGGCAGTGCCCAGTTAGTTATATTACTCATTCTTCAATAATTTTTACTCTATTAATACACAGAAAATCTTCCAGGATTGTCTAATAAAACAAAGCAGGACGCTCGTGATAAGCGTACGGCCAACCACTCGCATCCCCCCTCTGGTACCGCGCGACGCGGAATTTGAATCCCCGCCAGACGTCATGGGCGTCAAAGACCCGTAGAGGTCTCTGCACCATAGCGCCGTAAGCTGTGGCGGCGCGCGCGTCCTGGCCCGCACTTAGTGCAAGGGCGCCACAGTGGAACACTTGGTTCCAGCGGCCAATAGTGGCGCCCCCGATAATTTAAGAGCCGGCCTCTCGCTCTGCCAGCGAGTCTAATCGTTGCGTGAGTCTCGACACATCGCCTTGACAACAAACAGTGGGTTTATCGTTCTTTGTTTTCATTACTAGTGGAAGTCTTGGATTCGTTTGGTTGTCTCTGTCAGTCCGTTGCTTCTTGCGTGTCGTCGTCGTAAGGTCTCTCTCCATCATCCGTCGTTGTTTCGTGTCCGTCCTTTCCGTTCGTTTGTTTGTTCGCTGGCCGCTCTCCGTTTGGTCCCGCTGCGCTTTCTCGGCCACCCTGCGACCGTTCCGGTCGCGGTCACAACAGGTTACGCCACCATCCCAACCCCCCCCCCCCCACGCCCTACTCGCTGTGAACCCATTGAATCCACAATGCCGAGAGTGGATGAGCCCCGCCACCCTTACCAGAAGAACGTCATTGCACCCCCTGACCACTGACATGGAGCTGTCCATATAGTTGAGACACGGCAGTGGAAGCGACGTGTTTAAAAGTATCGAAGACAAGCGGAGTCTCTTTGGTAGTATAGTATGCAATTTAGAGTCCATGTTGGTTCGTACTGTCACCTCTCAAACATGAAATAACTTTTTTTAATACCCTGTACACAGCAAACTTCTTTGTGAATTAGCTTGTTGGTGAAAACCTACCGAAATTCCTACAGTAGTCCACGAGGTTAGGGGTATTGTACAGGCAGGAAAACTTGGCGGAGAACTATTATTTTATAATCCGTATAGATTGATGAGAAGGATACGAGCCGGTAAACGTCGGAGAGCAAGGTGGAAAGCGTGGTGCTCAGTGATTTTCACAGAGTGACAAACACAAATCTAGTCCGCATCGACATCGCAAAATATTGGACTATGAGGGCCTTCGTTCCGACCTCACGATACCGAACTGCCTCCATCCAAGTGGCCATTAACAAGTTCACAACGGAGTACGCATCCATCACCACCAGCGTTATACTAGATTCTCTGACACCCGCTTCTCACACAGATCAGAAACAGCGGCATCTCAGTAGTTCGTTGTGAGATTAGGATTCTGGCAAAGATTATTGCATTACTGCAATGACGTGGCAAGTGGCACCAACCAAGCTGCGATCTGCCTCTGGTTCCATTGTGTTGGACGCTGCCGGCCGCTGTGGCCGAGCGGTTCTAGGCGCTTGGCATGGATGTGTGTGATGTCTTTGGGTTAGTCAGGTTTAAGTAGTTCTAAGTCTATGGGACTGATGACTTCAGATGTTAAGTCCCATAGTGCTTAGAGCCATTTGAACCATTTTTTTTTTTTTTTTTTTTTTTTTGGGGCCCTCCAGTAAAGTAATGTCTACTGTTTGGTCGACAGTGCGTAGACAGCGCCCGAGGATTGCGAAGGCGATGATGTGGTTGATTGGGAGGTCGTTCCAAGGCGTGGCAGGCAACGAAAGACGTCCCCGGTGGCTGATCAGAAAGCCTCCCCGCTGCGTCTGACAAACAGGTTTCAGGCACTGTCTCTGGCTGAGCCAGATGAAGCTGCCTGCCCTGTTTTAGAGGATGATTCTCAGTCTTCAAGGTCCGGGCAATCACAGAGGGTGGGCTTATTGGTAGTTGGGAGCTCCAATTTTAGGCGCGTAATGGGGCCCCTTAGGGATATGGCGGCTAAGGAGGGGAAGAAATCCACTGTGCACTCCGTGTGCATTCCGGCTGGAGTCATTCCTGATGTGGAAAGGATCCTTCCGGATGCCATGAAGAGCACAGGGTGCAGCCAGCTGCAGGTGGTGGCACATGTCGGCACTAATGACGTGTGTCGCTTTGGATCTGAGGAAATTCTCTCTGGATTCCAGCGGCTATCTGATTTGGTGAAGGCTGCCGGTCTTGCTTACGAGATGAAGGCAGAGCTCACCATCTGCAGCATCGTTGACAGAACCGACTGCGGACCTTTGGTGCAGAGCCGGGTGGAGGGTCTGAATCAGAGGCTCAGACGGTTTTGCGACCGTGCTGGCTGCAGATTCCTTGACTTGCGCCAAAGGGTGGTGGGGTTTCGGGTTCCGCAGAATAGGTCAGGAGTTCACTACACTCAGCTGGCGGCTACACGGGTAGCGGAGGCTGTGTGGCGTGGACTGGGCGGTTTTTTAGGTTAGAAGGCCTCGGGAAAGCACGGGATGGGCTGCAATCTCAAAGGGTGCACGGCAAATACAGGACGTGCTTGGGTCAAGGAACAGTAAAAATTGTAGTTGTAAATTGTTGTAGTTGTGCTGGGAAAGTCCCTGAGCTTCAAGCGCTAATAGAAAGCACAGAAGCAGAAATCGTTATACACTCCAGGAAATGGAAAAAAGAACACATTGACACCGGTGTGTCAGACCCACCATACTTGCTCCGGACACTGCGAGAGGGCTGTACAAGCAATGATCACACGCACGGCACAGCGGACACACCAGGAACCGCGGTGTTGGCCGTCGAATGGCGCTAGCTGCGCAGCATTTGTGCACCGCCGCCGTCAGTGTCAGCCAGTTTGCCGTGGCATACGGAGCTCCATCGCAGTCTTTAACACTGGTAGCATGCCGCGACAGCGTGGACGTGAACCGTATGTGCAGTTGACGGACTTTGAGCGAGGGCGTATAGTGGGCATGCGGGAGGCCGGGTGGACGTACCGCCGAATTGCTCAACACGTGGGGCGTGAGGCCTCCACAGTACATCGATGTTGTCGCCAGTGGTCGGCGGAAGGTGCACGTGCCCGTCGACCTGGGACCGGACCGCAGCGACGCACGGATGCACGCCAAGACCGTAGGATCCTACGCAGTGCCGTAGGGGACCGCACCGCCACTTCCCAGCAAATTAGGGACACTGTTGCTCCTGGGGTATCGGCGAGGACCATTCGCAACCGTCTCCATGAAGCTGGGCTACGGTCCCGCACACCGTTAGGCCGTCTTCCGCTCACGCCCCAACATCGTGCAGCCCGCCTCCAGTGGTGTCGCGACAGGCGTGAATGGAGGGGCGAATGGAGACGTGTCGTCTTCAGCGATGAGAGTCGCTTCTGCCTTGGTGCCAATGATGGTCGTATGCGTGTTTGGCGCCGTGCAGGTGAGCGCCACAATCAGGACTGCATACGACCGAGGCACACAGGGCCAACACCCGGCATCATGGTGTGGGGAGCGATCTCCTACACTGGCCGTACACCACTGGTGATCGTCGAGGGGACACTGAATAGTGCACGGTACACCCAAACCGTCATCGAACCCATCGTTCTACCATTCCTAGACCGGCAAGGGAACTTGCTGTTCCAACAGGACAATGCACGTCCGCATGTATCCCGTGCCACCCAACGTGCTCTAGAAGGTGTAAGTCAACTACCCTGGCCAGCAAGATCTCCGGCTCTGTCCCCCATTGAGCATGTTTGGGACTGGATGAAGCGTCGTCTCACGCGGTCTGCACGTCCAGCACGAACGCTGGTCCAACTGAGGCGCCAGGTGGAAATGGCATGGCAAGCCGTTCCACAGGACTACATCCAGCATCTCTACGATCGTCTCCATGGGAGAATAGCAGTCTGCATTGCTGCGAAAGGTGGATATACACTGTACTAGTGCCGACATTGTGCATGCTCTGTTGCCTGTGTCTATGTGCCTGTGGTTCTGTCAGTGTGATCATGTGCTGTATCTGACCCCAGGAATGTGTCAGTAAAGTTTCCCCTTCCTGGGACAATGAATTCACGGTGTTCTTATTTCAATTTCCAGGAGTGTAGGTACAGAAAGCTGGCTAAAGCGTGAAATAAGTTCTGGAGAAATTTTTACGAAGTCTCAGACTGTGTTCAGGAAAGATAGAGTAGGCAGAATTGGTGGTGGAGTGTTGGTGTCTGTCAGTAGTGGTTTATCTTGTAGTGAAGTCGAAGCAGATACTCCGTGCGAATTGGTATGGGTGGAGGTTATACTTAACAGCCGAACTAAGTTAATAATTGGCTCCTTCTACCGACCCCCAGACTCCGATGATATAGTTGCGGAACAGTTCAGAGAAAATTTGAGTCTCATAACAAATAAATACCCCACTCATACGGTTATAGCTGGTGGGGACTTCAACCTTCCATCGATATGTTGGCAAAAATACTTGTTCAAAACCGGTGATAGGCAGAAAACATCTTCCGAGATTGTCCTAAATGCTTTCTCCGAAAATTATTTCGAGCAGTTAGTCCACGAACTCACACGAATTGTAAATGGTTGCGAAAACACACTTGACCTCTTAGCCACAAACAATCCAGAGCTGATAGAGAGCATCATGACTGATACAGGGATTAGTGATCACAAGGTCGTTATAGCTAGGCTCAATACCGTTTCTTCCAAATCCACCAGAAGCAAACGCAAAATAGTTTTATTTAAAAAAGCGGATAAAGTGTCACTAGAAGCCTTCCTAAGAGACAATCTCCATTCCTTCCGAACTGACTATGGAAATGTAGACGAGATGTGGCTCAAATTCAAAGATATAGTAGCAACAGCAATTGAGAGATTCATACCTCATAAATTCGTAAGAGATGGAACTGATCCCCCGTGGTACACAAAGCAGGTCCGAACTCTGTTGCAAAGGCAACGGAAAAAGCATGCGAAGTTCAGAAGAACGCGAAATACCGAAGATTGGCTAAAACTTACAGACGCGCGAAATTTGGCACGGACTTCAATGCGAGATGCCTTTAATAGGTTCCACAACGAAACATTGTCTCGAAATTTGGTAGAAAATCCGAAGAAATTCTGGTCGTATGTAAAGTACACAAGCGGCAAGACGCAGTCAATACCTTCGCTGCGCAGTGCCGATGGTACTGTTACCGACGACTGTGCCGCTAAAGCGGAGTTATTGAACGCAGTTTTCCGAAATTCCTTCACCAGGGAAGATGAATGGAATATTCCAGAATTTGAAACACGAACAGCTGCTAGCATGAGTTTCTTAGAAGTAGATACCTTAGGGGTTGCGAAGCAACTCAAATCGCTTGATAAGGGCATGTCTTCAGGTCCAGATTGTATACCGATTAGGTTCCTTTCAGATTACGCTGATACAATAGCTCCCTACTTAGCACTCATATACAACCGCTCGCTCACCGATAGATCTGTACCTACAGATTGGAAAATTGCGCAGGTCGTACCAGTGTTTAAGAATGGTAGTAGGAGTAATCCATTTAACTACAGACCTATATCATTGACGTCGGTTTGCAGTAGGGTTTTGGAGCATATACTGTATTCAGACATTATGAATCACCTCGAAGGGAACGATCTATTGATACGTAATCAGCATGGTTTCAGAAAACATCGTTCTTGTGCAACGCAGCTAGTTCTTTATTCGCACGAAGTAATGGCCGCTATCGACAGGGGATCTCAAGTTGATTCCGTATTTCTAGACTTCCGGAAAGCTTTTGACACCGTTCCTCACAAGCGACTTCTAATCAAGCTGCGGGCATACGGGTATTGTCTCAGTTGTGCGACTGGATTCGTGATTTCCTGTCAGAAAGGTAGCAGTTCGTAGTAATAGACGGCAAATCATCGAGTAAAACTGAAGTGATATCAGGTGTTCCCCAGGGAAGCGTCCTGGGACCTCTGCTGTTCCTGATCTATATAAATGACCTGGGTGACAATCTGAGCAGTTCTCTTAGGTTGTTCGCAGATGATGCTGTAATTTACCGTCTAGTAAGGTGATCCGAAGACCAGTATCAGTTGCAAAGCGATTTAGAAAAGATTGCTGTATGGTGTGGCAGGTGGCAGTTGACGCTACATAACGAAAAGTGTGATGTGATCCACATGAGTTCCAAAAGAAATCCGTTGGAATTCGATTACTCGATAAATAGTACAATTCTCAAGGCTGTCAATTCAACTAAGTACCTGGGTGTTAAAATTACGAACAACTTCAGTTGGAAAGACCACATAGATAATATTGTGGCGAAGGCGAGCCAAAGGTTGCGTTTCATTGGCAGGACACTTGGAAGATGCAACAAGTCCACTAAAGACAGCTTACACTATACTCGTTCGTCCTCTGTTAGAATATTGCTGTGCGGTGTGGGATCCTTACCAGGTGGGATTGACGGAGGACATCGAAAGGGTGCAAAAAAGGGCAGCTCGTTTTGTATTATCACGTAGTAGGGGAGAGAGTGTGGCAGATATGATACGCGAATTGGGATAGAAGTCATTACAGCAAAGACGTTTTTCGTCGCGGAGAGATCTATTTACGAAATTTCAGTCACCAACTTTCTCTTCCGAATGCGAAAATATTTTGTTGAGCCCAACCTACATAGGTAGGAATGATCATCAAAATAAAATAAGAGAAATCAGAGCTCGAACAGAAAGGTTTAGGTGTTCGTTTTTCCCGCGCGCTGTTCGGGAGTGGAATGGTAGAGAGATAGTATGATTGTGGTTCGACGAACCCTTTGCCAAGCACTTAAATGTGAATTGCAGAGTAGTCATGTAGATGTAGATGTAGATGTAGATGTAGACGCTGCAGTCCTCATGATGTCAGGTGAGTGAGGACGTTTCTGGGGCTACAAACTGGAGGAACGTTTGACCTGGAGTTCCTCGAGTGCCAAGTGGAGGAGCTTAAGCGTACGGGTTGGCTTCTGGTGAGTGAATCAAGCCATAAAGGTGGACCTCATGTCAAGCTGTGAAACAACCAAGTTTTCCAATCTTCGAATAGTGCTAAACGAGAGTGGTGAGCAGTGTATCCCTGCCGCCGACCTAATTGGGCTGCAGCAGCAGCTCCACACTGAATCTATGTTCGCAAACAGCTAAAACGCTCACCTGGTCTCAGTTCCAAGTAGCGTGTCAAACAACTTCCAGAACAAAAAAATTCTTTTCAGTAATTATTGACAAAATTTACGTTAAAGGTTTAGCTCAACAAGCAAACTATTGAGGGTTGAGAGTGCGCGTATGGCTTGACGCAGCGTAAATAACGACGTGCAAATTTCGCACTCCATATTCATCCAGTATCTGAGAAAAGAGCCTTTCCGAAACTTTTTCTCACTGAAATCCCCACAAAATAATAATTGGAGAAGGCAATTGTAACACGGCAGAAACGTCCGTTTTGTAGTCAATATTTTGAAGTATTTTATACTTTATTCAATGACGCGATACAGCACACAGTAAAATTTTTATTTTATTGACAAGAAAAAAAGTTTATGGCTTACTAAGTTTCGCTGTTCATGCAGTAAAATTTCATCACCAGGCATGATATTTTATTTTATTATTTCTTCACTACTAACTCGCAACACATTTTACACACATCATTGAGTGTAAGTAGCATGTTTATGTGTTTGTTGCGGCGTCGCGTTTCCTTGTCCCTTTACGACGAACCTGCACCTACCTGTGAACATTGTCTCAGCATATCATCAGTAGGGAAGCCGAGCGAAACCCACTGTACCTCGACGTGAATCAGGCTTCAATTAAAGTCACTAATCTATGTTTCGGGAGAAAGGTTGGAAATTTTGTCCTTAATTAATATATTCTGAAACTTAGGTGAACAAGTATCACTGCCAAGCCCGTGGTAGTCTTAACAGTCACTCACAATCCCTTTCACTCACGTTAGCAAGTTTGTGGTGTTGCATTTCCCGAGAACGTAATAGCTACTAAAATACGGATTGTTTTTGATTGAGAATGCTCGTCAAATATTAAGTTTGTCGATACCTAATGCAGTCACAGTTTTTAGCCACCGACCTGCTCAATACGCCACGCGGAATTTATGTCTTTTCTCGTCACAAAATTCACTTAAAAATTCCGAAATTTCTACACACCCATCGGTATAATTATGCCGTCACTTTACAACACTTTTGATGCATGAAACACTGCCAGATCCGGCAACTTATCATTTCCATCGGAACTACTACTATAAACGTCCGAACTGTTTCCTGGCCAGGCTCCGACTCCTGTCTAGAATCATCTAAGTCTTCTCTACCAGCAGAGAAAGGCGCGCGAAGAATATTGCTTTACCATTGGTCAGTTTACTCAACAGCCAATAGCAAAACAACATTCTCCCGTGTGAGTCCGCGCTTTTCATCAGTAACCAATCACAAAATGGTAAACCTAATAACTGCACTTTTTACCAACGTAATTATGTAACACGCTGAAGTTTTGTTTGTGCATAAAGTTATTTACTATTGTTACTTATACCTCAATTAACCTTTCTTTACCATAAACTTACTTTACAAATCAATTCTCCAAAAATCCCCTTTGTCCACATCCATACTTCTTCGAAATGTTCCCACACTAAATCCCACTACATAACTTGTTAAACAGTTATATTCATATTAACCTTAAACCGCACTCACGCGTCATTCATACTGCTAAAACACATTTATAACACTTTACATCCACAAAAAGACATAATAACACTTTATGAAAATACTAGAACAGTTTATAAAAAATATTCTATTACTTTAGTGCACTATAGTGGGCACAATCGAAACTAAATCACAGTCCCCTATCCAATACTGTCCTCTATCGGCTGCTACATAAGCTACGTGAGCGTCCAGTCTCCCGTCACCATCTGTCACTATCCAGCTCTGAGACACATCTCCCACTTAACCACCTCCAAGGCAGGATCGGTATACGGTGCTACGCCTCATTCTGTTTTGGCAGTGCTATGCAGCGCTCTGCATTAATATCACTGACAACGCTGTACGCTTTCTGTAAGAGACTCTGTGGCTGGTCGGACTCGCAGTTGGAAGTGAATGGCTAGCAGTGATGGAAGTTGGCAGTGAGAAGTCAGCAATGATGGAGGTTAGAGGTTAATAATTAGCAGTGTTAGAGATTTGCAGTATTAGCGCGAGCGGTCGGTCTGGACGTGTGTCCGTCATGGAGATTTAATGTAAAATAACAATGGAATTACTGACGATTATATAATTTTGCGAACTGGTTGTCACATGATTAAGGTATATTCCGCCAAATACATTGTTTGCTCTGCAACGAAATCTTTCCTTTGCTAACCACATGCCTATTGGTAGTTAGAGCCTTCAGTAGTTACAATATTTTATTTAGCAAGTTGTACTGATGCTTGCTGTATCGCTGTAGGTTGTCATGAAGATTTTCTGTGAGGTTAGTGACTTATGAAATGTATGGGTTATTGTTAGGATTTCTTCTAGTTCAGGGCCATTCTGTTGTGTTAAGTAATAGTCAGGTTGCGTTGCTTATATATGTTGTGGATCATTAACGAGTAGGATAAGTTTGGTTTGTATTTGTCAGGAATAATTCTATAGGTCAGAAATGATATGAAAAAAATACCAAAGTGACAGTACTTCAGGTTCACTCAGCAGTTTCAGAAATAACGGAGAGTTTCACAATTCTCGATTATTACAGTTTAAGTAAAAACTATTAAATTACGAAGTTTCAAATATACTTGTAAAATTATATTATTGTTCGACACGCAGTTCAGGAGATATGATGTTAAACAAAGAGCTTCGTGAAAATCATGCTTCACGTTAAATACTCAACACATTTGTACTTTGGTCAGGCATTTTTAAGCTGTTTCATAGATGGGGGATCGATGATTTGAAAAATTAGGAGAGTGTGTATGTGAAAGATGAGGGAGGGGGGGGGGGGGGAATGGGAAGCGGGGCGAGGGGTTCCTACTAGGTTTCTGACTGTGTAGCTAGAGCACCAGTGGTGTAGCTGCCATCTCTCAAACTTGCTGCCCTCGAGTTTGCCCTGCAGTATTCCTGTTTGCAATTACTTTAGGACATTTTGCCTCTTTCACTGTACATTGACGGTCACATTACTTATACAGGGTGGTCCATCGATCGTGACCGGGCCAAATATCTCACGAAATAAGCGTCAAATGAAAAACTACAAAGAACGAAACTTGTCTAGCTTGAAGGGGGAAACCAGATGGCGCTATGGTTGGCCCGCTACATGGCGCTGCCATAAGTCAAACGGATACCAACTGCTTTTTTTTTAATAGGAACCCCCATTTTTTATTACATATTCGTGTAGTACGTAAAGAAATATGAAAGTTTTAGTTGGACCATTTTTTTCGCTTACTGATAGATAGCGCTGTAATAGTCACAAACCTTTGGCTCACAATTTTAGACGAACAGTTGGTAACAGGTAGGTTTTTTAAATTAAAATACAGAACGTTGGTATGTTTGAACATTTTATTTCGGTTGTTCCAATGTGATACATGTACCTTTGTGAACTTATCATTTCTGAGAACGCATGCTGTTACAGCTTGATTGCCAGTAAATACGCCATTAATGCAATAAATGCTCAAAATGATGTCCGTCAACCTCAATGCATTTGGCAATACGTGTAACGACATTCCTCTCAACAGCGAGTAGTTCGCCTTCCGTAATGCCCACACATGCATTGACAATGCGCTGACGCATGTTGTCAGGCGTTGTCGGTGGATCACGATTGCAAATATCCTTCAACTTTCCCCACAGAAAGAAATCCGGGGACGTCAGATCCGGTGAACGTGCGGGCCATGGTATGGTGCTTCTACGACGAAGCCACCTGTCATGAAATATGCTGTTCAATACCGCTTCAACCGCACGCAAGCTATGTGCCGGACATCCATCATGTTGGAAGGACATCGCCATTCTGTCATGCAGTGAAACATGTTGTAGTAACATCGGTAGAACATAACGTAGGAAATCAGCTTACATTGCACCATTTAGGTTGCCATCGATAAAATAGGGGCCAATTATCCTTCCTCCCATAATGCCGCACCATACATTAACCAGCCAAGGTCGCTGATGTTCCACTTGTCGCAGCCATCGTGGATTTTCCGTTGCCCAATAGTGCATATTATGTCGGTTTACGTTACCGCTATTGGTGAATGACGCTTCGTTGCTAAATAGAACGCGTGCAAAAAATCTGTCATCGTCCCGTAGTTTCTCTTGTGCCTAGTGGTGTAACTGTACACGAAGTTCAAAGTCGTCACCATGAAATTCCTGGCGCATAGAAATATGGTACGGGTTCAATCGATGTTGATGTAGTATTCTCAACACCGACGTTTTGAGATGCCCGATTCTCGCGCAATTTGTCTGCTACTGATGTGCGGATTAGCCGCGGCAGTAGCTAAAACACCTACTTGGGCATCGTCATTTGTTGCAGGTCGTGGTTGACGTTTCACATGTGGCTGAACACTTCCTGTCGGCCGCGGTGGTCTAGCTGTTGTAGGCGCTCAGTCCAGAACCGCGCGACTGCTACGGTCGCAGGTTCGAATCCTGCCTCGGGCATGGGTGTGTGTGTGTGATGTCCTTAGGTTAGTTAGATTTAAGTAGTTCTAAGTTCTAGGGGACTGATGACCACAGATGTTAAGTCCCATAGTGCTCAGAGCCATTTGAACCATTTTTGAACACTTCCTGTTTCCTTAAATAACGTAACTATCCGGCGAACGATCCGGACACTTGGATGATGTCGTCCAGGATACCGAGCAACATACATAGCACACACCCGTTGGGCATTTTTATCACAATAGCCATACATCAACACGATATAGACCTTTTGCGCAATTGGTAAACGGTCCATTTTAACACGGGTAATGTATCACGAAGCAAATACCGTACGCACTGGCGGAATGTTACGTGATACCACGTACTTGTACGTTTGTGGCTATTACAGCGCCATCTATCACAAAGCGGAAAAATTGTGGTCCAAATAAAACATTCATATTTCTTTATGTAGTACACGAATATGTAATAAAAATGTGGGTCCCAATTTAAAAAAAAAAAAAAAAAAAACGCAGTTGATATCCGTTCGACCTATGGTAGCGCCATCTAGCGGGCCAACCATAGCGCCATCTGGTTTCCCCCTTCAAGCTAGACGAGTTTGGTTCTTTGTAGTTTTTTCATTTGATGCTTATTTCGTGAGATATTTGGCCCGGTCACTATCAATGGAGCACCCTGCATACTTGCAATCTGCTGGTTCCCACCTGACAGGACATACAAACTTACGAATAACGAATGCACTGTGGTCATTACTGATAGTATCCTTTAATTTTGCGTGTCACAGAACAATACAGATCGCCCATAGAACGAGATTGATCATATCTGAAAGAAAAAAAAGGGAGCGATTATGACTCCAAACTTCCCAATAAAAAATCTTTTCTTATTGTAGAGGTCGTAGTTCTCCTTACACATGAAACGGTCTAACGTCTGCAAAACTCGTCCATAGAAACAACAGGAATGAAAATAGTACCGTCTTCAAGATAGGACATGGAGTAAGAGGAGATGTCTTTGAAGCCCTGGATCACTTAATAAAAAGAAATGTCACGGATACTTTAGGAAAATGGACAGGACAGCGAAACTAATCTCTATATCCCACGAACGACAATTGTGAAATTTCCAATGCTGAAGAATACTTACATTTACATGAGCAAGGAGTTCAAGCTGGTTACCGCCAATGAAGGATTCGTGTGAGTAAATGAAAGAGAAAGAAATGAGGCTCAATGAACGTTGTACATTTCTAGTCTACAGATTATTGAAAAGTGGTACAACGTCAGATGCTTTAGTATGTTGTCTGCGTGTGACTTTTACTGTTGTGTGGATAACACCAACTTGCAAGTGCGCATCCATGGCGTTCGCTAATTTATCAGAAGACTCATCTAAAATTACATAAATGATGTGCGAAAACTATTGAAATAGGCTGACAACAAAATGAGAACAGTCGAATGTCTCGTCAACCCCTTGTATCAGGAGCTTATCTCCTTCTCTGATTACCAGTTGGTTTGAAGTTTTCAGAGCACACTCACTTTCGTCAGAATCCTTCTAACGAGGTCAATCTGTGTACAAGTAACATTACTAGCCAAAAGGCTATATCTAAATCCTGTGGGACAGTGAAATTTGCGGACTGACCCAGTCCTCAGATGTACACGTCTGTAATAAAAATCCAGGAGTCTCCCAGTAATCGTTGTTTTATTCAACTTACGACACACAGTAAATAATTGTTAACACACAGCTACATGTTACAGATGTCACTGTAAGAAGCATAACTGTGTGTTAACACTGATTTCTTACGTGATGCGTGCTAAATAAATCTAACGATTGATTAAAAAACTCTAATCATATATACAAATTGTGCATAATTCTTTTGTTTTTCTTTTTCAAATTTTTCATTTGTGCGTAGTTCCTCGGCAACAATAAACGTGGTCAAACTGAGAAATCGCAAACAGTTTGCGTTAGCAATACCAACAGTGTTTGGGGCTTCAGCATTTCCTCCTTGAGCTACTTCATTCTATAGGCTGTGAAACACGACGGAAGTTCGTTAAAGGTTCCTCTGATTGGACGGCTATTTTCAGAATTCTATAACGTTTTGAAAGTATAACCGTCCATTCTCAAACATCTCAGAATAAGCGAAAGAAGTCCTGTGCTTGCACAAAGGAATCAGCCATTGTTCTCTCTCAGAACATCTCTGTGGTGCCCTGGCATATAGCTTCGGGGCATAGGCAGCTATAATATTGCCGAGAACAGACAAAGCACCCACAAACCCGTACCGTGGCGATGAATACCTGTTGCCGGTTTACAGGTGCCTTTGCTGCCTTTTCATTGCCGTAACAATTTCCTTTACAATTCCATCATACGTATTTTCCGTATTACAATAACCTGACTGCGGGCTTTAGTAATTTAACAAAAATAATTGCTGTTATTCAAGGTTCCCGCGTTGCGTCTTTCCATAGGATCTTTCCCGACAAAATCTCAACAGACAGATGCTCAAAAGAGAATCGTTGGCTTTCTGGATGATAAAGTCTAGTTTACAGATGAATCACATTAACTGGAGAGGTAAGAAAATTAGGTTTCAACGACCTGTCGTCATCGAGGTCATTAGAAAGGGAGCGTAATTTCATATTGTGGATGGAGGGAGGAATGGAAGGAAATCAGCTGAGATCTTATTTTGCATCATCAGTCTGTGATTGATTTTTGCGGCCCGTCACGAATGCCTCTTCTGAGCAAGCTCTCCATCTCAGAGTAGCACTTGAACACAACGTTTTTGATTATCTGTTACAGATATTCCAATCTCTATCTTCCCCTATAATTTTTGCCCCCCTTTCGTCAAGAAAGGAAGTATGAATTGATTTTTGGGTTAATAACGATCATCCTCCTTTACCTCCTCCGCATTACTGCAGATGACGTGTCGCTGAGCACATTTGTTCTGTGCATGCAGTACACGCAAGGCGCCTGCACTGTGTGGAGTACGAAGGTTCTGTTATACACTCCTGGAAATGGAAAAAAGAACACATTGACACCGGTGTGTCAGACCCACCATACTTGCTCCGGACACTGCGAGAGGGCTGTACAAGCAATGATCACACGCACGGCACAGCGGACACACCAGGAACCGCGGTGTTGGCCGTCGAATGGCGCTAGCTGCGCAGCATTTGTGCACCGCCGCCGTCAGTGTCAGCCAGTTTGCCGTAGCATACGGAGCTCCATCGCAGTCTTTAACACTGGTAGCATGCCGCGACAGCGTGGACGTGAACCGTATGTGCAGCTGACGGACTTTGAGCGAGGGCGTATAGTGGGCATGCGGGAGGCCGGGTGGACGTACCGCCGAATTGCTCAACACGTGGGGCGTGAGGTCTCCACAGTACATCGATGTTGTCGCCAGTGGTCGGCGGAAGGTGCACGTGCCCGTCGACCTGGGACCGGACCGCAGCGACGCACGGATGCACGCCAAGACCGTAGGATCCTACGCAGTGCCGTAGGGGACCGCACCGCCACTTCCCAGCAAATTAGGGACACTGTTGCTCCTGGGGTATCGGCGAGGACCATTCGCAACCGTCTCCATGAAGCTGGGCTACGGTCCCGCACACCGTTAGGCCGTCTTCCGCTCACGCCCCAACATCGTGCAGCCCGCCTCCAGTGGTGTCGCGACAGGCGTGAATGGAGGGACGAATGGAGACGTGTCGTCTTCAGCGATGAGAGTCGCTTCTGCCTTGGTGCCAATGATGGTCGTATGCGTGTTTGGCGCCGTGCAGGTGAGCGCCACAATCAGGACTGCATACGACCGAGGCACACAGGGCCAACACCCGGCATCATGGTGTGGGGAGCGATCTCCTACACTGGCCGTACACCACTGGTGATCGTCGAGGGGACACTGAATAGTGCACGGTACATCCAAACCGTCATCGAACCCATCGTTCTACCATTCCTAGACCGGCAAGGGAACTTGCTGTTCCAACAGGACAATGCACGTTCGCATGTATCCCGTGCCACCCAACGTGCTCTAGAAGGTGTAAGTCAACTACCCTGGCCAGCAAGATCTCCGGATCTGTCCCCCATTGAGCATGTTTGGGACTGGATGAAGCGTCGTCTCACGCGGTCTTAACGTCCAGCACGAACGCTGGTCCAACTGAGGCGCCAGGCGGAAATGGCATGGCAAGCCGTTCCACAGGACTACATCCAGCATCTCTACGATCGTCTCCATGGGAGAATAGCAGCCTGCATTGCTGCGAAAGGTGGATATACACTGTACTAGTGCCGACATTGTGCATGCTCTGTTGCCTGTGTCTATGTGCCTGTGGTTCTGTCAGTGTGATCATGTGCTGTATCTGACCCCAGGAATGTGTCAATAAAGTTTCCCCTTCCTGGGACAATGAATTCACGGTGTTCTTATTTCAATTTCCAGGAGTGTAGTTCACTAACCTGCTGTCTTCAAGTTGATGTCCCCAGCGTAGAAAACAGCACGCAGGTCGTAGGTTCTGTATCTTGAGGCTGAAACTGACTTTTAACGAGGTTCTGTTCTGAAATAATGTATCACTTCTTTGGGATGCCACTCGCGAATTTTAATATGTCCACAGGAGAAGACTACCTACATGATCTTAATACAACACCTTCTGATACAGCAAAGTGCATGATCAAACACAAAGTTAACGAAAATGTATTTTTACACTATTTGTGGCACGTGTCTGTGCCTCATGACTACCGGAGTGAAACTTTTAATACTGAATACTGGCAAACACATCCTGCCACAGACAACATGACTGAACATCTCGACTGCCTAATCCAGAGTGACGAACAGGAACTTAAATAAAAATTGGAAACACATCCTACGACAGATAACATGTCTGTTCTTCTTGACTGCCTAATCCATAGTGACGAACAGCCCGAAACACTTCGCGCGTCATACCAGAAAAGGCGTGACCCGAATGCTTCCGAAGTGCTTCGTCTGCAATTTCGTCAGTCTTTTGTTTTTGATTTAAATTGTTTTTAATAATTATAAAATGAGTGATTGATAGTCATCTGTTGAGAGATATTTATATTAAAAAGTGAAGTCACTCCAATGAGTAGTTTAACTAATAATAATAACTATACTTTAACGCTTTGGCGCCCATGCTCCGAACACAGCAGCCAATCACAGAGCAGTAGCATTATGTAGACTGTCTTTGTCACGGGAATGGTACCGAATCTAACATCTATCACAGGTACCTCACACCACATTTCGTCATCTATATACTTCTTGCATATCCACTGCTCTGGGAACAGCTGCTTGCAGCCTAATATGATGGCTGACTAAGCCATAAATATTACACCCTACAGCTCCCTCAGCTACCGTGAAGTTACTTCTTGGTATCTTTACCCATGCCTTCTCATCCTGTTCCTTCTTCTCGCCTATATTTTCCACGTGTTACTCTCCTCGGCTATTCTGAGATGCATCTCATTTCTTATCGAACCAGTCTACCTAATTTTCAAGAACCTCGTATAGCGCTGTGCCGTGTGTTCACCCCTTCGGCCGTTTGAGTCGGTGCCTTTATAGAGTGCGGTGCTGTGTCGCTGGTGACGCAGTCGCGGGGTGACCTTCAGTGTTGTCACCTGAGCGCTCCTGAGTGACGAGTAGCATCGGCGTGGAGTCTCTTCGTTGAGTGGTATAACAGGACGTGCAACAACAGGACAGCGACAGTCGGTGGTGATGAGTGCCAAAAGTGTCTTCGTTCGACAGTTAGGTCCTTTCAGTTTGGATGTCGCATACGCTGTTGGATTCTTGCGGTTGTGGAACAAGGTGGACAATGGAGTGTTGCAGAGATTTAACACCGAGGTGACAAAAGTCTTGAGATGGCGATCTGCACATATAAATGTGGCGGGCAGGGGAGAGGCGGGGGCGGGGATGGTATCGCATTTGCGGAGCTGTCATTTATGCTCGCGTGATTCATGTGAAAATAATTCCGACATGACTGTGGCCACACGAAGCGAATCAACAGCCTTTCAACGCGGAATGGTAGTTGGAGCTAGACGAATGGAACATTCCATTTCGAAAATCGTTAGAGACTTCAATATTCCGAGATCCGCTGTATCTAGAGTGGGCCTAGAATATCAGGTTTCGGGCGTCACGGACTACGCAGTGGCCTACGGCCTTCAACTGACGACCGACAGCAGCGACGTATCCTTAGAGTTATCAGTTCTAATAGACAAGCAACACTGCGTGAAACATCTGCATAAGTTAAATCAGTAAGTGGATCGAAACAGCATATCCAGACACTCTGGCATGATAATGGCATTGAAAAGGAGGATGACACGCGTAAAGCTGAAATAATAAACACCTTTTTCCAAAGCTGTTTCACAGAGGAAGACCGCACTGCAGTCCCTTCTGTAAATCTTCGCACTAACGAAAAAATCGCTGACATCGAAATAAGTGTCCAAGGAATAGAAAAGCAACTGAAATCACTCAACAGAGGAAAGTCCACTGGACCTGACGGGATACCAAATCGATTCTACACAGAATACAGGAAAGAACTTGCCCCCCTTCTAACAGCCGTGTACCGCAAGTCTCTAGAAGAACGGAAGGTTCCAAATGATTGGAAAAGAGCACAGGTAGTTGCAGGTTTCAGGAACGGTCGTCGATCAGATGTGCAAAACTATAGGCCTATATATCTGACTTCGATCTGTTGAAGAATTGTAGAACATGTTTTTTGCTCGCGTATCATGTCATTCCTGGAAACCCGGAATCTACTCTGTAGGAATCAACATGGATTCCGTAAACAGCGATCGTGTGAGACCAAACTTGCTTTATTTGTTCATTAGATCCAGAAAATATTAGATACAGGCTCCCGGGTAGATGCCATTTTCCTTGACTTCCGGAAGGCGTTCGATACGGTTCCGCACTGTCGCCTGATAAACAAAGTAACAGCCTACGGAATATCAGACCAGCTGTGTGGCTGGATTGAAGAGTTTTTAGCAAACAGAACACAGCATGTTTCTCTCAATGGAGAGACGTCTACAGACGTTAAAGTAACCTCTGGCGTGCCACAGGGGAGTGTTATGGGACCATTGCTTTTCACAATATATATAAGTAACCTAGTAGACAGTGTTGGAAGTTCCATGCGGCTTTACTCGGATGATGCTGTGGTATACAGAGAAGTTGCAGCGTTAGAAAATTGCAGGGAAATGCAGGAAGATCTGCAGCGGATAGGCACTTGATGCAGGGAGTGGCAACTGACCCTCACCATAGACAAATGTAATGTATTGCGTATACATAGAAAGAATAATCATTTTTGTATGATTATATGATAGTGTAACAAACACTGGTAGCAGTTACTTCTGTAAAATACCTGGGAGTATGCGTACGGAACGATTTGAAGTGGAATGATCATATAAAATTAATTGTTGGTAAGGCGGGTGCCAGGTTGAGATTCATTGGGAGAGTCCTTAGAAAATGTAGTCCATCAACAAAGGAGGTGGCTTACAAAACACTCGTTCGACCTATACTTGAGTATTGCTCATCAGTTTGGGATCCGTATGAGGTCAGGTTGGCAGAGTAGATAGAGAAGATCGAAAGAAGAGCGGCGCGTTTCATCACAGGGTTATTTGGTAAACGTGATAGCGTTACGGAGATGTTTCGCAAACTCAAGTGGCAGACTCTGCAAGAGTGGTGCTCTGCATCGCGGTGTAGCTTGCTGTCCAGGTTTCGAGAGGGTGCGTTTCTGGACGAGGTATCGAATGTATTGGTTCCCCCTTCTTATACCTCCCGAGGAGATCACGAATGTAAAATTAGAGAGATTCGAGCGCACACGGAGGCTTTCCGGCAGTCGCTTTTCCCGCGAACCATACGTGACTGGAACAGGAAAGCGAGGTAAAGACAGTGGCACGTGAAGTGCCCTCCGCCACGCGCTATTGGGTGGCTTTCGAAGTATACCTGTAGATGTAGATGTAGATGTAGAAGGCAGTATGGGACGTACGACGAACGTATCCGTTAGGACGGTGTGGCGAAATTTGGCGTTAATGGCTTCTGGCAGCAGACGAGCGACGCGAGTGCCTTTGCTAACAGCACGACATTGCCTGCAGCGCCTCTCCTGGACTCGTGACCATATCGGCTGGACCCTAGACGACTGGAAAACTGTGGCCTGCTCAGATGAGTCCCGATTTCAAATGGTAAGAGATGGTAATAGGATTCGAGTGTGGCGCAGATCCCATGAAACTAGGGATCCAAGTTGTCAACAAGACACTATGCAAGCTGGTGGTGGTTCCTCAATGGTGTGGGCTGTGTTTGCATGGAGTGTACAGGGTTCTGGTTATGTCTGGCCACTGTTGACACTGCCAATTAAGGTTCTGCGACTTATTCGCTACTGGTTCTGGTCACTAGAACCTGTGACACCTGACTTCGTATGGTGTAGTTGCCCCACCGGCGCTAGGGAGAAGAATTGGCAGAAGCTTCTCGTAGATACTGCAACTTTTAACAAATCTGAATAGGGAAAGTTAAGCTCAACCGATGTCAAAAAAACCCAGCGTCCACCCCTCGTACATATATCTCTACGGCACCATATTTCATGCTTCGAGCCTCTTCTTTTTCGGTTTCCTTACAGTTCATGTTCCACCTCCATACAATATTCTGTTCGAAACATATCGTATCAGAAATTTATTCCTCAAATGGAGGCCGGCGGCTGGATCTTGTAGACTTCTCTTTGCCACGAATGCCCGCTTTGCCTGTATTAGTGTGCGGTTTATGTCCTCTTTTCTCAGTCCTTCTTATGTTATTTTACATCCAAGGTAGTAGAGTTCCTTCACTTCGTCTACTTCGTGGTCTCCAATTTTTCGGCACTATAATGCTGTCATTTTCCTTACCCTGACTGGGTAGGGAGTTGTATCACCATTCACCCCCCCCCCCTCCCAAAAAAAGTGTCTGCCACCAGTCCGTCTCACTGAGTTTAAAGAAAGAAATATTACGTCGGATAAGTGAAAGCGTTTTTGAAATACACTGACGGAAAACAAATTGCGGCAACAAGAAGTAGATGCTCTAAATCAGGGCCGTCTAGAAATTCTGCACGCGTGCGGTGCTCCTGCACATGTGCAACTTCCGGGTCACAGCGTGCACACCGCAGCCGTCAGCGATCATGTAGTGCATGTTTCTACGCACAGATGTCTCTTTATCCACTTGCCGGGATACTCTGTACCGGCGCATTCTAGTGCTCTTTCCACAGCTTGCAAACCAACCGTGGGAAGGTATTTCGCGTATTAAACATTTAAAATACTGTCACAGTCTGCTCATTGAGACGTCTACTTTTATGTTAACAGTTTAACCCAGTAAGACAAGTAATACAGTTAACAACCGTGGGTTTTTATTAAGGCAGCTTGACTGACGGCACGTAAATACGCGTAATGTTTTTGATCTAGTATTTAAGAAAGAGAGCACTTAGCGACTTCCAACGAACCTTAGTCATGATTTCAAATAACATTAAACCAATGCAAGGTTTCCTATAACTAATTCTCCGTGCCCTCAGTTACACCCACATAATTTCTGTCTCACTGACCTCTGAACAGAATGACAACCGCAGACCTCTCGATGATGACCTGTACCATTATTGCTATATCTTTCATCAGTTCCGTCTGAAATCTGCATAATAACCGACAATTAGATGAATGTTATGTTTTATCGACTTCAGCTGAGCGCAGACATTCACACATTAAAAAAAAAAAAAAAAAACTTAAATGTAATTAAATGTAAGTATACAACAATCGGTTTAATGACCAATTTTCCTGATAATAATGTAACATGGAGCAGAATGAGGCAATAATGCACAGTTAGTAAACAATACTTTTTAATTGTGAAAGGAATTATGAAAGGAATAAATCCAAACACGTTTATCACTGGTCATGAGAAATGGTATAGTTAATATCGGGCACAAAAGCACGGCTCCCGCAAACAGTTGCGGGAGATTTTCATCACTGATGCTTGATCGAAACAACTGAGAACATAGATCTTCTGTTCTTTGCTTTTTCACGGTACCTGCCATTTCTCAGTACTTCTCTGTTAAAGTTACTGTCACCAGGGGTAAACGAGACTGGGTATGTTGCGCTCTTGCTTGTACCACTTAAACAGGGATGTGGAGCCGCCGCCTTTCATTTAGGACACATGTCTAATAACAGATGTCGCTGTAGCTCGCTGTCGCACACGTGCGCACATGTGCAGCACTTCCGCACGTCTGCACACTGTGCAACGTTTGGCCGGCCCTGCTCTAAATGAACGAATGTGGACAATCGCATAAGAATGGCGCTAGTAGCGCCACTATGAACTTGCAAATCAGATTTGCTTTACGTACACACCGTAACGATCGTGAGCGTTAGTTAATTTTGGGGTTGAACGTGGTTAATGGCGAGGTGCTAGGCAAGAATGCCTTTAAGCGAGACAAAGACGCCATTCACTGAGTTTGAACGAAGTCGGAAATAGGGCAACCAGAAGCTGGAGTTTACTTCTGCGACACTGCAGGAAGTTTGGCAAGAACGTAGCCACTGTCCGTGATTGTTGGCAGCGGTTGTTTCGAGAATGTACAGTCGCCAGAAGACCGCTCTCCGGACGGCCACGTGGCACTACCGAGAGGTAAGACCATCGTGTTCGGCGTGTGGCTCTGGCGCATTGTGCTGCGTCTACGGCATCAATCTGAGCAGCAGTTTGCACCACAGTGACAAATCGAAATGTTACACATCGGTTACTTCAAGGAAACTCCGAGCTAGACTTCCTTCAGCGTGCATTCCACTGACCCCAAACCACCGCCATTTGCGACTTCAGTGGTGTCCTGTGAGAGCTCACAGGAGGGCACGGTTAGGGTCTGTTGTGTTTTCTGACAGAAGCTGGTTCTGCCTCGGTGACAGTGAGCAGCGTGTGAAGTTAGATGGAGGCCACTTGAGGGCCTGTAGTCAACCTGTCTACGTGCTAGACACTCTGGACCTACACCTGGAATCATGGTCTGGGGTGTGATTTCATACGACTGCTGGAGCACCCTGACTGCGAATTTGTATATCTTTCTCGTGATTCGACCTGTTCTGCTGCCATTCATGGACAGCATTCCAAGGGATGTTTTCCAACAGGATAACGCTCGTTCACATACCGCTCTTGTAACCCAACATGCTCTACAGAGTGTCGACAAGGTCTCTTGGCCTGCTCGATCACCAGATCTGTCTCCAGTTGATCACGTATAGGACATCATCTGACGACAACTCTCCAGCATCATCCACAACCAGCATTAATCGTTTCTGTATTGACCGTCCAAGTGCAACAGACATGGAACCCCATCCGACAAACTGATTTCCGGCACCTGTACAACACAACGTATGCAAGTTTGCATGCTTTCATTCACCATCTGGCAGTTACACAGGTTATTAAAGTACCAGCATGTCACATTTGCAATGGCTGATCTCGCGATTGCATTGACCTTGAAACTAACTCTTTTTTTTATGAAACACTGACTTACAGAATTATCCCTGACAGAGACAACTCAAACTTAACATATTCATGTACTACCCACAGTATACAAGCCCAACGCAATCTGACTGCCATACATTGACAACAAGACTTCCAATATTTAACATAAAAGAATGCCCCTAAATTGCAAAAATCCTAAGAACAATACAAAAAGAAAAAATATGAAATTAAAGAAACGTGAATCTACCTCCAACTCTGTTAATCGCCTAAACTCATTTCAATCACGAATCCCGATATTGGAAACTGCCAGCTAAATAAAAAGATTCTAACTACTATAGACCAACTACTAGGAGGCATCTGGTTAGCAAAAGAAAGATTTTGTTGAAGAGCAAACGATATGTTCAGAAAATTTTACCTCATTCATGTAACATCCAGTTCTAAAAACTATATTGTCGTCAATAATTCCACTGCCCAAATATCATCAACCATACATCCATCCTCGTACATTTCCTTGCGTATTTTCTTATAAACACATCATTTCATCACTTTACAATGCATGTCCTACCAACACAGAATCTTCACTAAGAATATCATGTCCATACACTTCCCTATCCACTCGCTAGATGCTAGTCCGTCCAACCACAAAATCTCTTGCCGAGGGCGCAGAGCGCTGTCAGTGATATTAACACAGTCTATAGCGCTGCCAACATACAAACAGGAAACTTACAACCATTGATCTTGAAATTTTCATCACTTGAATATGTTACCTAGACCAATCTATCCTCGAAGTTTCATTACTCTGCAATAATTATCTTTTTTGTGTTCACGATTTCTCTCCCGTCAGTGTTTCAGGTGTTATCACTGAAAAATACAAAATGTGATTCTTGTGCCAGAGGCGTAATAAATTTGGTAATAGAGAGTCTTGGCACCAAAGGGCAGTTTCCTGTTATAGCGATTATGTTACACGCCTCTTCGTTCTGTTTACCAAAACTAATTTTTTTACTCATATTAAGATTATACAGGGTGTCTCAGAAGGAATGGTCAATACTAAGGGATATGATAGGAAAACTCATTTGAGCAGAAAACTTCCTATGGACATATGCCGTGTTTTGAATGGTTTCAGCGAATGAATACAATTAATGTACATTTGTTTTTTGTCGATGGGAGTGCACATATGCCTTTTACCCACGAAATATATTCCCGTTTTATTGGAACCCAACCTACTCCGTTGCAACACAACATGTTCTCTCAAGGGTGCACAAATACACTAATATGACGGTGGTATATTCGATTACGTATAATAAAGTTCTACACGCTATAAATACTGCAAGCAGGCAAAGAAAAGCATATGAATATATATGAAGATAGTATCTGTTCTTTTGGACATGTCCGAAAGAACGGATACCATCTTCAAATATAGTTAAGGCTCACCCGCCATTTGACCATCTTTTTCTGTGCGGATGCACAAACAGTGCCCGAGCTCTTACGGAAATTGGCGGTAAAGCCGCGAGTAATGAGTATGATGGGCAGGGGCACTATGAATACGAGGTGTGGCTAGAAAAAAATCGGACTAGTACTGGTGAAACAATAAAACGAATGCAATAAGGCTGAAAGTCGCGTGGCCTGTCACGTGACTCTCGCTCCGCCTACTGCTCGAGTTTCATCTGCCTCCTGCACTCAGTCTGCCCGTGGCGTCTGTTTTAAGTAGTTGACGTTTTGTCTGTGCGTTGGAAAATGTTGAGTGTACAGAAAGAACAGCGTGTTAACATCAAATTTTGTTTCAAACTAGGAAAATCTGCAAGTGAAACGTTTGTAATGTTACAACAAGTGTACGGCGATGATTGTTTATCGCGAACACAAGTGTTTGAGTGGTTTAAACGATTTAAAGATGGCCGCGAAGACACCAGTGATGACACTCGCACTGGCAGACCATTGTCAGCAAAAACTGATGCAAACATTGAAAAAATCGATAAACTTGTTCGACAAGATCGCCGTTTAACAATCAGAGCAGTGTCTGAGTTAACAGGAGTTGACATGGAAAGTGTTAGGCAGATTCTTCATGAAAGTTTCAACATGAACAAAGTGTGTTCAAAAATGGTTCCAAAGTGTCTCACAATTGAACAGAAGGAACGCCGAAGAATGATTTGTTCTGACATCCTGGAAAACATTGGAAGTGATCCCACCTTCTTACAAAATGTTATTACTTGCGATGAATCGTGGTTTTTTACTTACGATCCCGAAACTAAACGCCAATCGATGCATTGGAAAACTTCTGGTTCTCCTCGACAAAAAAAGCACGAATGTCAAAATCGAAATTCAAGGCAATGATGATTGTTTTTTTTTTTTTTTGACCTCAAAGGGATTGTACACATTGATTGGGTACCAGAGGGACAAACAGTGAATCAGCATTACTATATTAGCGTCCTGGCTACCCTACGTGAGCGAGTACGGAGAAAACGGAACGATTTGTGGAGAAAAAAGTCATGGATCCTTCACCAAGACAATGCCCCAGCTCACAGTGCGTTGTCAGTGAAGACGTTTTTGGCAAAACACAACATTCCCATCTTAGATCATCCACCCTACTCACCTGATTTGGCCCCCTGTGACTTTTTTCTTTTCCCTAAAGTCAAGTCAGCTTTGAAAGGAACTAGGTTTGAGACTGTTGAAGCAGTAAAAGAAAAAGCGACGGAAGTAATGTATGGACTTACCGAAAATGATCTGCAGCATTGCTATGAACAGTGGAAAATTCGTATGGAGCGGTGTAGAGACCGAGGAGGAGAGTACATTGAAGGAGATAACATGAAATTGTAAATAATTGTAAATAAATGTTTTTTCCAGCATCAGTCCGGTTTTTTTCTAGCCGCACCTCGTATAGTGCGGGACAACAGGTTGCGAATGTCGGTCTCACGGGAAGCGTGCCAGAGATAAATCCCTGCAGTCGCACTATCCTTGGTGTCCTCGGTGGCTTAGATGGAAAGAGCGTCTGCCATGTAAGCAGGAATTCCCGGGTTCGAGTCCCGGTTGGCGCACATATTTTCAACTGTCCCCGTTGACTTATATCAACGCCTGTATGCTGCTAAGGGTATTCGTTTCATTGTAAAAAGCATATGAAGTTATACTAGAAGATGTAAAAATTATTCGCGTGTATTGTGAGTATGTTTAAAAGTTTTATCTTATATGTTATTGAGAAAAAGTCCAGCCAGCACAGCGCCAGCGACTAAGTCCCGCTCAAGGTCAGGCGCAAAGCGTGCATAAGTGAATCAATATTTTTTGTTCAAACCATGGGAGGGGTAGGGGAAGGAGATAAGGAACATGGCAGAGATAATTATATTACTATCTTTAATACAATATACAATGTGTCAGTTTGGGAGGGTTCTGTCCTGTTACCTGCTTACCTACATGGTTTCGGGAGGATTTGGCACCGCGCTCGCTTGTACACCGAATGTTTTTCTTCTTCACGCCCTGAACTGGCCCCATACAAGGAAATGACGCAGGTGGTTACAAAGTATTTTGGGCACAAGGTACAAGTGGCAAGAGTTCCCTAGCTTGCTTAAGCAACAAGGACCGACATACCGTCAATGGGTGACTGAACGGCAAGACCTGACTACATAGAGTACATTTAAATGTGACACTGGCAAATATTAGTGACATGGTGGTTCACGATGCTATGACGCACAATGTAGCAGATCATTAAATACCAGGGCGCTCTCTTGCAACAGGTTCTGTAGATGATAAGCTATCAGGATTCCTGGGAAAGTGCAGCAGAGGGTTTTGAGGTAGCGCCTCTTTGCTCGGTAGACAGCCGCAACAGAAAGGCCTCGCCGCTGTCTCGCGAACATTGGCCCGGATGGCTACAGCGCTAACGCAAACACTTGTCTAATCCAGCACAAGATGTGAAGTCGTGCCCTCTCTGCAATAGGGAACATGCGCATCATTCTTGCTCGTCACGTCAAGTCTAAATTACAAACAGTGTGTAGTGTGTTTTCAAAGCCACACAGTGTTTTTAGTCTAAAACAGTGTAACAGCCAATCAGGAAAGGCTACCAAATCATTTGCAGTGCTCATGAAGACAACAAACTTTTTGTGAGCCTTGCTATTGCTGGACAATCAGTCCGTTTGCAACATGACACTGGCGCTTCAGTGACTTTGCTCAATCGTGGCACTTACTGTTTGGCAAATCTAAACTGTGCGTATCGCGTCTTACCCTGACGTCGTATATTGCCCAAGACATTCGTGTAGTTTTGTTAAGCGTGTCACGATGAAGGACAATGCACCGTTACGTTTTGTTAGAGCTCATGCTGCTCCTCATGCTCTTTGCGTTCAGGTGGCTCAGGAATTACTGCGTTGCAAGACAATGGGGTCTTAGCACCCATTGCTGCCTGTCAATGGGCGTCCGGCAGATTCTGGTTGTGCGCCGGTTTTAAGAAAATTGTGAATCCTGAAACAGTCGCTAACAGTTACACTTTGCAGCTCCTGCGAGAAATGGTTCAAATGGCTCTGAGCACTATAGGACTTAACATCTGAGGTCAATAGTCCCCTAGAACTTAGAACTACTTAAACCTAACTCACCTAAGGACATCACACACATCCATGCCTGAGGCAGGATTCGAACCTGCGACCGTAGCAGTCGCGCGGTTTCGGACTGAAGCGCCTAGAACCGCTCGGCCACCTCATGGAAGAACTGATGGATAAATTGGTTGTCGGTCGTTACTTTCTCGCAACGTATTTGCACAACGTTTACTTGCAAATCCCTCTGGATGAGCAGTCGCGAGAAGTCTTTCTGATTATCACTTAAAACTTTTGAGATTAGCGTTTGCCAGTGCTTCCGTATCCACCTTATTTCGGGGCTTTCTGGAGCAGCTGACTGCAAAAGTTCCTTTTTGCTCCAGTTATTTATATGACATTGTCGTCTGAAGTCACACATTAGCAGTCTTCGCACTCTGTTTCAAGTGGTGTCTGCAGTTGGTTTCAAATGTAACAGAGACGAATGTGTGTTTTTCCAGAGTGAACTTGAGTGCATAGGACATGTCATTAATAGCCAGTGTATTCACTCATTGCAGTCACATTTTCTTGCTATCCACGACCTTCCAACCCCACACAGTGTGCGGAGGTTGCAGTCTATGTTAGCCAAACTCACGTATTACATCCGATTTACTCTTAAAGCTGTTCAAATTGCCGGTCGCTTGCATCGCTTACGTGGGAGGAGCGTTTCCTTTGTTCGCTCACAAGAGTGTAGTCTGCTTTCCAGACTTGGAAGATGCTTTGCTTCGTGATCGATGCCATGTTTATTCAAAAAGCGGTCTTGGCTGTGGATGCTTCCTCTCGCGGCATCGGTGCTATTTTGACAAATAAATTTGGTTCTGTTGTCAGGCTGAATGTCTTTGCTTCGAAGTTGTTGAACAAAGCTCAATGGAATTATTCGTAAATTGAAAAGGAGGCCCTCCCCTTTATCTATGGTGTCATTAAGTTTCATCAGAATCTTTTTGGCATAGAATTTTACTTGCTGTTTGACTATAATATTCTACAATCTTGTCAGTCAGTCTCAACTGTCACAGTGCAGATGGTGCAGCGGTGGGCTCTTCTTTTGCCACATTAACACTATGAGATTGTGTATCGGCCCACTTCTAAGCATGATGTTCTTCTTCGCCTCCATGTTGGTCCAGATTACGCATTCGACGAGTCGTCTGCTTCTTGTTGATACGTTCATACACAAAACACAGATGCTTTGCATAGCTCTCCGCTTAATCACCGGAATATTGCCCAGGCCACAGCGGCGGATCCTGATTTGATTTGCAGATTCTGTTGTAGTACATCCGCACTGGTTGGCCGCGTTCAGCCATACGGATTCGTAGCTCTGTGCTTAGCCGACATTTTGCCCATCGGCTAGCTGTTGCAGTTCACCAAAGCGTCATTTGGTTTCGCACCGATAACGACCAGTCACGTGTTATGTGACCCAGGCTCTCCAACCTGCCTTGCTTCGTTTCCTACACCAAGGTCACTGGGGCATCCTCCACACCAAGCAACTGACGCGACGTCATTGCACTTGACACTGTCTCGATGCACAAACTCAACAGCTGAGTTCCCGGTGCCAAGACATTACTGAACATCATTCAGATCACCCACAGCAGTTCTTTAAATGGCCCGAACTGGAAGCACCTCGGCAACGTCTGCACTTGGTATTCGTGGGTTTTTTCTGGAATACGCGTTCGCTCATCGTCGTTGATACTTTCAAGAAATTTCCCTTCGTGGCTCATTCCACAAGCTAGGCCTTGTCGTCGATCTTCTGCCTCGAGGGATTTCATGAAATGATTGAGACTGAGAGCTGACCACAGTTTGTTGCGTCAAGTTTGAACAGTTATGCACCGCCCCGGCATGAACCACCTCGCAAGTGAGGCATTCCACCCGCAATCCCACGGCGCAGTTGAACGCTTTGTACGAGAACTGAAGCAACAGATGGAGAACCTTCTTGCCTCCCACGGGAACAAGCTCTTTTGCTCTTCTTGTCTCCCTACGTTCCCAGCTACGTGACGGACCATCGCTGACGAAGTTGTTACGTGGACGGCGCCATCGTACCTTTCTTCAGTTGCTTCACCCGTCCCGGCGGGCTGCGACCACTAGACTCAGACAGGCGAAGTATCTCATTAACGATTCTGTCTTTTACAGGGCTCGACGTTCTTACTCAGTTGCAACACGCAACAGAGTTTTACAGATAGATTAATAAAAAAAATTCTACCCCCTTTTGCCCTTCTCTCATCACTCAGCAACCGTTTAATTTTCATTATAAGGGCATTTCCTTTTGTACCTTACATTAATGCTTCAGGGGGTGGGGGGGGGGGGAGGGGAGGGGGAGTGAGGAGGTGATGAATAAAAGTCTAACCAGATCGTTACAACATAGACTTCTAGACAGGTTATACAATAGACAATCTGTCAGGCAAAATCGGTTACCAAATATTTGCTATAGACAGGTATATGCTCCTTATCTCTAGTAAAGTTAGTTAGATAGTTACGTGTTCCATTGATCAATAGCAAACAAAAACCGTAATGATGTGGAACGTGTCCAATGCACAAGAAATGCGCACAGCAAACAAGGTTTCCTTTTTTTTTTTTTCATTATAGTGTTAAACCTAAATATTTCTATTATCTATCCCATCCCCTTAAATGGCACAAAATGCATATATTATATCTCCAGATTTATTCACTCATATTCAAGAATTCGTCTATGGTATAGAAAGAGTTGTCAAGGAGGTATGATTTCAATTAGTTTTTGAAACTATTACTGCTGTCTGTCAGACATTTTATTTCATATGGTAATTTATCAAAAACCTTCATAGCAGCATATTTTACCCCTTTCTGTGCCAAAGACAGGTTAAGTAAAGGATAGTGTAAGCCTTCCTTTTTTCTGGTATTGTAATCATGAATGTCGCTGTTGTTTTTAAACTGGTCCATGTTGTTGAGAAAAAAATACATTTCTGAGTAAATGTACTGTGAAGCAGTTGTAAGAATTCATAACCTTTTAAACAGATGCCTACAAGATGTGCGACTATGAACCCCACTCATTATTCGAACTACTTTCCTTTGAATAGTGAATACCTTTTGCCTACTAAGTCACTACAGCATTCCGTTCTTCGCTCCAGGAGGAAAACCTGAAAAGAAGAAGAGAAAGAGGATAAGCGAATACTCCATTGAAATCATTTATTCGGAGCTTTAAGTGGATGGCTTTCTCAAGCAAAGCGTCTCGCTGCTTCGAATATCGCAGCAGGTGGTGGCGCCTGCAAGCGCGCGGATCGGCTACCCGCCTCGCGCTCAGCCCGCGAGATGGCTCGCGACTGCAGCTGGCGGTGACGTCATGGCGTAAGCCACGCTGAGACGGCAGTAGCGGTCGGTCTCCATTATTCAGCTGATGATTGGGTCCCCATACTTAAGTTACGGCGAGAGCGCACGCCATATCAGACACCAGTGGACGTGTACATTATGCACGGTCCGCGTACCGGTAACACTGCTGTATTAGTCGCCCTGTTATTAGCACGATTGTAATTACAGACGATGCAGCTCATGCCGAGTGTTAGAGATCCGTACCAGTCGGTCTGAAGGAAGATATCGAAGTAATTCGAAGGCGGGCTACTGGATTTGTTACCGCTAGGTTTGAACAACACGTAAGTGTTACAGAGATGTTCCGGGAACTCAAATTGGAATCTTTGCAGGATAGGCAACGTTCTTTTCGGGAAATATGAAAAAAGTACCAGCTTTTGGAGCTAATTGCCGAAGGATTATACTGCCGCCAACATATGATGCGCGTAAGGAGCACAAAGATAAGATACGAGAAATCAGGCCTCATATGGAAGCATACGAATAGTCTTTTTTCCCTCTCTCTATTTGCGAGTGGAATAGGAAAGGAAATGCCTATTAATGGTTCACTTTACCCACCACCACGCGCCGTACGTTGGATTGCGGAATATCTATGTAGGTGTAGATGAAGATGTAATGCACATGGTCGAGAGCATTTGTCGAAATACGACAGCAACGATAAAGCAAAGATGGTGCTGCTGTAAAAGAAATTTTGCAAGAAAACTGCGATTAGAGTGGCTTTGGGAAAGGTAAAAAGTCACGAGACATAAAGCAAGGCATTAGAGAAACCGAGACACCTTCAGCAGGATTTGTTTACCCACAAAAGCGCACGATAACTTAAAATAATGCAAGCTCTTCCCAGCTCCCAGAAATACAGTATGACTGGACTGTTGGGAAGTACGGGAAGTATACGATATGTATAAGAACAAGGAGGGGAACAAGCCGCACCATACCAAGAGTAGTGACACAACTCATAAATGCAGTACTCAAGAAAAGTTGACATAAAGAATTGTATTAAAATTATATTGAAATAGTACAAGCGTCCGTTAACGTTCAAGTAAGTAATTTTGTCAATGAAGTCCATTATAGTCTATACATCCGTAATATGGACGTGTAGTTTTTCCTCGTCGAATGGGGTATGTTATCAGGTAATTATTAATTGATTTTTGAGTTATGTCACTTTTCTTGATTTTCTAAAAACTTTTTCTTTGTTTTTGTTATGTTCTTTCATTAGAACTTAAATTAAATTAAAAAATGAGAAACAAATTGAAATTATCATATTAGAAAAACCCATTTTCCAAAATGGTAATATATGACAATGAGTACAGTTCAATAAGGAACAACAATTAGGTACAATTTAAGGGGAAGTTTTGTCCGCAGATCGTGGTCGTGCGGTAGCGTTCTCGCTTCCCACGCCCGGGTTCCCGGGTTCGATTCCCGGCGGGGTCAGGGATTTTCCCCGCCTCGTGATGACTGGGTGTTGTGTGCTGTCCTTATGTTAGTTAGGTTTAAGTAGTTCTAAGTTCTAGGGGACTGATGACCACAGATGTTAAGTCCCATAGTGCTCAGAGCCATTTGAACAATTTAAGGAACACGGTTTACGAAAAACTATAATAATAAATGGGCTTATATAGTGTAGGAATACTTTTCGCCGAAAAAGGCTTTCAATACGAACTTTCTTTATAGCAGAAATTTCCATTTTCTTTTTTGTACACTGCAACGCACGAAAATTCGTGATATTTACAATAGCTGTAAGGATCGAAAAAGTGTCTGCTCCTTCAGGCATGCATGCTTGACTGAAAAACATTGCAATGTAAGATACAGGCACTATATAAACACGGACAGTGTAATAATCAACGATATTAAAAGTTACACTCAACTTACCTTATACATGAAAAGTTTCGCAGCTCAGAATGTGCTGCTGTTCTTGAGTGACCCATACTCACCTGGCAGCAGAAACTGTGTAGTGACACTGTTCTCTCCATGGCGAATCATGAACTAGGCTACAGCAAAACTGACTCTTCTATCCTGACGTGGACAAGCTGAGAGATAGAGACGTGACTATTTTCGTGCACGTTGGGACACTTTATACATATTTTTCAGTAACAGCTACTAAAAATTGTCGTTTTTTGATTTGTGTAACTTTTCTTGCCGGGGTGCGATATGAAGTGAATACAAAAATGTTCGGATTAAAGTCGGTGTAAAGCCAGTACGTAATCTTCATCTTATACTGTTAAAACTCTATACGAAAGAGGCAGTGATGGAAATTGAGAAGTGGTATAAAAATTCAGGGTGAAAGAGATGAAAGATAAACATCGCTGATGATGCTGCTGCCATCGTCTGTGTAATTGAAGAATAAATGCAGGCTCTGTCGATTGAAACGAACAGTCTCTAGAGACCGGTTATGTATTGAGAGTAAACCTTAGATAGACGAAAGTTATAAGCAGTTACCGATCCAACATAGAGACTCTTTGTTGGATCGGCCACTGCTAAAGGCACAAGATAGGTTCTTCTGTAATTTCAAAACAATTACATCCAGTAAAAGGAAGATGTATGTTGGATGTAATTATCAAAGTACATGTTACACCTCATAGGAAATGTTGTGTTCTTATGATTTGGACCTACAAGTTTCGAATAGTCTCCACTGAAGGTGGTCACACAGTGACAGAAATCGATCTGTAAAATAAACGATTTCATTCTTTACTATCGATGCTGCCATTTATCCAAAATGTATTAACCCAGAAAATTATTCTATAAGACATCATTGAATGAAAATATGCGAAATATGTGAACTTACTGATCTGTCCTTCCCCAACATTCACAATGATTCTAAGTGCCAATGTGTCTGAACTACGTTGGTTTAGGAGTTACAAAATGTGCTTTTTCCAATTTAAATTTTCGTCAGTATGGACACCTAAGAATTTTGAAGTCTCCATTCTGTTTATCATTTCCTCAGCACGTGTTACACTTATCATTGGTGTGGTAGTCCTAGATGTGCAGAACTGAATATGCTGCGTCTTTTTAAAATTGAGGGTGAGACTATTCCCAGGAAACGAGTTAATGATGCTATTATGAACTTTGTCTAGCATGTCTTCCATTTCTGTACATATGCGTGAATTGTTTGTTACACTAGCGTCATCTGCAAAAGGACTAATTCTGTCTGCTGTATATTAGATGAATGATCGTTTGCATATATGAGGAAGAATAGTGGGCCTAAGATTGAGCCTTGGGGAACCCCTTACTTGATTTCTCCCCAGTCATAGTTATGTCCCTAGGCTATATATATTGAATTACTAAGTACAGCTTTCTGCATTCTTTTGGTTAGATGTGAGATTATCCGTTGGTTGGCTCAACCGTTAGTTCCATAAATCACCTTGTTTATGCTACGATAGGAGCATTTTTTATTCTGATTCCGAACTTTTACTCTATCATAATTTTGACATTAGACGGCTATGGTTTGGCAACTGAAGTAGATTTTTGTTGACTCAGGTGACGACTTATCCGGTATAGGTTTTTTTATTGACTTTCAAACCATGTTGCTTGTATCGTGGCAAGAGTTAAAGTTTTCACAAAATCAGAAGACGACCATTACTTACACGTGTTTTATTTTTAAAGAATTTGAAGCGATTTGCACAAGTCCTACACATAGAAGTTGCACAAATTAAGCAAATTCACGAGAAACGTGTTTTTTCTGTGAGTTCACGTAAGAACGATTTTTACATGCTATATTTAGCTCGACATTAAACCATCCCATTACTAAAACGTATAAAGATTATTAGATAAAAAGATTTCGTTTTGACTTTATCTATTTATCTACCTTCGTGCAAATTTTGAACCGATTCGCACAAGTTTAAAGCGGTGCGCTTCAAAAACATGACAGAAAATCTGTTTCTTGCACGTAAAATCCAAACGGAGCAAAACCTTTTTCAAACGGTTAAAAATTATCTTAGACCAAGGTCCGATACGTTGGTGGATCAAATTTGAACTACTGGTCTCGCTCCAGTCCGGAGTTATTTAAGGGGGACTGTTTTTGTACGTAAAATCCGAACGGTGCACGTATAAATGGTGCTATTAGCTGATCATTAATTTCAGTCCAGTTAAATTTTGCAAAATAAATAAATCGATTCGCAAAATTTGCCTGTGTACCAGCTCCGTCTCATTTTGCTTAATGTACTGCAACATAGTTACAGTAAGTTCGAATGGCTATACAAACGGCCACTGATCCGGGCTAAGCCAAAAGCTTTTTACACGTTGTTCCTAGCTCAAATAGACCTGAGCATAAAGACCTTACCCAGCCCCCACCCCCTCCCCGCCTCAACGGCGATTCTGCGCACGGACTTCTCATCTTCTCATAAATTGGTCTAAATGAAACCGCTAGCCGAAGTCGCTTGACGCAGACACTACTCTGAGACGAAGAGGCGTGCACAGGAGAGGAAGTTATGACAGACCGCCACACATGCTGTGAGAAGTGGCCTCATCTAACGGATTAACGAGATACATATATGCCTTCCTCAAAGCCCCCCCCCCCCCCCCCCGACCCATTCAAAAGAGTTTTACTATTACGCAGCAACACAACTGAATAGATCTGAAAATTCCCCTAATGGGTGAAATAGTTAATCGATTATTACATAGCCCACTGTGAGCGTAACAAATAAACAGGTATAAATTATGAAAGGGAGAGACTCGGATTTAGTGGGGAAGTGGAACGGTTTTACATTGAATACCGAACTCTCCTTATTACAAAAGTTTATTCATTTTCAATATCCCAGGAACTTTTTTTACACATCTGCTGAACAGTGAACATCGTGCCCTACCATTTCATTTATTTAGTTAAAGGCAAGTGTTAGTCTCTTCCTTTATTCAAGATCCAACAGTTAATAGTTAATCGGTTTCGTCTTGACGATAAATAGTTTAGACAAGAAGAGAATAGAAGAAGCTTTCGAAATGTGGTACTATAGAAGAATGCTGAAGATTAGACGGGTAGGTCACATAACTAATGAGGAGGAACTGAATAGAATTGGCGAGAAGAGAAATTTGTGGCACAACTTGACTAGAAGAAGGGATCGGTTGGTAGGACATGTTCTGAGGCATCAAGGGATCACCAATTTAGTACTGGAGGGCAGCGTGGAGGGTAACAATTGTAGAGGGAGACCAAGAGATGAATACACTAAACAGACTGAGAAGGATGTAGGTTACAGTAGTTGCTCGGAGTTGAAGAGGCTTGCACAGGATAGAGTAGTATGGAGAGCTGCATCACACCAGTCTCTGGACTCAAGACCACAACAACAAAAACATCTTAGACTGAATTACTTTTACTTTGATTTCTGACATCCACTTACGAAAGCTTATGCAATGACATATCCCAAAAGAATTAAAACAACAATATTAAAACAATTTTCTGAAACGATCTCCATTGAACAAAGTTGCATTTCAATCCCTTAAGCTGCAATAAAAGAAAACTCAGAAAATACCGGAAGCAAATGTAACTGAGTGTGCAGAGCGCACTTAACCACTTTTTACTATTAAGAACCAAATCACATAACCATCAGTTAATCGCCCAAGGTGTAGCGCGTCGACTACCTTAATGAAGACAGTTGTTTTAAAATTATCTATAAACTAACAATTCCAGATAACACATTAAACTTCCATAAGTTAAATCAGTCTCCCAAAAGCATTTACGAGAGCGCTTGATAGCAAATAATTTAACCAAAGCTCACGCGGAAAATGATCAGCTTAAGTTCTCACGCGAACATTTACAGTTAGTTAACCAAAGGAAATGCACTTTATAAAATTCTGTTTACCAAGACCAGTTACCAGGATATTAACCCGAGAGCCCTTCACCAATTCCGGTAATTACTATACTGTGCCAATACAAACAGTTCTCAAACAAGAAAAATGCCAGTGTACTATATAGCCGTACACACTGAGATGGCCCATTAACAGAAAAGACAACTTTTATCAAAGTACCATGTACAGACTTACCTTACTTAAAATTACTTATCATCTCCCCAACCCTTGGACCGGTCGTGCCTTGTACATCTACATCTACATGGTTACTCTGCAATTCATACTTAAGTGCCTGGCAGAGGGTTCATCGAACCATTTTCATACTACTTCTCTACCATTCTACTCTCGAATGGCGCGTGGGAAAAAGGAACACCTAAATCTTTCCGTTCGAGCTCTGATTTCTCTTATTTTATTATGCTGATCATTTCTCCCTACGTAGGTGGGTGTCAATAAAAAATTTTCACATTCGGCAGAGAAAGTTGGTGATAGAAATTTCGTAAACAGATCTCGCCGCAAAGAAAACCGCCTTTGTGTCAGTAACTGCCACCCCAACTCGCGTAACATATCAGTGACACTCTCACCCCTATTGTGCGATATCACGAAACGAGCTGCCCTTCTTTGCACTTTTTCGATGTCCTTCGTCAATCCTACCTGGTAAGGATCCCACACCTCGAAGCAATGTTCCAGCAGAGGGCGGACAAGTGAAATATCTCTTTAGTGAGTCTATCGTATTTTCTAAGAGTTTTGCCAAAAAAGCTCAGTCTTTGTTGCGCCTTCCCCACAATATTATGTATGTAGTCTTTCCAATTTAAGTTTCTCGTAATTGTAATTCCCAGGTATTTTGTCGAATTGACAACCCTAAGATTTACGCAATTTATCGTATACCCAAAATTTACCGGATTTCTTTTAGTACCCATGTGGATGACCTCGCACTTTTCTTTGTTTAGTGCCAGTTGCCACTTTTCGCACCATACAGAATGTTGTGTACATAGTTCCACGTAGTCAGCGCGTACACAACTTTCCCACTAGAGCGCGCCCCGTTAACCACAACAGCGCAGGCGCAGCGCTCGTCCGTCTCCGCACTACGAGATGGCGCTGCCATACAGACGGACCAAATTCTGCTTCCGCCGATCCGCGTTCAAAAATTGTTCAAATGGCTCTGAGGACTATGGGACTTAACATCTATGGTCATCAGTCCCCTAGAACTTAGAACTATTTAAACCTAACTAACCTAAGGACAGCACACAACACCCAGCCATCACGAGGCAGAGAAAATCCCTGACCCCGCAGGGAATCGAACCCGGGAACCCGGGCGTGGGACGGGAGAACGCTACCGCACGACCACGAGATGCGGGCCCGATCCACGTATTAATATGTAACGCAGCCAATGAGATTGCTGCTAACGTAGAACCTCTTCTCCTTACGGATCACACTCGCGCAGTGATGCATGTACGCGCGAGGCATTATAACGAGTGTACAGACCTCCGATTAGTCAGTCTGCATTTGTCTGCACCAGTCTGTACCAGTCTGTACGAGTTCTACATTTGTCTGTACCAGTCTATAGTCAAGTTTCAGTCTGCGCACAATAAGATTACCCTATTCGTGCACATAGCCATGAAGATAAATGTATAGACACTTCTGTCAAGTATCAGAGATATATGTGAGAATAAGATAAACGTACCAATACCAAAGGAACTTCAGATTGTCAATTGTAAATAGCATCCACAACCAAGTTAAGTAATTTTTATGCTTGTTATTATTTTAATAAATCTGTGCAAAAAATTAATCAAGTTCTGTTTAAAGTTAGTCACCGTCATCAATCTGCTACTCTAAGTGTGCAAGTGGCATTTCTATCGTCTGACCTAACGGCAGAAGATAAACACGCCACGATAAGACCACGGGACATATTGCTGACACTCGCCTACTTCGTTAGAGCGACAAGTCAAATAATCTGATGGTGTGTGTACTGAAGGTCTTACAGTACGTACAACGCACAGAAATCCTCTCTAAATCATTTTGTAACTGGAACTGATCGTCTGATGATTTTACTAGACGGTAAATTACAGCGTCATCTGCAAAAAATCTGAGGGGGCTGCTCAGATTATCACCTAGATCATTCATGTAAATCAGGAACAACAGAGGGCCTAAGACACTACCTTGCGGAACGACAGATATCACTTCTGTTCTACTCGATGATATCTACATCTACATCTACATCCATACTACGCAAGCCAGCTGACGGTGTGTGGCGGAGGGTACCTTGAGTACCTCTATCGGTTCTCCCTTCTATTCCAGTCTCGTATTGTTCGTGGAAAGAAGGATTGTCGGTATGCTTCTGTGTGGGCTCTAATCTCTCTGATTTTATCCTCATGGTCTCTTCGCGAGATATACGTAGGAGGGAGGAATATACTGCTTGACACTTCGGTGAAGGTATGTTCTCGAAACTTTAACAAAAGCCCGTATCGAGCTACTGAGCGTCTCTCCTGCAGTCTTCCACTGGAGTTTATCTATCACCTCCGTAACGCTTTCGCGATTACTAAATGATCCTGTAACGAAGCGCGCTGCTCTCCGTTGGATCTTCTCTATCTCTTCTATCAACCCTATCTGGTACGGATCCCACACTGTTGAGCAGTATTCAAGCAGTGGGCGAACAAGCGTACTGTAACCTACTTCCTTTGTTTTCGGATTGCATTTCCTTAGGATTCTTCCAATGAATCTCAGTCTGGCATCTGCTTTACCAACGATCAACTGTATATGATCATTCCATTTTAAATCACTCCTAATGCGTACTCCCAGATAATTTATGGAATTAACTGCTTCCAGTTGCTGACCTGCTATTTCCTAGCTAAATGTTAAGGGATCTATCTTTCTATGTATTCGCTGCACATTACACTTGTCTACATTTAGATTGAATTGCCATTCCCTGCACCATGCGTCAGTTCGCTGCAGATCCTCCTGCATTTCAGTACAATTTTGCATTGTTACAACCTCTCGATAGACCACAACATCATCTGCAAAAAGCCTCAGTGAACTTCCGATGTCATCCACAAGGTCATTTATGTATACTGTGAATAGCAACGGTCCTATGACATTCCCTTGCGACACACCTGAAATCACTCTTACTTCGGAGGACTTCTCTCCTTTGACAATGACATGCTGCGTTATTTTATCTAGGAGCTCTTCAATCCAATCACACAATTGGTCTGATAGTTCATATGCTCTTACTTTGTTCATTAAACGACTGTGGGGAACTGTATCGAACGCCTTGCGGAAGTCAAGAAACACGGCATCTACCTGAGAACCTGTGTCTATGGCCCTCTGAGTCCCGTGGACGAATAGCGCGAGCTGGGTTTCACACGACCGTCTTTTTCGAATCCCATGCTGATTCCTACAGAATAGATTAATAGTCTCCAGAGAAGTCATTATACTCGAACATAATACGTGTTCCAAAATTCTACAACTGATCGACGTTAGAGATATAGGTCTATCGTTCCGCACATCTGTTCGACGTCCCTTCTTGAAAACGGGGATGATCTGTGCACTTTTCCAATCCTTTGGAACACAACGCTCTACTAGAGACCTACGGTACACCGCTGCAAGAAGGGGAGCAAGTTCCTTCGCGTACTCTGTGAAAAATCGAACTGGTATCCCATCAGGTCCAGCGGCCTTTCCTCTTTTGAGTGATTTTAATTGTTTCTGTATCCCTCTGTCGTCTATTTCGATATCTATCATTTTGTCATCTGTGCGACAATCTAGAGAAGGAACTACAGTGCAGTCTTCCTCTGTGAAACAGCTTTGGAAAAAGACATTTAGTATTTCGGCCTTTAGTCTGTCATCCTCTGTTTCAGTACCATTTTGGTCACAGAGTGTCTGGACATTTTGTTTTGATCCACCTACCGCTTTGACGTAAGACCAAAATTTCTTAGGATTTTCTGCCAAGTCAGTACATAGAACTTTACTTTCGAATTCATTGAACGCCTCTCGCATAGCCCTCCTCACACTACATTTCGCTACGCGTAATTTTTGTTTGTCTGCAAGGCTTTGGCTATGTTAATGTTTGCTGTGAAGTTCCCTTTGCTTGCGCAGCAGTTTTCTAACTCGGTTGTTGTACCACGGTGGCTCTTTCCCACCTCTTACGATCTTGCTTGGCGCATACTCATCTAGCGCATATTGTACGATGGTTTTGAACTTTGTCCACTGATTCTCAACACTATATGTACTTGAGACAAAACTTTTCTGTTGAGCCGTCAGGTACTCTGTAATCTGCTTTTTGTCACTTTTGCTAAACAGAAAAATCTTCCTACCTTTTTTAAAATTTCTACTTATGGCTGAAATCATCGATGCAGTAACCGCTTTATGAACGCTGATTCCCTGTTCTGCGTTAACTGCTTCAAATAGTTCGAGTCTGTTTGTCACCAGAAGGTCTAATATGTTGTCGCCACGAGTCGGTTCTCTGTTTAACTGCTCAAGGTAGTTTTCAGATAAAGCACTTACAAAAAAAAAAATTCACTGGATTCTTTGTCCCTGCCACCCGTTATGAACGTTTGAGTCTCCCAGTCTATATCCGGCGAATTAAAATCTCCACCCAGCACTATAACATGGTGGGGAAATCTACTCGAAATATTTTCCAAATTATCCTTCAGGTGCTCAGCCACAACAGCTGCTGAGCCAGGGGGTCGATTGAGACATCCAATTTCCACGTCTGAGCCTGCTTTAACCGTGACCTTCACCCAAATCATTTCACATTTCGGATCTCCGTCAATTTCCTTCGATACTATTGCACTTCTTATCGCTATAAACACGCCTCCCCCTTCACTGTCCAGCCTGTCTCTGCCGTATACATTCCAATCTGAGTTTAGGATTTCATTACTGTTTACGTCTGGTTTCAGCTAACTTTCTGTCCCTAGTACTATATGGGCATTGTGACCGTTTATTAATGAGAGCAGTTCTGGGACCTTTCTATAGACGCTCCTGCAGTTTACTATTAGAACATTAATATTGTTATCCCCTGTTGCATTTTGCCTACTCCTACCTTGCTGCGTTTCAGGAGGCGTCTTGTCGGGCCTAGGGAGGGAATTCTCTAACCTAAACAACCCACATGTGCACTCCACACGTACTCCGCTACCTTGTAGCCGCTTCCGGCGTGTAGTGCACGCCTGACCTATTCAGGGGGGCCCTACATTTTTCCACCCGACAGCGGAGGTCGAGAAATTTGCACCCCAGATCTCCGCAGAATCGTCTGAGCCTCTGGTTTAAGCCTTCTACTCGGCGCCAAACCAGAGGACCGCGATCGGTTCTGGGAACGATACTACAAATAGTTAGCTCAGACTCCACCCCGCGAGCGAGGCTTTCCGCCTTCACCAATTCCGCCAACCGCCTGTACGAACTGAGGATGACCTCTGAACCCAGAGTCCGCAGCCCGTGGTTGTGCGGTAGCGTTCTCGCTTCCCACGCCCGGGTTCCCGGGTTCGATTCCCGGCGGGGTCAGGGATTTTCTCTGCCTCGTGATGACTGGGTGTTGTGTGCTGTCCTTAGGTTAGTTAGGTTTAAGTAGTTCTAAGTTCTAGGGGACTGATGATCATCGATGTTAAGTCCCATAGTGCTCAGAGCCATTTGAACCATTTGCCATCTGAACCCAGACGGCAGGAGTCATTGTTGCCGACATGAGCTACAATTTGCAGTCGGGTGCACCCAGTGCTTCCTATCGCCGCCGGCAGGGCCTCCTCCACATCTCGGATGAGGCCCCCAGGCAAGCAGACAGAGTGAACACTGGCCTTCTTCCCCGACCTTTTCGCTATTTCCCTAAGGGGCTCCATCACCCGCCTAACGTTGGAGCTCCCAATAACTAATAAACGCCTCCCCCCGTGTGCCTGCTCGGACCTTGGTGAAGGAGCGGCCACATGTCCACTCCACTCACAGGCAGAGCGGGCGATGCCACACGGCCAGCCCCCACATTGACCCTCCGTCTATCACTACGAACTGTGACCACTCTGAGAGGAAATCACGAATCCAGTCACACAAATGACACTATACTCCATATGCACCCAATTTGATTAATAGTCGCTTGTGAGGAACGGTATCAAAAGCCTTCTGGAAATCTAGGAATATGGAATTGATCTGAGGTATCTTGTTGACAGCACTCATTACTTTATGGGAATAAAGAGCTAGCTGTGTTGCACAAGGACGATATTTTCTGAATCCGTGATGGTTATGTATCAATAAGTCATTTTCTTCAAGGTGATTCATAATGCTCGAGTACAGTATATACTCCAAACTCCTACTGCAAATTGAGGTCAGTGATATGGGTCTGTAATTCAATGGTTTACTCCTACTTCCTTTGTATTACTCGTACCATTCTCAGGTCAGACTACCAGATCAACAGATCCCTCTCGACCAATACAGCAGGTTACAGTTTGTGCCTTATTTCTGTAAGTAGGCTGTTTATGTTTTCTTATTGGTAACGCCACGTAGCGCTCTATATGAAAAATCACTGGCTGTGCTGTGTGCAGTCTGTGGGTAGTTTGCATTGTTGTCTGCCATTGTAGTGTTGGGCAGCGGCAGCTGGATGTGAACAGCGCGTAGCGTTGCGCAGTTGGAGGTGAGCCGCCAGCAGTGGTGGATGTGGGGAGAGAGATGGCGGAGTTTTGAAATTTGTCATGAACTGATATATATATTATGACTATTAAGGTAAATACATTGTTTGTTCTCTATCAAAATCTTTCATTTGTTAACTATGCCTATCAGTAGTTAGTGCCTTCAGTAGTTTGAATCTTTTATTTAGCTGGCAGTAGTGGCGCTCGCTGTATTGCAGTAGTTCGAGTAAGCAAGATTTTTGTGAGGTAAGCGATTTGTGAAATGCATAGGTTAATGTTAGTCAGGGCCATTCTTTTGTAGGGATTTCTGAAAGTCAGATTGCGTTGCGCTAAAAATATTGTGTGTCAGGTTAAGCACAGTCCTGTATAATTTTAAAAAAGGGGACGTTTCATATGTCGACCCTTAGCCGAGAATACCTCACTGGAATCTTCTGATTTTTTCTTGTAGTTTGTGTAATTAGTGTAGCTTTTGTTTATTGCTAGCGCGTAATTGTAGAGAAAATCTCCTTTGTAGTTGCAGTCTTTCATTGTTGTACAGTAAAACAGTTTGGCATGCATGTAGATTTGCACCAAGTATTTCGCAGCTGCAATTAACTAGATATTATTTTCATTGCTATGTTAATGTGTTCTCTTATTTTTGCTCTTCAAATTGTGTTTTTCTGTGTTGTCGTGTGAAATATTGTGACAATGATGGCGTGTGAAAAACGTAATACTAGGCTCCAAAGTAAACTGAGAAATAACAGTGAGGACGAAAGCAGTGTGTTAACGCCACCATTTAATGAATTAACAAATATTCAAAGTAGTAATTTGGTAACTGTGCATAGGGAAATGGAGCGGGCGTCAAATAATGGTGTAGGCAGTGAAACAATTAGTGAACAGGGAAGCATTATCGATCGATCGGCCGGCAACAGCTCGCCTCAGGATTTCGAAATGACAGGACACAATCTTGCAAATACTGTAGATTCAGGTTTTGCGTCCTCACCGTTTTCTCAAATAAATCAAGACACATTTTCTGCTTCTCAGAATGCGAATATTGCCGGTTCAAATGCACTGCCGAATAGCACTGAGGAACATGTTTCAGACACCAGTGCTCTGTTATTACAGTTAATGCAACAAATGGGACAAAGGCTACAAAAGTTAGACACAACGCTTGAACAAAATCAGAAACAAATGGGACAAAATCTTCAAACGTTAGACACAATGGAACAAAATCTTCAAAAGTTAGACACAGTGGAACAACATCAGAGACAAACACAGCAACAGTTAGACACAGTGGAACAAAATCTTAAAAAGTTAGACACAATGGAACAAAATTTCAAAAGTTAGACACCACGCTTGAACAAACACGTGAATATTTAACTACTGAGTTACATAACATTGAATCGAAATGTCAAAAAGTCTGTAATGACGTAAAAACACAAATTTGTGAGCATTTTCAACCTATTTTTTCGCGGCATGAAAATGCATTACAGAATCACGAAGCAGCCATAAAAGAACTGCAAACTATTGTTCATCAAAATCATGAGACCCTGCAAGCTAAAATTGACTTAGTTGCATCTACCGATTCGGTTATGCAACTTGCAAAAACTCAAGAAAACTTAAAGGACACAGTAGATACTCTGAAAATTGGTTCAGAAAGACACATGGAGGAAATTAGTTCATTATCAGAGAAAGTAGTTGAACTTTCGGATCAGCTAAATAATTTATCTACGAAGGTAGATGATAATCTGAATGACACAAAACCGGTAGTCTTTAATGACACAGAAGAGAGCGAACAAATTAGGAAACTGAAACAAAATCTGAATCAAATTAATACGCAACACCAAAGAGAAATCCGGGAAGTACAAGATCAGCTGACACAGGTAATACAAGAATTACGTATTTCAGAGGACACTCGTGCTCCAACACGGGAAGAGGGACTTAGAAATACGGAAAAGCCGCAAAATAATAACACAGGGCATTTCGGAAGTTATGAAAGAAATTGGCAATGTGCACCGAATTTTGAGATGGAACGGCCGACACGACCTAACAATGGCCGATATGCGACTCGCCGACATGATGATTTTGACTATAAGCTGTTCATTACTACACGTAAATTCAAAACATTTAAGAATTCTGGCAACGACATTCATCCACAAGCATGGCTCCATCAATTCTCTCATTGTTTTCCTCCCAACTGGTCGTTAGAACACAGATTAGAATTTATGTGTGGCTACTTAGAGAATGAACCAGCTGTGAGAATGCGATCGGTCATTCACGATTGCCACAGTGAAGGAGAATTTTACCATGCCTTCCTCTCAGCATATTGGTCTCAAGCCACACAAGACCGAGTAAAACATGGCATCATAATGATGAAACATTTCGAACAATCTGAATTCTCCAGTCTTGTGAAATATTTTGAAGACATGTTGCACAAGAATCAGTACCTGTCAAACCCATACAGCCCCTCAGAACTCATCCGCATTTGCTTAATCAAATTACCTGAACATTTACGACATACTATTTTAGCAGGACGTTGCAAAGAAGACATTGTGGCTTTTCAGGGACTGTTACAAGAACTGGAAATTGACACTGACAATCGCGGAACGCGAAAACAGGAGCACAACAATTACAGATCACATTCGTCACAATTCCGCGATGACAGAAATAATACACGACATGGCTATTCTTTCAACGTAAATCGTGACCAAAACAGACACCACCCATATGACAAACGTTGGCAGAGTAGTAATAATTACAGTGAAAGATCACCTCTCCGCGGGAATGACTATCACAGAGACAATCAGAGAAACAGACAATATGGGAACCAAAACAATTATTATTACGGGAGACAGAATAACTTTAGACGCAATGGTCCAGCGCGCAGTTACGATTCAGGGAGAAATTCTCCACCACGTGACCGACAAGAAAGAAACTATGGAATCTACCGACATGACGACAGACGATATGGTCGTAACAACAGACCTGAATTGCATCAGAACTGTCGGGATTCAAACAGAGCTGGGCCCTCTCGGCAAGGCGAATTTGTAGAAGTTAGGTCTCCTAATCCCAGTAACGATGCGCGCCAACAAAGAGACAATAGGCAATGACTCATACCGCTGGCAGCCACAAAACGTACGTATGAAACTGACGATGCAGCTGCCGTAGCTAGTACTTACGTAAACATGGAAGACATTAGGGACATCTTACTGCAGGAACACGACGTAAAACATAACAACATTGTATATCCTGTGATTCACATTACTGTAAATGACGTAAAATTTACGGCAGTTCTTGACTCTGGCAGTCCCATTTCAGTAATTAGTGAAACAGCTTTTAGAAAATGCAACATATCGAACGATTGCCCCACACTTCCGTTACGTAATATTAAATTACAAGGTGCAATCTTTGGAAAAAGTGTAGATGTACGCCAGCAAACCAATTTAGAATTCTTTTTTGTCAAAGCCACAGCTTTTCTATGAGCTTTCTTATTGTTCCATTATTGTCGACGGAAATTATATTGGGAGTAGACTTTTTGAATGAATACAAAGCAATCTTAAACTTTCACGATGCTGAAATAAGTTTAGAGAAGGAAGGTAAGTCAATAGCTTTGAAATTTGAAGATTGGCTCTCAAACCATGACGAGGAAATTAATCGGCTTTACCTTCTGTTAGACAACAGTTCGGAATTTTCTACGGAACTAGACTCTAACAATCGCTCTGCAAGTACTGACAGGGATGATATCGACGGCATATTTGAAATTAATGAGTTAATTCAGAATAAAATTCAAACAATTGAGAATTGTAATGACACTGATAGGCAGGACCTTTTTGAGATTTTACAAGCACATTCCACAGTTTTTACTCACAAAACAGGAACAATCAAGGGATTTCAATACCAATTTCGTGTTCGTGAGCATACTAAATTTTGTGTTAGACCATACGTAATTCCAGCACATAATAGGGACCGTGTTAGAACAGAAATACAATCTATGCTTGACGAGGGCATTATTGAGCCTGCAGTAAGCTCATACAACAATCCGTTACATGTTGTTGAGAAGAAAAATGGATCGATCAGGCTTGTCTTAGATTCGAGACAAATCAATACTATCATTATTCCTGAAACAGACAGGCTGCAAACGTTGGAAGAACTTCTTCAAAATTTTAATGGCGTAAAAGTGTTGTCTTCTATTGATCTCAGATCCAGCTTTTATCAGATCGAACTTCATCCAGAATGTAGAAAATACACAGCTTTCCTTTGTTTCGGCGTTTGTTATCAGTTTCGGAAACTTCCTTTTGGTTTGAACATTTCTTCGGCGGCATTCATTCGCGGGCTAAATTCCATATTACCTGAGTTCTTAAAACGTCACATCACCTTATATGTAGACGATATTCTGATAGCAGAAGCCTCATGGGAACAACACAATCGCATCCTCAACAGCGTGTTACATATTTTTGCAGAATCTTGAATTACAGTTAACTTGGAAAAGTCTGAATTCGGTAGGACAAAGGTGAAGTTTTTGGGACATATTATTTCTTCTGAAGGCATTCAGCCGGATCCTGAAAAGTTAGAAGCAATCAGAGCCATTCCAGTTCCATCCACAAAAAGACAAGTCCACAGTTTCTAGGTCTCGTAAATTTTTACCGTCGTTTTCTGAATATGCAAATTCTTGTTACACCAAAACTTTGTTCTCTCACTGGAAAAAATACTATTTGGAACTGGGACGAACAAGCACAGTTGGAATTCAATTCTTTGAAAGAAGCGTTACTTCACGCGCCAATATTAGCTCATCCAGATCTGTCACAAGATTTCTGCCTTAGCACGGATTCTTCTAAAGTCGGTCTTGGTGCCCATTTATTTCAAGAAGCCATAGAAAATGACATTACTGTTCAGAAAACCATTGCTTTTGCTAGCCGAGTGCTAAAAAAATCTGAAAAAAATTATTCCGTTACTGAATTAGAAGCTTTAGCTATCGTTTGGGCATTTAACAAATTTCGTTTCTTTCTTTCTGGTAAGCACGTAAAAGTACACAGTGATCATCGTGCATTACAATTTCTTATGTCTTCGAAATTAAATCATGACAGGTTAAAACGTTGGGCATTGTTTCTGCAAGAATTCCGCTTCACAATAGTCTACATTCCCGGCAAGGAGAACATTGTTGCGGACGCGCTGTCACGCGCACCGGCTGGGCTTGAGAAAAGTAACACAGAAGGCAACATTGAGAAAAATTTCAGTATTCTTTACATTCAGAAAGTCGCCTTTGAAAACTTCATCACCACATCTTTAAAGGACATTGCTCATGAACAAGATAAAGATCCGATTTGGAAAGACATCAAGAGTAAATGGCATGAAAAGACACACACTCAGATTCGGCATTATTACCTGGTTAGAAACGATATTTTCTGAATCCGTGATGGTTATGTATCAATAAGTCATTTTCTTCAAGGTGATTCATAATGCTCGAGTACAGTATATACTCCAAACTCCTACTGCAAATTGAGGTCAGTGATATGGGTCTGTAATTCAATGGTTTACTCCTACTTCCTTTGTATTACTCGTACCATTCTCAGGTCAGACTACCAGATCTACAGATCCCTCTCGACCAATACAGCAGGTTACAGTTTGTGCCTTATTTCTGTAAGTAGGCTGTTTATGTTTTCTTATTGGTAACGCCACGTAGCGCTCTATACGAAAAATCACTGGCTGTGCTGTGTGCAGTCTGTGGGTAGTTTGCATTGTTGTCTGCCATTGTAGTGTTGGGCAGCGGCAGCTGGATGTGAACAGCGCGTAGCGTTGCGCAGTTGGAGGTGAGCCGCCAGCAGTGGTGGATGTGGGGAGAGAGATGGCGGAGTTTTGAAATTTGTCATGAACTGATATATATATTATGACTATTAAGGTAAATACATTGTTTGTTCTCTATCAAAATCTTTCATTTGCTAACTATGCCTATCAGTAGTTAGTGCCTTCAGTAGTTTGAATCTTTTATTTAGCTGGCAGTAGTGGCGCTCGCTGTATTGCAGTAGTTCGAGTAACCAAGATTTTTGTAAATTAACGTCTTTTCAGTTCGAATCCATGCTGGTACACGGGACGTAGACATGTGGATTTCTCTCTTCATGACAATTAGAAACCAGTGTCGAGTTCTGTAATGATGGTCAGCCATGCTACGATCAACTCAGAGAGGGGACGCAGCTGTCTGTTTTCGTCTGCGCACGCTGTGATCTGACATCATTCAAATGGTTCAAATGGCTCTGAGCACTATGGGACTTAATATCTGAGGTCAGAACTTAGAACTACTTAAACCTAACTAACTTAACGACAACACACACATCCATGCCCGAGGCAGGTTCGAACCTGCGTCCGTAGTGGTCGCGCGGGTCCAGACTGAAGCGCCTAGAACCGCTCGGCCACACCGACCGGCCTGACGTCATTCCTTCCGGCATTATTAGTAGGACCTACGTTCTGTGCAAGCGTAGAGTGTGAGGGATGTCGCCCGACGGACCTCCTCCTGGGATCGTTTAAGCCATCTTCTCTCACACCCTGGATGACAAAACGAAACGTTCTCCCCACGTAACACTGCCTATTTTTATGTCCAATATAGCTATGTTCGCTTCGCCGTTCTGGCAGTGCATCAAATGACCACGCGGAACGTTTATCGCGCCCTTCAACGGAGTTGACTGCCCAACTTCACAGAGTTGCAACACCAACACATCCGATGGAAGGTCGCTTGGAAGACAATGCGGACGGACCTGCTGGACACTGATGTTCAGTCCATGTGGTACGTAACTGTCAACTGGAAACAGGTGACACAATCAAGACTTCACAGGATCAACAAGGCCGACTTACCCAGTTGCACCGTCTGCGGGGGGATGGACACGGGTGCACATGTCTTCGCTGTGGAGAAACGGGCGGCAGCTGTCATATATTGATCCACAGGCTGTCATTTTCCCTGACGATACCTACTATCCTCGTAAGAAAGTCGACGCAGTCGCGTGGATCAAATGACACGCAATTCATTACCTGTTTCGCAATGACGCCTAAGACATCTTGGACGTCTGGAATTACAAGAAAGGCATATCTGAATTGTTCGCTATCCGAAGTATAGGCAGTTCTTTTTAGATTTCCTAGGTAGTGCTTTGCGCGACCGTCCGTGCAGCTGGAACCTCCCGGGTAGGACACCCGTCCACCCGTCCACGAACTGAAGAATCCGACCATGCAGAACCACACTCTGAGGAACTAGTACATCTTTCCTTGAAGACATACCTGACAGGTCCACCAATGGCGGGAGTCCTTACCCTCCTATTCAACTGTTACTTGATCTCGAGATCCGACCCCTGCCACTCTGTCCTTCAAACACATACGGAAAAAAGAGAAGAAATAGAAAAAAGAATAAGAAGAGGTTGGTCAACTGCACTGACTCTGGCTTTTCGGCTTGGATTCGATTTCCACTGCTCCCATTATATTTTTTATCATTTTATTTTATGCCTCAAAATGTTAAACTACTAATTATAAAACTGAAGTGTATCTTAATAGTTCAGTTTGTATATATAGCATATATAGCATCAATTTAGTAACGATTGCTAACCTTGAAACTCAAGGAGCTATAGTTGGTGGTTAGAAAGCGAATATACAAGGAAATTTAGTATGATAGTGTTTTCTGTAGATGATCTGCCAAAGGGACCTTTTCCAGTTCTTCTTTGGAGGAGAATGTGAGCTTTAAAGAGTTAGGCTTGTCTACAGCAAATGTATGTCTAACAACTGGACAGCATGGGGCGAGGCTCACCGATTTGGCTCAAACTGAATAGAAACAGGAAGGTGGCCCTTTCAGATTACTATAATACTTCGCCTGAGTGGGCGTTGGGGAAGCGTAAAATGCTCTTTAAATATTTACGCGGTAGAATGTGAGGGATTTTTTAGCAGTAATTCATGTCTCGGTGCAGTAGACCAGTGGTCAATGGTCAAGTGCAAGGAGAGGCAGTTTGTTGATTAGGGTCCTAGTCCAGCTGCAACCAACCTTTTCTTTAATTTCGTTTTATTCCTTGCAATGCTAAACGATTGATAATAAAATTATGCCGTGAAATACCTCTACCGGGACGACAACCAATTCCTTTTCCATTTTTGGTGTTAGTCCATGAGCGGCACCACACTATTGTTCGCCACCCACAACACAGTTAATTTTTTTTAATTATGGAGTGTCTTGCACAATCCACAGAGTAGCTGCGACGTCCCGACGAGAGAAGTTGATATGACTCCTCCCATACTTTAACAAACGAACGTGGCACAACAGGGACTGAAACGAGAGGACACGTCGGGTGACCCGGTGTCACGTACGATGGAGCGTCACTTCCGCCGTGTCTGTTACTGTTTTGTTTTTCATTTTTCTCCTCACTATCCATTACGTGTAGAAGCGTCATTTAGCTCTCCCCCTCCGACTTAGCACTGCGTACCGTAGGTCTTTCCTTTGTATCTTAATGTATACTTCAAAACGAAAAAAACAAAAATGACACAAAATAAAAAAAAATAACACACTTGTTACTCTGTGGCTGTAAACTATTATATTTGTTTTTCGTTTGCCACATACTTCTCCTTCTCTACCTTTTCCTCAAGGTGTGACGGGGACACCATAGCCTCTGGTTGTGACCCCTATCCTCTCTGCCCCTGAACCTTCTTATAAGAGCATACTCCAGATTGGAGAAAAAACGATACGACTAACAATCTATTGTCCAGAATTCGACTCCCACTGCAACCATCCTCATCTCTTTTTAAAAAAAAAATCCCTGCAATGTTAAGCGGTTAATTATAAAATTTTAATTTCTTCAAACAGTTCATTTTATATGCACAATAATAATATATTTAATTTAGATACGATTAAAAGCCAAAACGCTATAGGCCAACACATTTCAGCACATTGGTAAAATCATGCATCAGCCGCCACTGCTATCCCTCCCTCCCTCCCTACCTCCCTCCCTCCCCCTCTCCGCCCTCTCTCTCTCTCTCTCTCTCTCTCTCTCCCTCTCTCTTTCTCCATACTCTCTCCCTTTCTCCTTTAAATGTAGTGGAAACAAAGTGTAATTCATTTGACAACATAATTCTCAAGCGAACACATTTCATGATTTAAATGATCAGAAAAAGGGAAAATAACTTTGTAACAAAGTAGATTATATGATTACTGAATTGTAGGCTATAACGGATGTAAGTGCAGATCTTTTTAATGTTGACTGAGAGCATTGTACTGAACAACATTATGTCACTATTTACTTCATTTACAAACTAAGAATTGCATCTATTGGGGCTAATATGTTTTAGATGGGTTAGTATCTCCAAGTACGTGAGACAAGAGAAAGTCGTTAATAGTGGCTTGGCAGTACGTCAACTGCTGTACTGTAGACGAATAGACGCAAAACGGCCAGTCTATACTATAGATGTAGTCCACTTACGTACAAGAAACCCCTCGAATACGATGGCGCAGGTTCAGTCTTCAGTAAGGCTCATTTGAAAGTTTTGCGTTAACAACTATGTAACGAGGAAAATTAGTTGCTAACGTCTCACCAGGTGCTTCAGGAGGGTGGCAGAAAGTGAGTAACCGAGAGGTGTAGAGATCAACATTCTACGGGATATAGGCTATGTATTACACTTTAAAAGCTGGATATCGTCGACATTCAACAAATGTTCAAAATAAACCATTAACTAGAACCACGAATATCGAACGGATAACGGCACACCATGATGATCACAAAAGTTTGCACCATCAAGATCGAAGACAAACTCCTTGGGAGTAACATACCGTGCTGGGTGTTCAGCTTCAGCTAGATATCCACTCTTATGGAATTCATACAGTCATATAGGTGTAACTGGGTGATGAGAAGTGATAGAATGTGATGGCATGCAACCGGATGCGGAAAAGTTTGTCGTGGAGTTTATCGTGAAACCGACTATTCTTTAAAGCGTAGCGGCAGATAGTGCGATAATATGTTTTACAGCCATCGAGAAAACCAAAAATCAGAGGCTGAATCCGTCCAGTGGTAAAAGGCGGTATGAATTGCAATGTCTAACACATTTCAGGGTGGATAGTTTCCTCTAAAGGAGAACGATTTTTATTCGTAGACCAGAAATCAAGCAAAACCAAGCTATTTTGAACAGCTATTGGCCAAAACCAGTGCTCATATCATAGTTGTAGTTCCCTTACGCCCATTTTCCCACTTTTGCTTGATCTGACGCAAATATAACGTACTTCCCTTGCAAGAACATGCATACAGGAAATAATCGGAGAGGTCAGAGGGCCTCCAACTTCTCACAGCACAAAAAAAAAAAAAAGTTTCAGCCAATTCGCTATCCACTTTAACAGTCGGCATAATTGCATACGAATGCCTTAGGGCATTGATGTTAGTCGATTTTGGGACAACTCTCTTGGTACCTCTGATTTCCGGGGTTCCTTGTGTAGTGGACTGACAAGGCAGCCAGTCCACAGTGACGGGTAGCCGAGAGGGCACACGTACACACACGCCGACTGGCGCGAAGTCTGGAACAGGATACGTGATGAATGTGATAAAGAAAAGAACGTAGCTACTAGAACACTTAATTTTTATATCGTCCTTTGGTATACAGCATTCTTGATGATACAAGTGAGACTATCTTGAGATACATGCAATGGTACAAATGGCGCCTTGCTAGGTCGTAGCCATTAACTTAGCTGAAGGCTATTCTAACTGTCTCTCGGCAAATGAGAGAAAGGCTTCGTCAGTGTAGTCGCTAGCAACGTCGTCGTACAACTGGGGCGAGTGCTAGTACGTCTCTCGAGACCTGCCTTGTGGTGGCGCTCGGTCTGCGATCCTGACAGTGGCGACACGCGGGTCTGACATGTACTAATGGACCGCGGCCGATTTAAGCTACCACCTAGCAAGTGTGGTGTCTGGCGGTGACACCACATCTTGCATATGCATTTCCTCTTCAAATACACAATGGTCGGAGTTGAAAATAAATTCCTTACCGGATGATGGAATATGTCTATTTATCTTATTTACAAATATTCCTGCCGATTCTGCAGTTTGCTGTGTATAGTCAAGTTCACCCTGTGTTTGACATTTCGTTATCTTGCGTCTTCCAATTCTGTAGTACTGTTGGAAGTTACGCAACCATCCACTGCTTCCCTGTAATCTATGTCGCACGCCGTGTGGTGTGCAAAAGATAATAGATACTGTCGCGCACATCCTTTAAATTGTATCAAGCCTCCATGAAGCGCGTAAATACCAGTTTTTGTAACAAGTGTGCCTTGTCCTCCATTGCCGTTGTGGCCTGGCGGTTCTAGGCGCTACAGTCTGGAACCACGCGACCGCTGCGGTCACAGGTTCGAATCCTGCCTCGGGCATGGATGTGTGTGATGTCCTTAGGTTAGTTAGGTTTAAGTAGTTCTAAGTTCTAGGGGACTGATGACCTCAGCAGTTAAGTCCCATAGTGCTCAGAGCCATTTGAACCATTTGTCCTCCATTGAATAATCGTAGTTCTTCTTCCGCATTGTTGTTGCGGACGTATTCGAAATCTGATCATAATTGTTTTTTTACTGTGCTACGGATAATCTTCCATGTACGTCATTATGTTTAGTACCCGCCCCTTGGACAACGATTGTCGTATACTATATTTCACTGGAGATGGGTTTTGTGGCTCTGTGTCCGACAATGATGATGAACTATATGCCTTGACTCGATACCTGTTTCAGTATCACTTTCACTTGTTAAGCCTGTATCATCATCATTGTACTCATGTACTATCATACCCAGAGGTATCCGAACGACCTGACTTGCATTTCGTCTTATCTGCACGCAACCCACATAACGTAGATAACTTGCAGTCCTCTAACCTGTTTGCAGTACAGTCGATTGACTATGCAAAATGGATACCACAAAAGATCACTAGAGAATACTGTTCTTTAAGATAATTAGTCGAGCTGTAAATCACCCCACAATATTGTAAATACTAGGAAATGTGTCATTAGTAATGAGACATTCCTTGACGCTTGTAAACTCAGTCTCAAATTAATTATCACACTCATCGGAGGTGGTACATAAGTGATTCAAGCAATCATTTGACAAAATTAAATATTTTTGTGAACAAGAGATTTTGAGAGAATATCTGGACTCCTGCAGTTCTATGGCAGTACGAAGAATTTTTGCGGTTTAGAAAGTTTTCCCGAAACTGTGAAACGTTGTTCCTGATAGAAGTGGTTTGTCATAAATTGGATGTTGAACTAATCAACTAAAAGCAATGAGATTAACAGCGGCAAGCGCTCTATTGAAACCTCAAAATTAACATCGTATCACCAGCAATTTCTCTTAACTCTTGATTGAGCAATTATGTGTGTACATGTTTGAACTTTAAACGATATGACGAACTTTTTTGTTCTGGACTTGTACTGAAACAAAACACCCAGAGCCACTGTAACCAAGCAAAGCTTTCGACCCTGACCGATACTCAATTATAGCAACGTTCGTCATTGGTGACTAGGTATAAAGAGTCGACAAATACCGAAGTTTTCACCAGTGTCAGTTACCATCAACTTGAAAATTTTTGTGCGCTGCCTGAAATCCTGTCAAGATTCTTATCTCAGTGTTAACTAACCACGAAAACCGTTTAATATAATGTCAGGTGACAAAGTTTACACATGTTTAAAACAATTTGTCATGATGTAAAGTTTTGTGACGGAGACTCAACCCTGCGCGTAATCAAAGTGCTACCTAAGTAAACACTAGAACAGGAAAGAGAGATAATGACAGTGACACGTAAAGTTCCCTCCGCCACACACAGTTGGGTGGCTTGCGGAGTATCATTGTAGATGTAGAAAAGCATATGTTAGATACCGAATTTTGTCACCGGCAGCGAGATGTCTGAATTTGAAAAGAGGATACAATGTCTTTGCCTGACCAGGAATCTAATGTGTGTGTAAAATCTTATGGGACTGAACTGCTAAGGTCATCAGTCTCTAAGCTTACACACTACTTAACCTAAATTGTCCTAAGGACAAACACATACACCCAAGCCCGAGGGAGGACCCGAACCTTCGCCGGGACCAGCCGCACAGTTCACGACTGCAGCCCTTAGACCTCCCGGCAATCCCGCGCTGACCAGGAATCGAACACGACACTTCCGCCCTTGTTTTCTATCCACGAATTGTTTGTTCACCAGTATTGAGAGGTGTGCAAGGTTGATTAGAAATAAAGCCATCAGTTTCTCTTCCTGACAACACACGAAGAGATATTAAAAATGAAAATTATGTATCAGTAGTAGTTCAGTGTGCAGACAGTAGAACTTTAAATGAAACTATGGATATTTTTATGCTGGACGACGATTCGTCCGCAGATATATGCCTTTCATGGGTGACTAGAGGCGTTTGCCATCTTGGGAAGAACAACGAAATGATCTAACTATGTCGTTCCGGGTAGGTCAGATATCACGAAAGAGAGCATTCGAGTCGAATGTGAGTTTGAAGTTACCAAATACTTCGACTTTTGCTGCAAATGTCGCTATTAACGTCTTCATTCTGCTGCTGCTACAAGCGAGCTTCAAGGAAACATTTAATGCTTCTTCTTCATTTTTAGAAGCAGTGGCCGAAATACAGGGAAATATTTAGTTCGCAGCAAACAGTTGCTGCGTGTTGCGGAAACTAAATCGTCCTCTTTTTACTGATTAGTACTATGAAATACTGGAAAATATAATAATTCCTTCTACAAAATTGTTAAGACTTTCGTGGCCACTTGTCGACACACTGCCTATTGGCTTCTGTCCCGGGTTCTTCGGCCGATGTTCATCTGATGATTTTACTGACGTTTCGCCAGCAAGAGTGGCTGGCATTGTCAAAGCTTCACCCTCCATTGCCGGTGGTAAACTGGAGCCGAGCTCGCGGCCGCAGACTATATGTACCTGATGCGCCAATGTCCGGGGGCTTCTCCGCGGTCATTTCCGGCGCGGTTCTCCACATAGCACCGGAAATGACCGCGGAGAACCGCACCGCACTGCGGCCACGAGCTCGGCTCCAGTTCACCACCGGCAATGGAGGGTGAAGCTTTGACAATGCCAGCCACTCGTGCTGGCGAAACGTCAGTAAAATCATCAGATGAACGTCTGCCGAAGAACTCGAGACAGAAGCCAATAGACAGTTTGTCATAATTCCTTCTGTTCGTCAGAGGTTTTTGGGAGGCGGAATAATCTTCCAACATGACCGTTCTCCTGTCCGTACATCGAACTGTGTGAAACACTTGTTTCAAATGAACGGAGACATTGGACTCTTCGACTGGTCTCCCAAAGGTGCTGACCTCAGTCTCATAGAGGACGTATGGGCAGCGATGAAGAAAATTATTAGGTGTAGAAGACCAGCACCAACAACCAAGACAGTGCTGTCCGAAGCAATTCATGACGCTTGGGAAGAGTTGTCACAGAATAACAGATACATCCGGAAATATGATGCCTCTATTTCCCAGCACTTAAATGCAGTGGTAGATGAGGGCAGAAACTGGACACGGTACTGAATTTATTTTGTTGTAAGAGAGAAACTGGTTATGATAAATAAATCTTTAGTTCTCCCTCGAAGAGGAGGAAAATTAGTTTTTCTTACGTCTAGCTTTTCTTGTTTTTTTTTAAAAAAAAAAAGAAAAAAGAAAAAAGAAAGAGAAGCAAAATTTACTTCGAACCAGGCTGCTTATTTCACTTTTTTCAGTCGTTTAATAGACTCCTGATTTTAAATTAATTTACGACAACCGATAAAAACATAGAGAGAAACGTGAAACCAATCTTTTTCATCGCATGGCACTTGACGTCAGTGACGATGAAGGCGTCAAAGAGAAAATAATTAGTTCTCTTACGTCGAGAAAAACATTATAGTAATTGGTGTTCTTTTTATTTACATGCAGGCAAGACGCCAATAGTGAGGATGGCGCAAAACAGAGATCACTTCCTTTTAAAGACAAGCAGAAATCACAGTATGTAAAGAGGAAAAGTGGCGCATGACTAACGGGGTCAGATTCACCCACTCATCCACACTCACACACCCACATATATACATATACAAAACAAGGTCCATTGGTGCCTTTTCCTCAGCCTGTATTTGCTCAATCACACTACATATTGAATGGAGGTTGTGAGATTGTTTATGATGCAGAGCTTGTCTTATGGTTTAGTCACTGAAATTCATTCTGGCGGTTTGCAGATCGAACAAAGACACGAGAAAAAGACTTACAAACTGCAGTGATTCTCCAGCGAGATCCGAACCAACTTGTATATAAACCAGCGCAGTGAAAATCGAGCATGTTACCACTGCCGAGGTACACCATTTTTCATTGTACCCATATTTCCTAATGTACATTACTCGGAACGTGACGTAGCATATGTGTTAATGGCAAACAACGAATTTTACTTAGTGTCACATTTTGGATGGAAGCCATTTAGAATATTTCATCGAAGTGACAAGACAGGACGGTAGTAGACGTACAATCTGGCTGTCGGTGGCCGCCTCGGAAACGAAGTTTGAGTCGTTCACTTAAGGCAGCTAATATTGCCGTCTGCCTGTCACAATTCTAAGTTAAGCCAGATCCACGAACTGGCAACACTCCAGACTGCAAAAGTGTACGGACGAGGTTCTGGCAGTGTTCTCGAGGTGTTACGGAAACGTATCTGCTCGTAGTGTAGTGTCAAGTTTCGTCTTCTGTAAATGTAAAGTTGAGCGCTCCAGTCCACTCCATTCCCTAGTTTCCTTAAATCGCATGTGGGGTATCTGCTAAGGGTATCAGTCTGATGGAAACTCAAATATCACTCGTTTCATTTTCTAATCCATCTGCAGTACAAAACGTTACTGAAACATTTCCACCAAACAGTTCGTGGCAGAGTCAATATCACAACAGTTAACGCTCGAGACTTTCCTCGCCCCACAGCAGTTACCAGCTATGGACCATACGCCGCCCGCTGCAAAATAGGATTAGGTGAACGTGGCGGGACGCTATAAGTGCATTCATCAACGGTCATTTTCTTATTTGAATTTCTCGTATTTATCTCGCAGTTATGATTTGGATTTTGCATGCATGAAATATACGAACGTTGTAAGCAAGTGTGATAAAATATAGTTGCAAGTGCAAAAAGTCCTAACTTTTGCGGCGTATTATTCGTATTGGGTTTAGTAGAGGGGTGGATGCAACATAGGCAGCTCTGAATCTTTGCTCTGAGAGTTGTGCGAGTGGTTTTGGGCAAAACACGTCAGAGAAAGCCTTTTCTTGCTTCAAGAAACATCGTTCTGGCATGAATGATTTTGCACATTCAGGAAGCCTCGATAACAGACGCATGTGATGCAGTGGAACCATTTGAGCGTCGTGCGATATTTACATTCAATAAAGAAGGTTCAGATGTCGGGAGCAGTAGTACAGCATGGTTAATTTTTTTAAGAATCAAACGGGTGACTGTTCATGTATTTTTGCTTGTTCGTCATCGGTTGGCTCATTGAGAATTCCAATGCAGTATTTCTACTGGTGGCCAGTTATGATGTCTTTATATTAAGGTTTTAAGAGAAATCAATGACTGAGCCCTAACAAAAGAAAGACATATACTCGAGCAAAGGACAGTGTGAACATAATATTTTGACCATGGGGGCTCACAAAGGGTGTTGTGCCTTACGAATACCTCCCCTGGGGAGAGTATACCGCAGCTCTTATTTTTTGCCAAAAACTAAAATATGGTATCGGTTGCGATGTAAGAAAAACTACCTACAAAACTTCATCACGTGTCAATATTACAAGATTTCGAGACTACTCTACCGATTTCACTAAGAAAACTGTCCAGAATATGCGCTCATATGTGTACCTTTCAATCTCCTTATCAAAAAACAGTCAAGAAAATTCCTCTGTGCCGGCCGCTGGTGGCCGAGCGGTTCTGGCGCTACAGTCTGGAACCGCGCGACCGCTACGGTCGCAGGTTCGAATCCTGCCTCGGGCATGGATCTTTGTGTTGTCCTTAGGTTAGTTAGGTTTAAGTAGTTCTAAGTTCTGGGGGACTTATGACCTCAGCAGTTGAGTCCCATAGTGCTCAGAACCATTTGAACCATTTTTGAAATTCCTCTGTCGTCGAAAATGTAATTCAAACCTAATTTGACATCTTTAATTTGCATCCAGTAGGTAGACGTGGACTCGGCAGACTACCTGGGCGTTGTCAGGCTGTTTTAGGTAATGCAAGAGAATATCCTGTTGACAGGTTAATTTTTCTGTGATGTTGCGTGCCTCAGCGATGCAGATAACCATACCGCACGTGCAACCACAACGGAGGGATATCTGTTGAGAGGCCAGACAAACGTGTGGTTCCTGAAGAGGGGCAGCAGCCTTTTCAGTAGTTGCAGGGGCAACAGTCTGGATGATTGACTTATCTGGCCTTGTAACATTAACCAATACGGCCTTGCTGTGATGGTACTGCTGTGATGGTACTGCGATGGTACTGAAAGCAAGGGGAAACTGCAGCCCTAATATTTGTCGAGGTCATGCAGCTTTACTGTATGAGTAGCATGGAGAGCTGCATCAAACCAGTCTCTGGACTGAAGACCACAACAACAACAACAACAACATCAACAAGATCAGTAAGGTATTAATCATTCTGGATTTCGGAGCGGTGTTTAATTGCCGTCCTGTGTCACACTGAAGTAGTATGGAAATGTGACATTTCATAAATAAAGTAAACAAACTTTTCTTATTTATTTTTGATCGGACTGCATGCAGCTCCGTCACGAAACGGCTAAAACCGTATCCTTCAGCAAGAATGAAACTGGGATCCAAATCAGCCCTCACATATAGGTCACAACGTAGCCTCAGTCCTAGCGAAAATGCAGCGTTGTGTTCTGTTTTCTTACTACAGATAAGCTGGCAACGAAAAGCACGAAATAAATTGCAGTTTCCAAGTCAAATGACTTTAATTGACTCCAAACCACAATGATAACTTTATTTCACACCGCATGTGAAAACTAGTCATATTATTTTTCCGTTAAAAAAAATTATCGAATATATGCAGCCCAACTTCGATTCCAGATTCAGCTAATGCAAAAGGAGAAGCAGCTGTTAACTGCAGGTGAAGCAAGAAACATATAACCCTGACACTAAATTCTAGAAAAAGTAATCCTCGAACGAAATTGTCTTTCAGCCTATAAATACTAAAAGAATACGTATCACCTATTCGTTATTATTAAAATGTATTGACTGCAGATGCTTTGTCAATAAAAGCGAAAAGAGCCTATGTTGAAGAGCTTTTTAACGTGCAGTATGTTTAAGATTGATGACTGAGAGAACTTGAGGGTAACCAACCTGAGCATGGTGCATAGATTCTGTGCATTAATTTAGCCCTAAAAACTTTAATATTAACGACGCCTCTTGGCTACCACAATAGTCATATGAGATTTATCGAGTTCTATTGCGGCGGGACAGCTGGCAGCCTATCCATGTGTTGCTGAATCATAATGCCAAACTACGACTACTTCAGATTATAGGTCATACTTAATCTCTACCTGTGAAAGAAATGTTCAACATTGATTGAATAGCATCAACAACAGTTACCGTCACATTACGCACAACACAGTACCAGTACGTGCCTGTTAATTGCTGCAAAATGCTCTATGAATCCATGTATCTGCCAACGACTTAATTTCCATCGCGGGACTGTCACACCATTACCGTGGCGATAAACAAGTGTTATGGTCTACCACACCATCGCTAACGACGACTCCCTGCCCCCATCCGCAGCTGCCACACCCACTGTCTATGTCTCATAAACTATTATCACAAACGCAGGTTTACACGTAAATTAATCAGCTCTTTATCAGCTTTCCAGACTGGGTGTTCTGTCATTTCTCTGAAGAGAAATATGTAAATACGAATATTCTGTATCATCCAATGTTTCCATTCTTCCAAGTCCATTATTCGAAAAACTGTGAAAATAAGCGACAGAGAAGCATCTATGAATTAATTATATAACACTCAGTCACATGTGGCATACTCCATCAGGCACCTGACAATTATGAAAAACTGCTTTTTCACCTACAAGGCACTGCAGTATAAACTTAAGAGTTTTGTAGGAATCTGTTACTGAAATTCGTTGCGATCCTTGTCAATTAAAACAGAGGAAGAGGGAACAGTCTGGATTGAAATATACTGTTCTAGTGGGAATTGAGCCTATGGTTACAGCTTTAGTGGCAGTCAGCTACTGAGGAATCAAGGACCTGAAAAACGATCTCTTGTAGGTGAACTACAGGCTCAGGTGGAGAGGAGCAGTTTAATTATGTATTTTATATTTCAAGTATATTTTACTCATCATCGGGCGCTTATGGGTACAGAAAACTGTTACATAAAGATAAATTATCCTTACCTCAGCGTAGAACTGTTGTGTTCACTGTTACATGCTGGAGCGGCTACTGGAATATTTGCGTGTAGTGGTGTTAGTGAGTGGCCAGAAATCAACGTCCAATGGTGCCTTCTCTGGAGTGGAGCTGTATCTCGTTGTGACTGACATCACAACCTATGAGAGAATATGTCAGTTGCTCACTCACGATTTAGGTCCCCCAACTTGGTCTGCTTTTGTGGTACTCTGGAGGAGCTGTGTCGTAACTTTACACTGTTGCCCTGCTTAATCTGACACTGACTTTTATGTAATTATTCCACACAATCCTAGTTCCTCAACTTAGCATGACAACAATTAGTGAACAAAGGATCAGGTTTTCCACAAAGTAAATGACGAGAACATTGTAGTTTGCTCGCTAAATAACCTTCTTGCAGTTCACAGCTTGAAGTTTCCAACCCATTTCACGTAAGAAACGGACCTTCTGACAAAGTAAGATGACGCGACACAAAAATTTACGCAATACAAAAAAAACTAAGGAACTGTTCCGTACTTAGTAGCACTACGCAAGGAAATTCTTTTTCGGAGAAGCATATAATTCATTTCTTCGTCTCATATCATAGCACTTCTTTTAATATGAAGTGAGAAAATAAACATTTTAGTTTTCTGAAGCGTAATTTGACACCAGATCCTTATCGTAGTCCCGATCATAGGGCTGAAATCTTTTTCGTTTGATGCATTACTACCGCTCTCAGATTCTTATTGACGGACTTCCCAACATCAGGTATTGCAGCAGAATCAGTCTTACGTTACGATACCAACTGCCGTATGGGTAACATGTAGGAAAGGAGAGTAGACCCTACAGCCGTTGATATCTTTATGTGTGGCTGCATTCAGTCCTGACTGACAGCTGCCAAAAAACTTTACACAACTGTCACAGTAGGAAACACATTTTTTATCAGAGCATTCCAGAAACCTTTTAGTAAGTCGCCAGGAGATGGACTGAAAATCAAATTAAAGCCGCTTTCCGGGTCATACTAAACCCATAATGGAGTATTACTTAAGTTAGTTGCATGGTCCAGCAATTACTCTTCGATAATTCCTATACGAATATTCTGATGGCTGAAAGGAACGGTTAGTGTGTGAAACTGTCTGGCATTTATTAAGATCAACCTGCAGAAACTCGAGGCGTGCTGCAAATGAGAATTCTTGTTCAAAAGGCGCTTTTCGCTCTTATAGCAATGAATCAGCATCGCGGGCGGGAAGGCGTGCCGGTCCCCGGCACGAATCCGTCCGGCGAATTACTATCGAGGTCCGGTATGCCGGCCAGCCTATGGATGGTTTTTAAGGCGGTTTTCCATCTACCTCCCCTTATTCCGCCTCAGTTACACTATGTCGGAGATTGCTGCGCAAACACTGTCTCCACGTACGCGTACACCGTAATTACTCTACTGCCCGAACATTTGGGGTACACTCGTCTGGTGTGAGACGTTCCCAGGGGGCTCCACCGGGGGCCGAACCGCACAATAACCCTGGGTTCCGTGTGGGGCGGCGGAGGGGTGGGTGGACTGCTGTGGCCAGGAATCGTTAGCGCTAGGATTTCACCCGGAACAAGTCACGCCCACTCACACCCGGTTTTCCCGGTCTTTGTTCGGCGCCTGGGCATCGTTTCAGTTGACCCACGTGGTCTACCGCGTTCGGCTGCACTTGGAATGAATCTTAAATTAATATCTTGCTACGTCTTAAATTTTGCCAGATAGTTATGTTATATTGCTAGAGAAGACCGAAATGCACGCTATAAGCTCACGCAGGATGGCGTGAGGTCTGAAACAGGATACGTAATGAATGCTATAAAGAAGAGTACGTAGCTTCTGGAATACTTAACTTTAATCCATCATTTGCATACATCGTTCTTGATGAGACATGCTTCATACGATAACTATCAATTGCTATGGCGCCTTGCTAGGTCGTAGCCATTGACTTAGCTGAAGGCTATTCTAACTATCTGCTCTGCAAATGAGCGAGGCTTCGTCAGTGTGCATCGCTAGCTAAGTCGTCCGTACAACTGGGGCGAGTGCTAGTCCGTCTCTCGAGACCTGCCGTGTGGTGGCGCTCGGTCTGCGATCACTGACAGTGGCGACACGCGGATCCGACATGTACTAATGGACCGCGGCCGATTTAAAGCTACCACCTAGCAAGTGTGGTGTCTGGCGGTGACACCACAAGTTAAATGACACGTTACAAAAAAAGTGAACAATTTGCCTCAGCTGTGCCAGGTACTTCCACAGCAAACATAAGAGAAAATAATTTAGCAGTGAATTCTTTAAATACGAGAACTCACTATTCAGATGAATAGCCTATGAAGAAACATACTTCTGTGTGAGAAAATGTACCAAAAGCTACAACAGGAAAAACCTACCCTGAAAGAAAGAGGAACCACAGTATACTTGACACTTAAGTTTCAGAACTCAGGCAGTATATGTGAAACAAGAACCAATGTTCACTATCCTTCCAGATGGCATCAAAATTATTTTGTTCTTGCTAGATCGATCCAAGCTGTTTTTGCGTGTTATTTACTGAATAGTTTTGCTGAAAAGTCTTAGGGGTGGAAGAAGAACTAGCACAACGTGAAGGACGTTTTACAGCTGTGAAACACTGCAGCATTTTTTTCCTCGATAACTGCTCTGTGACAAACATACACATCATCATTATTATTTTAAAAATGGTTTGAATGACATTTACGAAATTAATAAATCTTTTGGTTAAAAACAGACAGGACAAAGAATAACGACAGGTTATTTTCCTGAGACGCTTGTAACAGCATATAGGACACTACTCACACAGAAAACGCCAGAATTCTTTGTAACCTCGTTTATAATGCGCAGGTATGGCATTGGAAGAATTTACAAGTTAAAATTCACCCATTACCCATGCAAAGACAAACGAAACATGGCATATAAGCAAATATCTTACTGCTTTCATTAGGCATTTCTACTTTATGGCATTCTTATATTCTTTAATTTTCGTGAGCCACTATGAGAGCCTACATAAACAAAACGACTTTCACTTATTTTCATATAACGTTGATTTTAGACAACAAAGTTAGTCGACTGCATCCGTGGCTTTACTACCTACATGACAGATTCAAGACCATTGTTTTCGCACTGTATGTTTGCTATGCTGTTACCCTCAAATAAACGTGTTATAATAAGTGAATTAGTTAATGAAAATTTGTCCTTATTGCCCTTAAATAGCATGTTTTGCTTTCTGTTACTGGCGATGCTTTCAATTCTCTATAAATACTTTTATTTCTTTAATAATGCGCATTAATGTTGTATTATTATCGAGAAAAACTTAAATTTCTTATCATTACTGAATCTCATCACAGTGTAACATGTGTTGGATTGTGACGATAACAACTTTGTTGTAGCTTCCAGTTTGCGGAACTGGCGGAGGGCCTTACACTGTGGATAGGCGTCGAGGGGGGTGAATGGGCGGGACTTGTTCCGGGTGGAATCCTAGCGCCAAGGGCACGTGCTGTGGCTTGTTGTGGGATTGTGAACCACTCAGGGCTACGGCGGGACGAAGCCTCTTCGTCGTTTCTAGGTCCCCGGTTCCATACACACACACACACACACACACACACACACAATACAATGCATCAGCAGCAATTATATTGTAATCATCACGAGTAGACGATAGAAACCACTGTATGACCAGAATGGTATGGGTGGTGGTCTTAGAGGGTCCGCCTGTTGTGAAAGTCATTAGCCATTTTAGAGTACTTCGTAGGAGCAGACAGTGATCAATGTTATTACTAAGAGTTACTATTAAAATCAGTCTTGATCAAATGGTTCAAATGGCTCTGAGCACTATGCGACTTAACTTCCGAGGTCATCAGTTGCCTAGAATTTATAACTAATTAAACCTAACTAACCTAAGGACATCACACACATCCATGCCCGAGGCAGGATTCGAACCTGCGACCATAGCGGTCGCTCGGTTCCAGACTGTAGCGCCTAGAACCGCACGGCCACTCAGGCCGGCAGTCTTGATCACAAATTTATTTATTCTGGTAACCGGTTTCGACCACGCCTGTGGTCCTTCACATTTTACAAAGAAACAGAAGTTAATATTAACATGGTTCAAATGGCTCTGAGCACTATGGGACTCAACTGCTGAGGTCATTAGTCCCCTAGAACTTAGAACTAGTTAAACCTAACTAACCTAAGGGCATCACAAACAACCATGCCCGAGGCAGGATTCGAACCTGCGACCGTAGCGGTCTTGCGGTTCCAGACTGCAGCGCCTTTAACCGCACGGCCACTTCGGCCGGCTAATATTAATATTATATATAATTTTGTGCATATATTTTATTGTCCAATAATGCATGTCACCTGCTTCAGTGTTTGTCGCAGGTACCTGTGAATTCCATACCTTACGTTCTCATTGTTTTATCCTTAGTCTTCTAGTACTATTTTTATACTTTAACTTTTTGTTTATAAGACTAGCATGTAAAATAAACATAGCAACGCCGTTTAGTATTGTCACATGTAAAATTTGCAATATATATAGGAGTGTCATAGGCAGTACTTTAAGAATATGCACTAGTTCTGTGCCCTCTCGATTACTTTTTTTCTCAGTTTTCATCTGCAATAACCAATTATTATGTATCGAATAATCTATACAAATCGATGTCTCTTGTTACACCGTGAAATTGTATCTGTGCAGCATTTAACACAACAGTCCCACACACAGTGTGTTACAGCTACGGTACTATGATTTGCGCTGCATGTGCGCAAACGTAGATAAAGGTATATATTGTGTCTTCTGCTTTGACGGATATGACGTCTCGTGTGAAGTTTGACAAGTCGACGTGGTCTCAGTGACACGCCCCGTGGTGGCTCTCTCTGTAAGCTATCTGTGCCGCGCCGTCCAGCCTGTGGTCTCATTAAAGGACGTCATGTCACAAAGGCACAGCTGTTACGGACATAAAAAGACGCATTGGTATGACACGAAGTGATCAATCGTTAAGGCAACAGCTTTCACGGCCTGCGGCAAGACGCTGAAGCCGGTAGGTGACAGGAGGTGCGCAGTGAATGTACACTATTACGTATACAAAGTATAAAATGGCAGTGCATTGATGGAACTGTCATCTGAACTCAGGTCATTCATGTGAAGAGTTTTCCGGCGGGAATTAACAGACTTTGAACGAGGAATGGTAGTAAAGCTAGACGCATGGGACATTACATTTCGAAGACCGTTAGGGAATTCAATATTCCAGGATCCACAGTGTCAAGAGTCTGTCGAGAATACCAAATTTCAGGCTTTATGTCTTACCACAGGCAACGCAGTGGCCGACGGCCTTCACTTAACGACCAACAGCAGAGGCGTTTGCGTCTAGTTGTCGGTGCTGCGTGAAATACCTTAGAAAACAGTATGGGGCGCACGATGAGCGTATCCGTCAGAGCGGAAACACTGCGTGAAATACCTCAGAAAACAGTGTGGGACATACAACGAACGTATCCGTTAGGAGAGTGTGGCGAAATTTAGCTATGGCAGCAGGCGATCGATGCTACCGCATTTGCTAACAGCCCATCACCTGCAGCGTCTCTCCTGGGCTCGTCACCATAGCCGTGGGACCCTAGTGTACTGGAAAATCTTGACCTGCTCAGATGAGTCCCGGTTTAAGACGGTAAGAGCTGAAGGTAAGGTTCATGTCTTGCGAAGACGCCACGAAGACATGGACCCAAGTTGTGAGCTCCGGCAAGTACCAGGTTAAAACCATTTCCCAAATGACGGAAGATGTCGAATTCAGCGACAGCCTAGGATACGTACAATCCACGCTGTGTGGAGGGTGGAGCTTATTCCGGAGGTGCTTGTGTGATGTGCGTGTTGTTTGGATCATAACGTAAGACCACTCTTTCAGTTTAGCGCAACATAAATCAGGTGTTTATTTCAATATCCTATGTTACAAAGCGTTTTCCTCTCTTCTACATCGAGCTTGAACATAAATGCAGGTGCCAGGCAAGCCTGCATGTTGCGCTATCGTATTCGCCCATGAACAGATCCTGTGAAACGTCCTCAATAGCTGGCCGGTGTGGCCGAGCGGTTCTAGGCGCTTCAGTCTGGAACCGCGCGACCGCTACGGTCGCAGGTTCGAATCCTGCCTTGGGCATGGATGTGTGTGGTGTCCTTAAGTTAATTAGGTTTAAGTAGTTCTAAGTTCTAGGGGACTGATGACCTCAGATGTTAAATTCCACAGTGCTAAGAGCCATTCGAACCATTCATTCGTCCTCAATACTTCGCAAGTGTCAGCTGTGGCCAGCACAGTGTCGTGTGTAGTTACGTGTGCACTATGTTGGAGCCGAGTGCATTCGAACGTGGGCAAATTGTTGATGCTCGAATGATCGGTGCTACCGTAACCAAAGGAGCTGAACTGTTCGGTGATTCAAGACGCACCGTATGTAAGATTTACACTATGTGATCAAAAGTATCCGAACACCCCAAAAAAACAGACCTTTTTCATATTAGCTGCATTGTGTTCCCACCTGCAGCCAAGTACTCCATATCAGCGACTTCAGTAGTCATTAGTCATCGTGAGACAGCGGAATGGGGCGCTCCGCGGAACTCGCGGACTTCGATCGTCGTCAGGGGATTGGCTGCCACTTGTGTGTGTCATATGTCTGTACGCGAGGTTTCCACATTCCTAAACATCCCTAGGTCCACTGTTTCCGATGTCACAGTGAAGTGGAAACGTGAAGGGACACGTACAACACAAAAGCGTACGGGCCGACCTCGTCTGTTGATTGAGGCCGCCGACATTTGAAGAGGGTCGTAATGTGTAATAGGAAGACATCTATCCAGACCATCAGACAGGAATTCCAAATCGCATCAGCATCCACTGCAGGTACTGTTATTGTTAGCCGGGAGGTGAGAAAACTTGGATTTCCTGGCCGAGCGGCTGTTCATAAGCCACAGATCACGCCGGTTAATGCCAAACTACGCCTCGATTAGTGTGAGGAGAGTAAACATTGGACGATTGAACAGTGTAAAAACGTTGTCTGGAGTGACGAATCACGGTACGCAATGTGGCGATCCGGTGGCAGGGTGTGCCCGGTGAACGTCATCTGCCATTGTGTGTAGCGCCAACAGTAAAATTTCGAAGGTGATGGTGTCATGGTGTGGACATGTTTTTCATGGAGGAGGCTTGCACTCCTTGTTGTTTTGCGTGGCAGTATCAGAGCACAGGCCTAGATTGATGTTTTAAGCACCTTCTTGCTTCCCACTGTTGAAGAGCAATTCGGGGATGGCGATTGCAACACGATCAAGCACCTGTTCATAATGCACGGCCTGTGACGGAGTGGTTACACGACAATAACATCCCTGCAATGAACTGGCCTGCACAGAGTCCTGACCTGAATCCTGCAGAACACCTCTGGGATTTTTTGGAACGCCGACTTCGTGCCAGACCTCACCGGCCGACATCGATACCTCACATGAGTGAACAACGGGCTGTCATTCCCCAAGGGACCTTCCAGCACCTGACTGAACGTATGCCTGAGAGACTGGTAGCTGCCAGCAAGGCTAAAGGTGGGCCAACACCGTACTGAAATCCAGCATAACCGATGGAGGGCGCCACGAATTTGTAAATCCTTTTCAGCCAGGTGTCCGGATACTTATGATCACATAGTGTATACCGCAAACGGAAAAACATATCCGGCAATCCAACGCGGACGGCAGTGTGTGTTTAGTGTTTGTGAAGGACGGAGCTCACACCCACCTTGATGTTGCCTATCTTGCGCATGGACTACTCAGTTTGTATATTTTGCTTATTTTTTTCATAGTTCCACAGAACTTCTTCCTGTTTTCTCGATTGATCTGTGTTCAGTTTTTCAAGGCCTATCCACTGTGCCAACTTATAACTAAATCTGAGGGGGGTGCGATGGGGAGGTTCCCTCGTGAGGCTTACGTGACCGTTTTCGCATATCAGTCCCATCCCACGGTGCAACGTTCGCTCCCCTTTCGTAGTGCTGTGCTCCAAGACGACAGGTCCCCTGTTCACACAGCTTGCATCTTGCAGGACTGATTTTCTGAGCTCGTTGATCTCCCCCGGCCATCACAGCCACCAAACCTTACTACTACCGAGCCTCTGTGATCTAACTGGGAGAGAACTGTGCTTGATCGCTAGCATCTTCATCACCGTTACCAGAATTTGGCACTATTTAAAAGTAAGGATGTTATAAGATTCCTTTCAAAACCTTACAGGACCTGTATTTATCCATTTCGAGACGACTGAAAGCCGTTTCGAAAGCCAATGGGATTCAAATACCGTATTAGGCGTAGTAACGGTTGTGTTTTGGATGTTTCCACATTCTCTACACGACATGTATACTGCGCCCGCCGTAATACGTAAATTTTGCCTCCGCGGTCACTACGGGAATTTCGCATACTACAATATTCCTGACTTACTGCTGCTTCTTGAAGCTGTTTAACCAGACTTTCATAGGGCAGAAGACGCCTACCCCCAGGTGTCTGCAGTTTAAGTGTTTCAGCATCCCCGCAACTCTCCCCTAGGATTAAAGCAATCTTGTGACCACATGCGCTGGCCACATTTGTATATGTTTAATATCCCCTGAAAGTCCTACATAGTATTTGCCCCGCAAATTAGAGCAATGTTTTAGCCTGGGTCCCACACGAATTTCGTCTGCGACCTCCCTTCAAGACGCAATGCGTTTTCCAAATATCCCACTGATACCGAACAATGCCCCCTGCTTTATCAAAGGCTACGCTTATGTGATCATTCCGTTTCATATCCCTACAGATTGCTACACCCAGATATTTGTATGAGTTGACTCATTCAAATGGTTCAAATGGCTCTGAGCACTATGGGACTTAACATCTGAGGTCATCATTCCCGTAGAACTTAGAACTACTTAAACCTAACTAACCTAAGGACATCACACACATCCATGCCCGAGGCAGGATTCGAACCTGCGACCGTAGTGGTCGCGCGGTTCCAGACTGTAGCGCATAGAACTGCTCGGCTGACTCATTCATTTGTGATTCGTGCACATTGGTGTCTTATAATACTACGCTCTTTCGTTTTATGAAGTGCACAGCAGTTTTACAATTCTGGACACTGAACGAGCTGTGTGCGGCTCGCGTTCATGCCGTTTGTTCTTTGGCATTTTGTCACATCGAGTGACGTCATCTTCTTCCTTACTTACTGGCGTAACGAAGTTTCTGGCTTGCTTCCTTGAGTGGCAGCAGCAGCCCTTATCGATACTAGTACTGTCGTACTATCTTTGGTGTGACCGCTAGTATTCCCGGGTGATGGTGGTGTGTGTGGTAGTCAGTTGGTTGGGACGGAGCAGCGTGGAAGTCTCCGCAGCGCAAAGCCAGGCCGGGACTGCTGGCGGCGTGGACGCACTGTCGGATCGTGAGGCGCCAGCTGAGAGAGCGACAAAGTTCGTTGCCCACCGAACCTGGAACACTGAAGTTGAGTGATCAGTTAATCTGTTATGAAACTTTAACTATTGTGACATATGTTCCTTCATTTGCGGGTTGTTGCCCCCTTGGCCGTTCGGGCTAGCAGCATCGTATGATGTGTTGGAGTAGGCGAAATCTTGCGGCCATCTTCATATATTGTGATTATTAAATTGACTGTTACTTACCAGTGAAGTGCACCAACGGTATTTTCTGCCCCGTGACCGTTAACGCCCCAGTTACCAGCCCTGCTCGTTAGTGTAGTTGTCCGGCAGTGTGGCTTTCCTCGTCGTGTTGATGCTGTCTGGCATGGCGTGTAGTTCGAAGGCCTGTTTTTTAGTTCTTTGTTTCATATTTTGCTTAGAGTGATTATTGTTCAGTTGGCTGTTTTTAGACGCCAATTTCCGAAGACGTAGTGCTGTTTGTATTCTCGTCCTCGGCCGATATTTTCCATCGTTGTGCCGTTTGTCGGACGGAAGGGAATTGGTTAAATTGTTGGTCGGTCCTTGGGCCATCCGTATCCGTAGTTTGGGTTGCCATCCGATTATTTAACTTCAACTCTTGGCTGCATGTCGCACCTCACCTTACGTTTGAGCTACCTTCTCAGGCCGACCCTTGGAATGCTTCTGAGCACGACTTGTTCTGTTCGTTTTAGATTGAGATTTTCATTTTGGTTTGAAGTATTGTGTGAGGCCTTCGGCCATGTATTAATTCAGTTCTTGAAAAGTTTTACATAAAGCCCTTCAGCCGCGTTAAATTAAAATTTTGAAGACCGGTTTTATTTTTAAAAAATTTTTTCCTTAAATTTGTTCTATCTGAAATTGTTTGTAATCGAGGCCCTAAGCCATTAGTTCTTCGATGTGTTATGTGTGGCCTTCAGCTGGGGCTTTACGTGAACCCCTTTTAATAAGGCCTTCAGCCCTGTGTATTCTTTAAAGGAAAATTTTTTATAAGAAAGAAGTGGTATATTTTAAATTGTTTGACTGACCTGTGGTTCAGGCCTTCAGCCGTTGTTTCAAATTTGTGGCCTTCAGTCGTGCAGTATGTTAATATTTCTTTCATTAGGCTTTCAGCCATTCTGTTGCAAGTTTAGAAGGAAATTTCTTGGTTGGAAAAATTGTTTATTAACGTGTTTTACTTACAGTTGTTCTTCAGACGTGTAGTGTAGGCCTTCAGCCGCTAATTGTTTTCAATTGCATGTTTTTTTTTAGTTTTTTACCTTCTATTTTTAATTGCTTTTGATTTCTAAAAAAAAATAATTGTGAAATCTTACGGGACTTAACTGCTAAGGTCATCAGTCCGTAAGCTTATACACTACTGAACCTAAATTATCGTAAGAACACACACACACACACACCCATGCCCGAGGGAGGACTCGAACCTCCGCCGGGACCAGCTGCACAGTCCATGACTGCAGTGCCCAAAACCGCTCGGCTAACCCCGCGCGGCTTTTGTTTTCTAAGTCAGGCCTTCAGCTGTTTATGTTTTTTGTGTGGTTTTGGGCCTTCAGCCCAGAAAGCATCTCAAGTTTTCTTTAACTGGGCCTTCAGCCGTATTGTCTAATTGTGATCTTTTAAAGCAATGTGTAAATAAGTAGTTCTCAGAAAAATAAAGTTATGTGTTTGATTGTGCAACTCACCGTAACTGTTTACGGCCCCATCCACAATTGTAACCTTATCCTGTGTGCTTCCTGGGTACCTACCAAGCAGGTTTAATTGAACTTTCCAGACTTAATATACTCTAAAATATTATCATGATCTTACTGAAGATTTTTGCAGCATTTCTCGATCTGTACTTGACTATAGATAATTCCATATCTGCATACGTCTTCATGTCGAGTGCATTGTGGACACTCCCGTCTTCCAAGGTGAGTAGCACTTCGTTCACACGGCTCCTCGTATACGTTCCTGTTTCATGAACACTTTTCACACCTCGACTGGCCCACTAAATCACCCTCTGTAATCCCCAAAACAGCGGGTGAAACGTAGCCATCAGTATTCCTATAAATTTTTATAACTGCCTCATCGTTAATGAGTGGCTGCAGCATAATATAGTATTCCAGAGGGAAGTTTTGGACTCCCTTCGTCACAAAGTTCATGCCATTTTCAAGGTTACAGGCGGTCTTATACAGTTTTTGTGAGAATAATATTATTTATGACAATGCAGTGGGTGAACGTTGACTTAACTCTATACTCGGATTTTTTTTATTTTTTTTTTTTTTTTTGCTTGTTTAAAAAGACAAACTGGTCCCTCTCACTTTCTCTGTCGTGTGGCGGCTCACCGCTGTGTGCAAGTCTTTCAATATGACGCCATTTTGGCGACTCGCACGTCGTTGATGAAATGATACTGAGAACAACACAACCGAGTGGAGAAAATCTCCGACCCAGACATGAATCGTGCCTGGGACCCTTCGGCTAACGTTCAGCCGCACTGACGCCGCAGCTACTGGTAAATATGCGTCACCGCTGTACAGGTGAGGGACACTGAGAACTTGTACAGTTCACAAAATAGCTTATGATTTAGATTGGGGTCGGGGCTGCGGGTTGTGCAAACATGGGACTAAATTTAACAATCATTTTATTTACCAACAAAATACTTCTGATACAAAACAGAAATATACTTTCAATAAAACAAAAAATTCCAAAACTCGTAAAGATCTGTAAGTAGGTCTCCATACAATCAATAGAAAAATACTTTACAGTGAACATAAACAACCTCGACCGCAAGAAACTTTTTTTTTTAGGTTACCTCTTTCGGCCTGCTTTAGACCATCTTCAGACATCATATCATAACTGCTCAGCTAGCGTTTGTGGAGTCGTACCACCTGTTCCGTTCACGGCTACCGCTTACCATCATTTTATGAGGTCTGAGGACTTTCTCGCGGTCGAAACTGTTTACGTTCATTTTAAAGTAGTTTTTGTTTTAATTGAATGGAGACCCACTCCCATATCAAGTAGATTATGAATATTTTGTTTCATTGAAAGCGCATTTCTACTATGTACCAGGGGTCAGTGCGGCTGAATGCTAACCGAACGGGCCCGGATATGGCTCCTGGGCTGGTCGAAGACTCAACGTCATTCATCGGCGATATGCAAGTCATCTAAATGGTGGCACATAAAAAGACTTTCATGGTAATTCGACTGCTCTTCTGATCGGTTTTGTGCAACCTGCAATCCCTTAAAAACCTCCAGATTTCCATACTCTGTCTCTCGCTACGCTCAAACCAGTAGTCCTACAGAGAAAACAAACTGGACCTTTTTGCAAGAAATTTAATGTAGTTAAATTTTGAACTGGTATAGCTTTCCGCTGTAGGCCATGGTTTTCGACTTATTCAAGATAAACACGTTTTAAGGTCACTTTTGTGCGGTTTCTTGAATATTTCGAAATCTACAGCCTCCAGCGAAAACGTATCCACTACAGAATTTAATTAGATTAAATTTCCAAGAGAAAGGTCCTGTTCATTTCTCCTACAGGGTTAGTAATTTGGGCACAGAGAGTCAGAGAATATGAAAACCTTGCACGTGATATTTTAAAGTGTTGTGGATTGCATAAAGCCCAGTGGTACTGGTAGCGGAATAACCCTGTATATCATTGTTGGTAAATCTTGATAAGACTTCCAAATGGACACCACTATTTGATTCTTCTACCGGTTAGAAATCGCATGTAATATGCATCAGGTATTTTCAATACCATGGTTCAAAATGGATCAAATGGCACTGAGCACTATGGGACTTAACTTCTGAGGTCATCAGTCCCCTAGAACTTAGAACTACTAAAACCTAAGTAACCTAAGGACATCACACACATCCATGCCCGAGGCAGGATTCCAAGCTGTGACCGTGGCGGTCGTGCGGTTCCAGACTGTAGCGCCTAGGACCGCTCGGCCACCCCGGCCGGCTTCAATACCACGGTGATTTGAAATCACCAGAGTACAAAGCAACGTCATACAAACGAACGAAGCGATTCATGATGTAAGAAATAAAAGATAATACTGCTTCGAAACAACATATTATAAATAAATTTTTGGGATACTAAGAAAATTTTGAATATCTCTTCTATCCGCATGGTGATGAAGGAAAAAAAAACACATGAAATAGTACATGTAAGAGGACTGACAAACATCTGTTACTGCATGACAGAATCTGAAGGCTGTAAATTCAGCCAAATACTTGGGGATTACAATTACAAATAACCTAAATTGAAACGATCACATAGATAATATCGTGGGTAGAGAAAACCAAAGACTGCGCTTCATTGTGTAATGGTCCGCCTAAGTCGTTGATATCTTGCTAATTGCTGTAAACGCACTATTTCACTCCCATTTACGGAGCTTGTTAGCACTTGATGTTAGGTTGGCGCCATTACAATGTATTGTATTGTAGTAATCGCTGCTGCTTGCTGGATCGCTGCTGTGTCTCGTTGCTGATGCTGGCTCTAAATCTGGTTGTCTAGGGTAAACACATGAGGTCCCGTGTTTTTCATGTGCTTTTGATGATAAAGAACGAGCGAAACCAACACATATGTAAATATCAAATATTTATTACTTTAGTGGCCATATTAATTCCACTGTCCACCAAAGACCATAACACAACACAAAGTAGTACTTTCTTTACATGTTCTTTGCATTGTTTTGCCAAACAATAACACAGAAACACACTTCACCAAAGTGACATTCCGACTGCCCCACTGCCTCCGACTGGTCTTCGACCCTTCTTGCTGCTTGTATTTATAACATTGTCAAAGAACTACTAAAAAGAGATATAGTTTATAAGTCACATGTACATCTGTTATCATAATTTGTGCAGAAAAGTTATTAATTTGCATCGAGTGACATAATTTAACATGTTATTAAAATGACAGACAGATTTGTTGACTTGACAGAATAATTCTTTGTTACAAAAAGGCCGTTTTTTAGAAGTTTGTCAACTGACTTCTCTAATTTGCATAAATAAGTAAGTAACATGAATTATTAAGAATTACATTGGTTTTCGTCTAAAATAGGATTGATTACGTGAATACTGAGTGAAAACGCTCCTAGTGAACAAATAGGTTTCACTGGGTGATTTTTATTTAAGGAGATCCAAAATACTTAAGTTGGCCACTATTTTTCGTACTTCATATTAATTATTTAAGATAAACTTAGTGTTTTTCATGATGACATTTGCTGTATCAGTGATCAAGTGATATAAACTTTTGTGTGGGTCAGTTATTTAGTATAATTTAATGGGTTGACTGTTTATGGAGACATGTTGTGCAATCATTGTTAACATACACAATAACTTTTCTATAATCATAAATACTCGTTAAACTGGTTGAATTTGGAAGGGATCGCATACTTCATTAAAGTAAAGCCTTTAATATGTTCCGTTACAATACCCCCCTCGGGTAATATCATTTACGGAATGTTAATGATATTAGCCGACTAGGAAAAATGTGTCAAATGGTTAAAATTTGGAAAAGTACTACAGTGACCGCTACACAGTTTCAAAATGACTTTTTCCTGGAAATATTTTAGTTGTGTTGTTTCAAATGCACTTTGTGTTATGGCTCTCAGTATGACAGCATAATGAAAATATTTAGTAATATATGAAAGTAAAAAAATTGTTTATCTTTGCTCCCAGTGAGCCACATGGAAAATGATCAGAAACAGACACAAATATATCACATGCGATTTTAAGATATATAAAAAATATATGTAAATTATTTCAAAGTCAGTTCTCATTGAGTCACAGATTAATCAAGATAATAGAAGGAACATAAATATATTACATAGATGGACAGGTCAGATGTCCATAGCAAAATTTTGCAACTGTCTGCTCGTTTTGAGCCACATAAAGGAAATGAAAACAAAGAACATAATTATAAGTATGGACATGATATATAAACACAAACACTAGAGAAGTCACATGTATGAATATAATATGCATTTAAAAAAAGAAAATATTAAAAAAACTTGTCTCCCATTGAGACACATAGTCAAGATAGTACAAGAACATATTAATACCAAAATTGCACACTTAATTTGGTCACAACATAACACGAACATCAAACTTGGTGAACATCTGATTAGCTGTAGAAAATTGTACACTAATCTTATGCCTAAGAAAACAATAGTAACAAAATGATGGGTCTTGCACAACAATTTTTTCATTGTCTTTTATATTTGGTGCAAGTATGTCCCATATTCAACAATACAAAAAGAAAGTAATAAATGTTTGTCACCTTCTTGCCCATTGCAAGTAAAGAAGATGTCTCAAAATTTAATATTCAATAGTGACAATACAAATATAAAAACATTCTCTCAGAGATCTGGAACTTTTCCAGGGTCTGTAGGATGAGTGGCAGTTGCTATTTGACACATCCAGTAAAAATCTTTGCTGATAACATGCTTTACGGAAAATGGGTAAGTAACTGTATTCAAACAGGGAAATGTGCTTAATCATGTTTATATGGTTTCAATTCAGTGATGTTTCTTAATCCAAATAACCTTCTTGATCTGGGAAAGATTAGTCTATACGCATTAGGATGTGGGCTTTCTTTTATTTCAAATGGACCAATGTCATTGTTTACTTTAACATATGGACAACCTAGCTCAACATCTTTGTCTATTTTAGTATTTTCAAACAATAGATCATTTCCAATTTCTTTAGTTCCTAAGTCTAATGTCTCTTTCCTACACTTAGACACATCCCTCTCTGTTTGCAAAGCATTGACATTTAAACATAAACCTTTGTTTTCATCTGTTCCTCTTAACACTGTGTTGCCACTCAACAAATCATTGTTTTCACCCCATTTTTTATAAAGTCCACTACGGATTCTTATCCACCATATAGGATACAAGGTTGCACTTACCTTTGCTAATTCTTTCCAAAAGGCATCTTTGTTTATACAGTTCCCATAGTTGTTCCACAAAACTTCTAAAAACTTTTCCCCTTTTTCTTGAAAACACACATTTACATTCCATCCCTTTATATTTTCTTTAATATTATTCTTATTACCATTCTCATAGATTAGCATTTCATAGTTCCCAATAGGCAATAGCTTGTCCTCAGATACACATTCCCTAGTCTGCATTTCACTTAAATTAACCTCATTATTACCCATGTTCGTCACATCACTTACCTTTACCACATTATCACTTTTCAATTCTGCAAATACTTTTATTTCTTCCTTCACACTCTCATCAATAACATCACTTGATTTAGGATCATTATTTAAATGTCCCTCTATTACTTCTTCCTCCTCCTCCACAACAACCCCATCTTCAGTTTCCACCCTATGTATCTGAATCTCAGCAATTGAGTCTTTGGCTCCATTAAACACATCGTCATCCCCCTTCTTATCAAATAAACCCCCCAAAATAGATTCTACTTGTGGTGTGTCTGACTTGTTATTCACACCAGTATCCTTTTCAGCCCAACTATGGAACTCTGCAATACCTTCAACTTCTGCACTTTCACTAACTACCTGTGCTTGTACACAGTTTTTATTAACTGTATCACTTTTACTCATAGTATCCCAAAACCTTTTATTAAATTCTAATTTATTCATTCTAACAACTTCAGTATTTTCATGGTATTTACTCTTTACATTGTATCCTCTCCTTTTCCAGTTTCGGTTATGTGTTGTCCTGTCATAATATTGTCTAGCCCCAAAACTACGGACATCTAGTGGGACTGTCCACCGTTTCCCGGCTGGTTTCCTCGGTCTGTCCGTTTGTAGTTGTCGTTTTGTTCACTAGTTTCAACAAACCCCTTTCTCTCTTGTTCTCTTCCCCAATACCTATTTCTATCATTCCTGTTATCTCTCCTCCATCCTCCCTCCTGTGTATTGTTTCTGAAATCATTTTCATATCTCCTATCTCCCCTATTTGGAGCATTATTTCCAGAATTTTCAAAGTCTCTCCTCCCATAATAATCTCTATTTACATTCCTGTTCCACCCCCCATACTGGTTGTTGCCAGAGCCAAAACTTTGGTTATTTTCTCTTTCCAAGGCCCTATCTAATCTATCTACAAATTTCAGGAACTCTTCCATTGAATCGTCTGGTCCATGGACCAATTCCCACTGCAGTCTCTCTGGTAATCTTCTTTTTAAAACATCAATTTGTGTCATAATATCAAAAGAATTATTCAAGTGAGCAAGTTTTTTCAATTGATCTCTGCAAAATTTTTGCATTCCCCCTACTTTCCCTCTATACACTGGTCCATTTAGAAATTCTGACTTCAATCTGGCTTGTATGGACTGTGACCAAAATTTACAAATAAATTTGGCTTCAAACTCTTCAAACGTATTCCAAGAATCATTATTCTCATTTGCCCAGGATAGGGCCTCCCCTTCTAGAAACCGTTTTACTAACTTAATTTTTATGTTGTCTGACATTCCTACAACAAACATATCCTTACATTGGTGAATAAAGTCAATAGGGTGCAGATTTTCACCAGGAAAGCATTTCACTTGGATGTGCCCATACATTGTATTTTGATTGTAAAACATTTGTTTTGACATTAATGCATCTTCCAATTGTGTATATTTAGTGTGTATATTTTCTACTTTTGTATCTACATTAGTGGTGTACAGGTTGTATTCTTGTTTAAGGTTTTCTGATGTTTTGTCTATTCTCTGATCTAATCTTTCAACTTCAGTATCTACTCTGTTGTAGATGACAGCAATGCTGTCTGTGTTAGCTTGTATGTTTTCATTTAAACTTTCAACTTTAACTTGAAATTCTTTTCTGAAGTGTATCAACTGTTCTCTAGTGTCCTTACTGAGGGTAGTTTTAATTTCCTCACACTTCTCATTGAGATGAGTACTTAATAGTTTAAAATCCGAACTTAACTTATCCAGTCTATCTGTGTTTTCTTCACTTGATTGTTTAAGTTGCAAGCTTATTTGAGTTGCAAACCCTGCTAGCCACTCTGTTAAGTTTAATTGTTCACCATCCCCTGGTTCAATTTTTACATTTCCTACGATCTCATCACTCTCAGGTAGAGACATGTTCACTATTAATTATTTTAAATGACAACAACAAAATACCTTGCTTTATGCTATGATGTCGTGATCGGTGTTCTTGTTGGCTTTCTTCACTTCTATTCAGTTTTACCGAAGCAGAAGTCTTGATTGATGAATTCCATTGACATAATCCAGACGTTAATCTTGATGATAGTTTTTCATAGTCGCACAAACACAATTTATTTATTTATTTTTGACATATTTTCACTGTTGACACACTGCACAAATAAACTTTTTTTGGAATGCTAAGCACTTACGAAATTTATCGCTGCACTATTATCATCGATGCACTTAAAGATCCCGGACGAGCCCCCACTTTTGTAATGGTCCGCCTAAGTCGTTGATATCTTGCTAATTGCTGTAAACGCACTATTTCACTCCCATTTACGGAGCTTGTTAGCACTTGATGTTAGGTTGGCGCCATTACAATGTATTTTATTGTAGTAATCGCTGCTGCTTGCTGGATCGCTGCTGTGTCTCGTTGCTGATGTTGGCTCTAAATCTGGTTGTCTAGGGTAAACACATGAGGTCCCGTGTTTTTCATGTGCTTTTGATGATAAAGAACGAGCGAAACCAACACATATGTAAATATCAAATATTTATTACTTTAGTGGCCATATTAATTCCACTGTCCACCAAAGACCATAACACAACACAAAGTAGTACTTTCTTTACATGTTCTTTGCATTGTTTTGCCAAACAATAACACAGAAACACACTTCACCAAAGTGACATTCCGACTGCCCCACTGCCTCCGACTGGTCTTCGACCCTTCTTGCTGCTTGTATTTATAACATTGTCAAAGAACTACTAAAAAGAGATATAGTTTATAAGTCACATGTACATCTGTTATCATAATTTGTGCAGAAAAGTTATTAATTTGCATCGAGTGACATAATTTAACATGTTATTAAAATGACAGACAGATTTGTTGACTTGACAGAATAATTCTTTGTTACAAAAAGGCCGTTTTTTAGAAGTTTGTCAACTGACTTCTCTAATTTGCATAAATAAGTAAGTAACATGAATTATTAAGAATTACATTGGTTTTCGTCTAAAATAGGATTGATTACGTGAATACTGAGTGAAAACGCTCCTAGTGAACAAATAGGTTTCACTGGGTGATTTTTATTTAAGGAGATCCAAAATACTTAAGTTGGCCACTATTTTTCGTACTTCATATTAATTATTTAAGATAAACTCAGTGTTTTTCATGATGACATTTGCTGTATCAGTGATCAAGTGATATAAACTTGTGTGTGGGTCAGTTATTCAGTATAATTTAATGGGTTGACTGTTTATGGAGACATGTTGTGCAATCATTGTTAACATACACAATAACTTTTCTATAATCATAAATACTCGTTAAACTGGTTGAATTTGGAAGGGATCGCATACTTCATTAAAGTAAAGCCTTTAATATGTTCCGTTACAATTGGCAGAACACTTCAAAGGTGCAACAGGTCTACTAAAGAGACTGCTTAAACCACACTTGTTCACCCTACTGGAGTATTGCTGTGCGGTGTGGGATATGCATCAGGTGGGACTGACGGATGACATCGAAAATGTACAACAGAGTGCAGCTCTTTGTTTATTATCGCGTAATAGGGGAGGTAGTGTCACAGACATGATACGTAAATTGGTATGGCAATCATTAAAACAAAGACATTTTTCATTGCGATGGGATTTCAATCGCCAGTTTTCTCCTCCGATAGCGAAAACATTCTGTTGGCACCCACCTACATAGGGAGAAATGATCATGACGATAAAAAAACAGAAATCAGGCCTCGCACAGAAAAATTTAAGTGCTCGTTTTCCCGCGAGCCGTTCGAGAATGGAACGGTAGAGAGAGAGCTTGAAGGTGGTTCGTTGAACCCTCAGCCAGGCACTTTATTGTGAATAGCAGAGTGATCACGTAAGTTTAGAACACAAGTCTCAGCGACACTTCTCACTCGAGTTACACAACGCGAGAAATTTACCTCAGGTGTCAAATACTGCTACAGCATTGAATGAAAGTTGCTTAAAGTGTACTTTTGAAGCGCATCATTGTATGGGACCTAAACGTGTACCAGTCGAAATCCAGAGAAGCAGGACTTAGAAAAAACTGAAAGCTGGTGCTGCGAAGAATATTATAAATGATATGACTTGTCAACTAGTGGATTTTACTGTTTTCAAACTTTTGAGTACATTTAAGTGTTTATTTGCGGAACGGAATTTATATCTGCTATATAATTAATCTGACTGCAATGGAATGTTAGTGAGAGAATATGCGACATGCAAATTCATCTTTGAAATTCTTGAGTGTTTATAATGGAACGGTATTCAGATACATTTTCCGCTTTCAAGAAGTGCTCTGCTACAGACGTGTATAATCCATTGTGTTTATGAATGAATATTCTGGTTTTAACGCTCTATAATATTTATTACATTAAACTTACAGTTATAAATGATATGTCAAATGAAAGAGCAACTCAAACAGTTGTGTTTGACACCAGTGCGCATGCGCAGCGCGCAAAGTTTCCGCCGGAATTGGTTGAACTTCACTGTACCTAACCGCTGGGTAGGCCGCAAGGGGCCGAATGACAGCGCTTGCTTTGCATGGCCTCCATGTTCACCCGACCTAACGCCATGCGATTTTTTCCTTTGGGGCTTCATCAAGGATCGTGTGTACGTGCCTCCGCTACCAGTAGACCTCCCCGAATTAAGAAACCGGATTGAAGCGGCAGTTGCTACAATAACTGAAGACACACTTATCAACGTTTGGGAAGAACTCGGCTATAGACTTGATGTGAGAGGTGTGACAAATGGTGCCCACATTGAACATTTATAAGGTTCTTGGTAAAACTGTTTGAGTAGCTCTTTCATTTGGCATATCATTTATAACTGTAAGTTTAATGTAATAAATATTGTAAAGCGTTAAATCCCCGATATTCATTTATAAACACCCTGCATACTCAGTGCGACCTTCAAGATGACGGAGAGCTCCACCGGAGTGGGTTGAACTTTTCTTCACTTTGATCGAAATGTAAATGATTAAATGAAATAATAGACCTACAACGATTTCTTTTGGGCTTTAATTTCACATTTCCACTTTTTACCACGTCAGTAAGTGCTATCACACAAGATTATCGACAACTGCAGCACTTCGTTTCATGATGTTCAACATTTATTCGAATAAAACATTTCGATTATATATTTTATTGAGGAGAGCTTTGTGCCTTGGAACATTTTTGAGACTTTCACCTCGAGCCAGCCCTTTACTAGAAATTCATTATATTTTCTAATTTTTACGTATACTGCAGGCTTTTTCTGAAATTTCAAAAATTGTACTGGAAAAAGCCATGTGTAAAGCTGTTCCAAAATTCACAGACACGTACATAGGAAGAAACATTCTACTTAAACTTGACGGTATTTCAGTAGAGAAAATATTGTCAGTAATGTATGTAGCCCAATAGTGCACATGTTACATTATTAATCAACTACATTCCAATAATCGGCAAGTAAAATCAAATTTAGAAGAAGTATGATGAAAAATCAGTCAAAAGCTAAACATATTCTGAAATAGAAGCTACAGACAACGAACACAAATTTTCAGGATAGATAAAATTGTTAACAGCGTAAACAAACTCAGTTCTTTTGGAAATATCACCTGTTCCAAGGTAGAAGGTCGTCTTCCATATCAAGGCACGTGATGGTTCAAGCTCGATCAAGCTTGTAATACATGGTTACATGAACAGTTTCAAAAATATACTGAATTTTATTCAACACAAAACTTACGGAAGAAATATCTATATTCTCCAAAGAGCAATAATATATCGTACAACACTTAAATATGTAGAACTCACAATATTTATAAACGTAACACGAAACAAAACCTCAAGTCTCACAACACCAAATACAGCAGAAACTACCGGAAACTGACTACGGAGATTGCTAGCGTGCATACCTTTATGTGATCCTAAAATCAATAGATTAATAGCAGACAAGGAAGGTATAACACTCTCCCTTACAACAGTCGCTCCTATCTTGCGCCCTCAGTATTTTTCCTCAATTTCTTAACTATCGCAGTATTTCTACACCACTACGAATCATTCACGAGCGTTGCCTGTCACCGTCCTCCTTCCAGGGGCGCTATGCTCGCCTCTCTCTTCTGCTGTGACGATATCTGCGAGTCTCCTCACGTGGGGACAGTATCCCTGCATCTCACGCTATGATTTCTACCCATTTCACAACATGGCGTCACGCAATTTATCCATGACTGCAATATTTCTCCAAACGATTTCCCTACCTTACCGGTCGTTTTACATCATCATATTGCTACGTGACTTCATAGCTACGTTCCAGATAGATTTAAATACTCCTGTATCTATTCAGAAGTTTTAATGCTAGAAAACTGAAGAGAGGTCAAAGTAGTGAGAAGTAGCAGGAATGAGAAACTCCGCCATCTCTCTCCCCACATCCACCACTGCTAGCGGCTCACCTCCAACTGCCCAACACTACAATAGCGAATATTTCAACAATGCCAACCAGCCACAGACTGCACACACCACAGTCAGTGATTATCATACAGAGCGCTATGTGGTGCTACCAACATAAAAACCTAAACAGCCTACTTACAATACTCTCTCTTCCTATGCACAAACTATTACTCCAACAGAAAAAAAGAAATTGCCCTATTTGTAGGAAACTTAATGTGGTTAAATTCTGAACTGGAATACGTGTTCGTGGAGGCCACGGTTTTGGAGTTATTCAAGAAAAACGCATTTGCATGTCACTTTTGTACCTTTTTCTTGAATAATTCGAAACCTACAGCCTTTAGCGGAAGCGTATTCCAGCAAAAAAGTTAACTGCGTTAAGATACCTGCAAAGATGTCCTATTCATTTTTTTCTATAGAACTGATAGTTTGTATGTAGTAAGTGAGAGAATATGAAAATATTGCATGCTGTTTTTGAAGGCGTTGTGGGTTGCATAAAACCCATAGGTACGGGCAGCTGAATCACTTCGTGTATTTTACTTTTACCTTTTAGCAACGATAATATCCTTAAATTTTCTGCAGTGACATTCGCGACATTTGGACATTAGCCATCCGTGTCGTTTGAACAGGATCGTATTCACTGAACCATGTCGTTCACGATGCCTTTGCGATGGGCACCTGAATCGGAATCGCTGAACCGAAGTTAATAAGCTGATGTTTCAGGTCACTGCATAATTTATTAACAACTGTTGTCCGCTGTGTGAAACAGCGTGTTTGGCTTCCCATTGTGAAGCGCTCTCAGAAAGATAGGAATTTGTTTGAAAGGGCAGAATTATTCTGCATACAGAGGCGAAACGCGTCTGTGTTCATTTGATGAATTTGAACAATGCTTCATATTCGTTTATATCCTCTTTCAAACTATAGGACAATGGTGCATGTGCATAGATGAGAGTAATGCGAGTGTGGCATGGTTCGTTCGAGAACAATAATGTCCCTGTAGCGAATGTACGTTGTCGGACTGTGTATTTACTACACGGAAAGGGCCCGTCGAGGCGCCATCGCCTGCATATTTGATTTTTTACTGACTGTGGTATCCAGAATGTTTCTTTGTCGCTTTCTAACAGGTGTAATTGGAATTTTTACAACCGGTTTTTTGCTGTGTATGCAGTAGAATTTTGTCTGTTATATTGCTTTAAATGTCAGAGGTGTATACTAGTATAAATTTCCTGTAACCCTCAGGTAATCGCGAAACACTTCTTGGTGCTAATGACGAGCACAGCATTGTGCTGTCACCGAACATTCGTTACTGGATATTATCCTTCCATTATTTTCCAGAATTATTCCAGACTCATGTCGAAATAGAACCATTGCCTCTTATTATTTATTACATAGTTTCTCCATCGGTCCCGGTGGTATTAAGGAACAAACAGCTGTAATTCCATGTTATGACTTAACTGAATCCTAAGAGTCCATTGTATGGGTCTTGTTTCACATTATCGATTCTGGGACATACAGTCCCATCACCAGATGTGCCTCACCCATAATACTTGAGAAATGGAATACAAATTATATTATTATAATAATCTTTTTATGTAATGTTCCTCTCAAACGGTAAAGATTTATATTATATTTGCTTCTCATCAATCCCTGTCTTTTGTCATTATTTTTCACTAGTGCCATATAGCATCAATACTTTTCACATGAACACCTGAATTATTTCGCGATAAACCTGCTACAGACAATCAGACATAAAATGAACCGAAACTGTTAAGATGACTCTTTCAATGAACATATGTTCGCTACAAGAAATGGCGCTTAGGAAACGTGTAATTCTTGTATCTTTGCTTCCACAACTTCTCCTTACTTTCATCATTCCCAGCAATGCAGCCTCTAATAGCCATTGTCTTTCTAGCTAACGTTCTATCCAGTATTTCTTTCTATTCTCTGTAATGATTATGCACTTCCCCTGCTTTTTCCAGTGATTCCTTGTTCTTAAATCTCTCCCTTTCTAGATTCCTCCGGAACCACATCTCAGAGACTTGGTATCTCTTTTTTGTCTGTCTCTGTCCGTCATTTCCTCTGTTTTATTTTACATGCCATGGCCTGCTTCACTTAGATTCCTAGCAACTTCGGTATTTCAGATGTTTAAAAGTTAAAATTTTTCGTTAACCATGAGCGACCTAAAGTAATCTTTAAATTTACCTTCGAGAATTTTTTTATAAAAAAATGACTTTATATTTAGAGCTTAACTTCATCTTACAGCAATATTTGCTGATGAGCCAAAATTATGGCCACCTGCTTATCGACGTGTTGCTCCTCCTCTGGAACGGAGTGCAGCAACGATTCTAGGAGCCATGGACCCAAATACTAGGTAATTTTCGGAACGTATATGGCGGCAGTAAGACAATACTCGAGAATTACAGGCCTGTGGCTTGTGGGCTCGGAAACGACACCCGATAGAGTCTCTGACGTCTTCCGCAGGGTTACGGTTAGGGAGATTTTGCGGCTAAGACATCAACAAGATTTCACAGTCAAGTTGGAGAACAATTTGGCACGATTCTGACCTTGTGACACGGCAGTTGTCCTCCTGGAAGGTGTAATCGCCGACGGGGAAGACATCAAGTATGGAAGAAAGCAATTTGATCGCAGTAATGCCCACGCAGTTCACAGCTGTCATTGTGCTTTCGATTACTACCACAGGTCCAATGGAAGTCCCGGTGAATATCTACCACAACCTAATACTACAGGTGTACAAACTCTCCTTTCAGCCTACCTCACCCGTCCACCCCAACCATTAAAGCAGCTCAGCCTGCCTGAGACACAGGAGTGCAAGTGTACTGAAGCAGTGTGGGTAAAGCAGGCCAACTTGGGTTTTCAAGAGCCTGGAAACCTTCACGGGACCCGTTAAGCCATCTACACTTGACAATAGCTTGCGCTGTCAATCCAGCGCCAATAGCTAGGCATAGAACCAGGTGGCAAAAGTCATGTGATACCTCCTAATATCGTATCTGACTTCATTTTGCCTGTCATAGTGCAGCAGTTCGAAGTACACTACTGTCCATTAAAATTGCTACACCAAGAAGAACTGCAGATGATAAACGGGTATTCAATGGACAAATATACTAGAACTGACATGTGATTACATTTTCAAGCAATTTGGGTGCATAGATCCTGAGAAATCAGTACCCAGGACAACCACCTCTGGCCATAAAAACGGCCTTGATACGCCTGTGCAGTGAGTCAAACAGAGCTTGGATCGCGTGTACAGGTACAGCTGCCCATCCAGCTTCAACACGATACCACAGTTCATCAAGAGTAGTGACTGGCGCATTGTGACGAGCCAGTTGCTCGGCCACCATTGACCAGACGTTTTCAGTTGGTGAGAGTGTAAGTAGGCCGTTTAGGTTTTTTTATTGGTAACGCCACCTCTGTATGAAAATCACTGGCTGTGCTGGGTGCAGTCTGTGGCTGCTTTGCATTGTTGTAATACTCGGCATTGTAGTGTTAGGCAGCTGGCTGTGAACAGCGCGTAGCGTTGCGCAGTTGGAGGTGAGCCGCCAGCAGTGGTGGATGTGGGGAGAGAGATGGCGGAGTTTTGTAATTTGTCATGAACTGATATATATATGATGATATCAAGGTAAATACATTGTTTGTTCTCTATTAATATCCTTCATTTGCTAACTATCCCTATCAGTAGTTAGTGCCTTCCATAGTTTAATCTTTTATTTAGCTGGCAGTAGTGGCGTTTGCTGTATTGCAGTAGTGGGAGTAACCAAGATTTTTGTGAGGTAAGTGATTTGTGAAAAGTACAGGTTAATATTAGTCAGGGCCATTCTCTTGTAGAGATGATTGAAAGTCAGATTGCGTTGCGCTAAAAAAAATATTGTGCGTCAGTTTAAGCACGGTCATGTAAAATTCTTCAAAAAGGGGACGTTTCATATGTCGACCCTTAGCCTAGGATACCTCACTGGAATCTTCTGATTTTTTCTTGTAGTTTGTGTAATTAGTGTAGATTTTGTTTGTTGCTAGCGCGTAATTGTAGAGAGAATCTCCTTTGTAGTTGCAGTCTTTCATTGTTGTACAGTAAAACAGGTGTGGCACGCATGTAGATTTGCACCAAGTATTTCGCAGCTGCAATTAACTAGATATTATTTTCAGTGCTATGTAAATGTGTTCCCCTATTTTTGCTCTTAAAATTGTGTTTTTCTGTGTTGTCGTGTGAAATATTGTGACAATAATGGCGTGTGAAAAACGTAACACTAGGCTCCAAAGTAAACTGAGAAATGACAGCGAAGACGAAAGCAGTGTGTTAGCGCCACCGTGTGATGAATTAACTAATATTCAAAGTAGTAATTTGGTAATTGTGCATAGGGAAATGGAGCGGGCGGCAAACAATGACGTAGGCAGTGAAACAATTAGTGAGCAGGGAAGCATTATCGATCGATCGGTCGGCAATAGCTCGGCTCAGGAATCCGAAATGACACGACACGATCTCGCAAATACTGTAGATTCAGGTTTTGGATCCTCACCGTTTTCTCAAATAAGTCAAGACACATTTTCCGCTTGTCAAAATGTGAATGTTGCCGGTGCAAATTCACTGCCGAAAAGCACTGAGGAACATGTTTCAGACACCAGTGCATTGTTATTACAATTAATGCAACAAATGGGACAAAAGCTTGAAAAGTTAGACACAATGGAACAACACCAGAGACAAACACAGCAACAGTTAGACACAGTGGAACAAAATCTCAAAAAGTTAGACACAGTGGAACAAAATCTCAAAAAGTTAGACACAATGGAACAAAATCAGAGACAAACACAGCAAAAGCTTCAACAGTTAGACTCATGGAACAAACTCTTGAACAAACACGTGAAGATTTAACTACTGAGTTACATAACATTCAATCGAAATGTCAAAAAGTCTGTAATGACGTAAAAACACAAATTTGTGAGCATTTTCAACCTATTTTTTCGCGGCATGAAAATGCATTACAGAATCACGAAGCAGCCATAAAAGAACTGCAAACCATTGTTCATGAAAATCATGAGACCTTGTCGGCTAAAATTGACTCAGTTGCATCTACCGATTCGGTTACGCAACTTGCAAAAACTCAGGAAAACTTAAAGGACACAGTAGATACTCTCAAACGTGGTTCAGAAAAACACACTGAGGAAATGTGTTCACTATCAGAGAAAGTAGCCGAACTTTCGGATCAGTTCACTAACTTATCTACGAAGGTAGATGATAATCTGAATGACACAAAACCGGTAGTCTTTAATGACACAGAAGAGAGCGAACAAATTAGGAAACTGAAACAAAATCTGAATCAAATTAATACGCAACACCAAAGAGAAATCCGGGAAGTACAAGATCAGCTGACACAGGTAATACAAGAATTACGTATTTCAGAGGACACTCGCGCCCCCATACGGGAAGAGGGACATAGAAATACGGAACAACCACAAAATAATAACACAAGACACTTCGGAAATTATGAAAGAAATTGGCAAGGCACACCGAATTTTGAGATGGAACCGCAGACACGACGTAACAATGACCGCTATGCGACTCGCCGACATGATGATTTTGACTATAAGCTGTTCATTACTAAACGTAAATTTAAAACATTTAAGAATTCTGCCAACGACATTCATCCACAAGCATGGCTCCATCAATTCTCTCATTGTTTTCTCCCCAACTGGTCGTTAGAACACAGATTAGAATTTATGTGTGGCTACTTAGAGAATGAACCAGCTGTAAGAATGCGATCGGTCATTCACGATTGCCACAGTGAAGGAGAATTTTACCATGCCTTCCTCTCAGCATATTGGTCTCAAGCCACACAAGACCGAGTAAAACATGGCATCATAATGATGAAACATTTCGAACAATCTGAATTCTCCAGTCTTGTGAAATATTTTGAAGACATGTTGCACAAGAATCAGTACCTGTCAAACCCATACAGCCCCTCAGAACTCATCCGCATTTGCTTAATCAAATTACCTGAACATTTACGACATATTGTTTTAGCAGGACGTTGCAAAGAAGACATTGAGGCTTTTCAGGGACTGTTACAAGAACTGGAAATTGACACTGACAATCGCGGAACGCGAAAACATGAAAACAACAATTACAGGTCACATCCGCCACATTTCCGTGATGACAGAAATAATAAATGGACACGACAAGGCTATTCTCACAACACAAATCGTGACCAAAACAGACACCACCCTTACGAAAACCGCTGGCAGAATAATAGTTACAGAGAAAGATCGCATTTCCGTAGTAATGAATATGACAGAGACAATCAGAAAAACAGACAATATGGGAACCAAAACAATTATTATTACGGGAGACAGAATAACTTTAGACGCAACGGTCCAGCGCGCAGTTACGATTCAGGGAGAAATTCTCCACCACTTAACCGACAAGAAAGAAACTACAGCATCTACCGACATGACAACAGACGATATGATCGTAACGACAGACCTGAATTGCATCAGAACTGGCGGGATTTAAACAGGGCAGGGCCCTCTCGTCACAGTGAATTTGTAGAAGTTAGGTCTCCAAATCCCAATAACGACGCGCGCCAACAAAGAGACAGACAATAACTCGCACAGCAGGCAGTCGCGTGCGCCCGCTGGCTCAGGGAAAAATAACATAGACGCTAACCTTGAGAAAATTTTTAGCATTCTTTACCGATGTGCCATATACCACATGATAATTCCACTGAAGCTGAAACTCTGCGTACTAGCAAGAGTAAAGGTTTACGCCACATTTCACATGTAAAACCGTTTATTGAAAGATAATCTGCTTTTTAACTTTGTCTTTGCCATAAAACTTTTCACTTCACATTACTAGTATGCTTTGTAAGAATTAGAAACTGTTAACATGCAACAATGTTTGAAGTTAAATATCCAGTCAAGAACCAAGAGAACTTATTGAAACAGAAATTACGAATGCATTGTTATAGTGAACAGACGACACGGTGTTATTGTGTGTGTACATTCTTGCTTGTTAGTTGCATGATTACGTAACGACTATAAGGCTTACATACTTAGAACATTTACCAGTACTGTTAATGAGATTTTAATGCAACATTTTGGTTTATTTGAAAATACATTCTGAAATTAAAGTGCTTCCTGAGAGATACCAGATGACACAGAGGTTAGTTTATGTGACAGCTACACGATTTTATCACGACGCTACTAATGAGTGACAATTTACAATGTTGCTTTTGCGGTGTATCTGTTTTATATCTGCACAGTTTTCTGAATTCTTCTGGAAAGAAAAACATGTTTTAGTAGTAACTTTAGTGGTATAGCAACAATGAGACAGCCTTTTTCGTGGCACAACAATACGTTACAGCACAGTACTTTCCTCATCACGGCAATAAGCGTAATAACTAAGATATCTATACACGAAGCATTTCACTTTTGTTTATCATGAGGTAAGTACATCGACTTCTGCAGAACTTTGCTTTCGGAAGACGATAACTACGAGACTTCCACAGAGATTATCTTACAACATGACGCACAGTTTAGCGCTACAGTACACGTATTTGAGTGATTAATATTATACTTAAAACATTTATTTTTAAAGAATTTTGAATTACAAAGAAAGTTTTCCGTGATACATTTCATTCCATTGCTGTAATTTGTAACACCTGAGGGTATAATTACATTAATCCTCAGGGGGGTATACGCTTACTTTGTGTACCGAGCACAAGGAGCCCTAGCTAATATGGTATTTGCTTACACAACTTTACACATCGGTACCTTATTTCTCTAACACAAATTACACAGCTATCTGATTATTTACCTGAGAGAAACAAACATTTTTTTACTATATTAGTGACAGATGTTTACGTAATTACACAGTTGAATAATTTCACACTTATGAAATTGTATTTTGTCAGTACTTTGTGAACTGTTCATATTTTTTCGGAGCCATTGTGGTACTATGAGAGCTTTGAATGATGTATTTGGTATGGGATCATGATTTTAAAGTACGTTTGAGGTTTTGAAATTATTGGAGGAAGCTACGACGATTTTGAGATTTGACTGAGGTGTTATGATGTTATTTTTACGACGACGATGTGTATTATGCTGTTGCGGTATGTTTATGATCAATAAGATGATGCTATATAAGGAATGTGATTACGTGTTTATATGTATATGAGTAATGAATAGAAGGTAGGGACTCTGGCTGGTGAAAAAGGATGTTGTAAACCGAGAATCGTACTTTAAGAGTTATGAAATGTGTGTAAATGCGTGAATGTATCACAATGCCGGCGAATATTTTTTGGACACTGTTATATTCATACGATTTTGTTTCTACAGCTTTGTAACGCAAATTCTTGACCTATGAAATTTTTATATGAGACTGTCGCTGTAGCGAAAACTGCTGTCATAAATATTTCGGTAAGAAAGTTCAGTGACCACCTGCACGTAATGCGTCGCGGGCACCCAAGTGTCAGACGCCTGGAGAAAAAGCCATTATTGCGAGCCCTTTTCAGCGGCACAGGTAAAAAAAAAAGGGGAGGCCATTATCCTCGCTATTGACGTTCCTTTGTAGAGAGCATCGCAAAAACGACACGGTCGAACTTGAAAACATATGTTGACACTGTGGGGCTCTTAATTTATGATATTTACAGAAATGCCTAATGAAATGACGAGAAATATTTTTACATTTGCACACCTGATTATGACAAGTGTCTTTCTACGAGAGTTGAGAGAATGTCTACTAACTTATGAAATGTCACATGACTATTGAATGATATTTTTATGCTTTGGTTTGCGTAATTGCTTATTTCATTTGATATCTAGTTTCTAGCTGCACTGCAGCATTGGTTAAAATAAAATTTTATAGATGTACTAATATAAATATTTTCTGTCTACAGGTCGAGTAAATAATAATTTTTTCAAAAAAAAAAAAAATGAGGGAGCACAAAAAGACATTTACCTTCACAGGAACTGCAATCATAGTTTTCTTTTCAAGTACTTGTTAATTTCTTTTGTAGAATAAATTGTGTTGCATCACTCTAGTGTTAAGATGTGACATAGGTATTAGACATGGCCATTTTTAGTGTAATACTTTTTCTGCTTGAACTTTGTCATGTTTAGGTATAAGTTATGCTGTTTGCCAGGCATAGTGCTACTGAATTTTAATTTGTGTTACTCTGCTAAGCCAGATTTATTTTTCTTGTTTGCTGCACATTGCCTTATATTAGTCGTAATATTGCAATTGCTTCGCTAATTTCTAAAATGCTGCTTCCTTTGCAAATCTGCACTTTTTTGTCATTGCTGTTTGCGTTAATTGCTTTATGTGCTGCTGCATTGCCTCGTCCCTTAGTTTAGCATCTGAGCTCAGTAGATTTAAGTTAGCTTAAGAGGGGTAGACTATATAAGAACCTAACTATGGAGAATAGGGAAAGAATGCATTGAAAGTTATATGAAAACGATTTAGGCCAAAATGAGTATTGTACAATGAGCCATAATTATTTTGAAAGAAATATGGTTAGAATACAGAAAAGAGGTATAAATAGGACTTTTTGGGAATAATGATGAATGAAGGGAGATCTCCGAGAAGTAAGGAAAGTTTTGTTTGCAAAATACTGCAGTAAAACAAACCCTGTCCTTTCCTTTTGTATTATTATGCTATGTGTTTGTGTACCATTGTGTATTTGTTTTCTTCCTGTCTCTGTGTAGTTTCATAGAATTTTTTCTTCTTCTAATACTCAGCTACATGAACTATGATGAGGAATACTGTTATCCTCAAATATAATTTGCATTGATAATATGTTATTTACTTTGTAAATATGCTTGGACATTATTTATTCTGTTTTGTTTTAATGCTCATGTGTGAAGTTGATGTTTCGAAAGTTATTCTGAACTTTTATGTATCTACTTATCTCATAATTCCTGTAACATTGATGTATATGTTTATTTCTATTCTATTGTAAAACCAGTACTACAAATGTTATCTGTATTGTTATGTCCTTTAATGATGTATTTTGTACCTTTGTAATTGTATTCTTATGTTATAATATTGTAATTGACACCAGTTCATCAAATTAAGTAACTTGTAAGTTCCATTTCACTGCACACGTTTCTGTTGGTCATACTATATGGACAATATGTGACACGTAGGGACTGTTAGTGTTTGCACGTGTGTTAATAATTCAGCAAGGGACTGGATAACAGCATTGCTGGTTCTAAGGACAATTCCAAAAACTTTGTGAGTGCACAAGTGGTGGTTATGGACTTGCTATATTCTCCGCAAGACTCTTTGATGGTGATTGTGCACCTGCACAGTCGCAACAGATGGATGTTGGCCGTCTCTACAAGGACTACATTGGGTCTGCATCTTTGATGACCCATCAGTACCATTATCTCTACAAGGACTACAGTGGGTCTGCATCTTTGATGATCCACCAATACCATTATTTCTACAAGGACTGCAGTGGGTCTGCACCTCTGGTGGCCCACCAATACCGTAATCTCTACCAGGACTACAGTGGGTCTGCTCTGTGATGACCTACCCACCAATACTCTTCAAAACTTCGACTGACTCCGCTGTGGGTTTGCTCTGTTGTGGCCCATTACCTGTCAGCATGTCAAGAGTCAGCACTGTCTTTCCGTTGGAAGGACAACGCTACTTCTTCAAGACTGCATGGAAATCCACTACTTCCGTGTGCATTTTCTTTTACCCATGCGGATAAGATGCCTGTCATCTCGACTGCTAGTGTTACGAGGCCGTTGGGATCCAGCACGGCGTTCCGTATTACCCTCCTGAACCCACCGATTCCATATTCTGCTAACAGTCATTGGATCTCGACCAACGCGAGCAGCAATGTCGCGATACGATAAACCGCAATCGCGATAGGCTACAATGCGACCTTTATCAAAGTCTGAAACGTGATAGTATGCATTTCTCCTCCATACACGAGGCATCATAATAACGTTTCACCAGGCAACGCCGGTCAACTGCTGTTTGTGTATGAGAAATCGGTTGGAACCTTTCCTCATGTCAGCACGTTGTAGGTGTCGCCACCGGCTCCAACCTTGTGTGAATGCTCTGAAAAGCTACTCATTTGCATATCACAGCATCTTCTTCTTGTCGGTTAAATTTCGCGTCTGTAGCACGTCATCTTCGTGGTGTAGCAATTTTAATGGCCAGTAGCGTAGTGTGGACTCATGACGTTGTAAGTACCCTGCAGAAATACTGACCTATGGTGCCCCTATAGCCGTCCATAATTGTGAATCTATTGCTGAAGCAAGATTTTGCTTACCAACTTACTTTTCGAGTACGTCCCATAAATGTCGACGGGATTCACGTCTGGTTGGCCAAATAATCCGCTCTACCTGTTCAGAATGTTCTTCGTACTAAACGTGAACAATTATGCCCAGGTTTCATGTCGCACTGTAATGCAGAAAAATTCTATCGTTGTTTGGGAATATGACTGCAAATGGTCTCCAAGTAACCGAACATAACCATTTACAGTCAATATTCGCTTCAGTTTGACCAGAGATCCCAGTCCATTGATATCTTGGGCACATGACTTCGTGCGGACTAGGCCGCACTCGAAACCTACTATCAGCTTTTACCAACTGAAATTGGGACTCGTATGACCATAATACAATTTTTCAGTCGTCAAGGATCCGACCGATATGGTCACTAGCCCATGAGAGGTACTGCAGCCGACGTCGTACTGTTAGCAAAGGCGCTCACACCAGTCGTTTGCTGCCATAGCGCATTAACGCCAAATTTCGCCGCCCGTACTAACGGACACGTTCCTCGGGCGTCCCACATATATTTCTGATGTTATTTGACGCAGTGTTGCTTGTCTGTTAGCACTGACAACTCTACGCAATATACGTTGCTCTCATTCGTTAAGTGAAGGCCGTCGGCCACTGTTTTGTTTATGGTGAGAGGTAATGCTTGAAGTGCGGTGTTCTCGACACACATTTGACGCTGTGGATATCAGAATTTTGAAGTCCATAACGGTTTCCAAAATGGAATGTCCCATTCGTCTATCTCCAACTAACCTTTCGTGCACAGGACAGAAATTGATAATTTATAGCAACAGCCTGCTAAGTTAAAAAAAAACTCCATTTCACTTATATTTCCTAATTACTGTAGATAAAATGAGAGCCATTTATGTTAATGTTCCTTGTTATCTTGTCACCTAAAGCAAATACGTATTGTAAACATAACGCTAGACTTATATTTGCATTCAGATAAAAACCATACAGACTGAATCACCGCACCGACAGAAGTGGCTCAGTGGTTAGAACGCTGAACTCGTATTCGGGAGGATGGCGGTTCAAATCCGCTTCCGGCCATCCTGATTTAGGTTTCCGTGAGTTTCCTAAATCGCTTCAGGCAAATGGCGGCATGGTTCCTTTGAAAGGGCACGGCCGAATTCCTTCCCCATCTGTCCGTAATCCGATGATATTGATGACCTTGCTGTTTGGTTCAAAAATGGTTCAAATGGCTCTAAGCGCTATGGGACTAAACATCTGAGGTCATCAGTCCCCTAGACTTAGAACTACTTAAACCTAACTAACCCAAGGACATCACACACATCCATGCCCGAGGCAGGATTCGAACCTGCGATCGTAGCAGCCACGTGGTTAAGGACTGAAGCGCCTAGAACCGCTCGATCACAGCCGCCGGCAGCTGTTTGGTCCCTTCCCTTGAATCAACCGACCAATTAACTGAAACACAGAAATATACGACATTACAAGTATCCTAAACAGGATAAGTATTTCGCGCCTGTCTGTAACACATAATAACCCACTGTATTACGGCGATTCCAACAATTAAGTAAAAGATGTTTAACAAACTCTATCCGAACAGACCCCGAAAGGTAAAATGGTACCAACCGACCGCCGTCTCATCCTCAACCGATAACCGTCAGTTTTCGTGGCTGAAGGTTCTACTTCTCAATCAAGCAACTCCTCAATCGACCTCGTAAGAGCTAAATGCACATTGTTTGTCAACAGCATTTGCTAGACCCGGACTGTAACCCATCCAAATACTAACCAACCCGGCATCGATTAATGATCTAGTGGCAACAGGTGTTACCACTGCAGCAAGGTTGCTGGCCAAGCATATTTACGACGGTTGCCCAGAAAGTAAGTTCAGATCGCTCGCTAAATGGAAGCCACAGTGAAAATCAGAAACATTTTATTTGCAAGAGTTAGCTACATTTTCCAGACACTTCTCTACATAGTCGCCGCTCCTACTCAGACATTTGTCAGAGCGTTATACCAAATTTCCAACACCATCGCCATAGAAGGCAGCCGCCTCTGCTTTCCGATAATTCTCTACTCTGGTCTATAGCGCGTAGCCTGTGCCCAAGTGTTGTTTTCGTATCCAGCGTTTCATGTGAAGAGAGATGATACTCAGGACGAGCCAATTAGGGCTGTGTTGTGGGTGATCGAACACTTCCCATCGAAAAGGCTGCAGGAGAGTCTTCACTGACCCTGCAGAATGCGGCTGAAAATCGCCATGAAGAAGGAAGTGCGTGACAGTTGTGTGAAGTGGGCTGCATTCATTAAGGCGAAGACTCTCAGCTGGCCCTCCTACTTGGAGGGAGACATCGTTGTTCTAGGCACCTTTACTGGGTCACAGTGCGCTCACAACTGAAAAGAGCATCTTGAAGCGGTAGACGGTCATACTAGAGACACTACCCAACACATCTCTGCAAAGCTTCATCGGGTTTTCACTGTGATGTCCATTTCGCGACCGACCGGAACTTACATTCTGGACAACCCTCGTATTAACACCTTTTAAATGAATGGGTGTTCATAATTTACAGTTTTATACTTTAATAGCTTTAAAACTACCCCAGATAATAACAACTGATTCTCTACATGTGGACAAGGTAACTCATAAAGTTTCGTTTCACAATTCATTTTCGCATCCCTATTGGTACACAGAACGTCCTATCGGTATTCGATTTCGACCCATGTACGGCACAGTCACTCGACATTGCCGTTTTGTGGTGCATTGCGTCTACAACCTTGGTTCAGTACACCTGATTCTTTACAAAACCCTATAGGGAGACGACTTTGAGGTTAGGTGATCACAGAATCCACCAAACCGCACCATCTCGTCCGGAACAGCTATCCACAAACTCTTCATCCAGAAATTAATGGGCATTCAGGAATAAGTGAGATAGTGCTCAATCGTGCTGGAATATGATGTCAGGTTGTAGATGTTCCAATTCACATACTTACTCACTCCAGCGCCTTGACCATCTGGACAATCTCCGCCCACTCTTCTCAGCTGTTGCCCAGATTTCCCATCTTCAAAATCATATTCTCTTAAATCCTCCTCCACGTTGTCTAGCCATCTGGTCCTTGGTCTTCCTCTTATGCGGCGTCCACTTGGTTTTCCTTTGAAAACTTCCTTAAGTGTGCTGCTCTCCACAATTCTTTCTGCATGTCCCAAATAATTTCGTCTATTACTATTTATTTCTGTCATGCTATCTGGTTTGCTATACAACTGTCTGATTTCTTCATTATTTCTGATTCGCCAAAAACCCCAACCACTCACTGGTCTGAAGATTTTCCTAAGTATCTTCCTTTCCCATCTCCCATCCCATAATTTTGCGTCACTGTCCACGTCTCCGAACCATACATTACCGCAGGTCTCACTACTGCGTGGTACACAGTCAGCTTCAGGTTCCTACTAAGGCTTCTTGCTTCAAATACTTTCATCAGTGCAAAGTAACTGCTGTTACCAGTCGTAATCCTTGCACGCAATTTTTCTGTCACATCGTTATTCTCAGTTACCAGTGAGCCAAGATATTTAAAGCTCTCACAGCTTTCATATTCTTTCATTTCATAGTCATGCCTCCTTCTCCTTCAGTATACCTTTTCCTAGATGTTAATATACTTGGTCTTTGATTGATTAATTGTCACCCCCCTCTCTACTTCATATCTTTCTAACTTTTCAAGCTTTCCTTCCAGCTTCTGTTTCCTCATTGATAACAAATCGGTATCAACTGCATATGCAAGATCCTGCGTCACTATATTAGACAGTGTTCCCCCAGGGCTGCCGCTTTGTGTCTTTTTCATTACCCTCTCCAAGGCGACATTTAACGTTACCCTATCGCAATCTTTGGTTAAATTCAAGCACCTTTGATAAAGCACTCTCGAAATTTACTTAGTGTAGTGTTCATCTCAAAGTTATTTGACCCAGTCTTATCAGTTTGTTCCCTTACAGAGTTGATTCCTTCTGATACTATCATAAACGTGTTTAAAATCAATGAACAGACGGTGGACATCGATGTTATAGCATTTTTCAGGGATCTGTCTAATGGTGAAAATCTGGTTTTTAGTGGATCTATTCGCTCTGAAACCACACTGGTGGTCTCCTAGATACTCTTCTAAAAATGTCTGAGATGCTCAGCTATGATTTTTCCTAATACTTCATACACTATACGGAGCATTGCAATTCCTCTGTAATTCGCATAGTCGGCTTTTTCATGTTTATTATATATAGGGTAGAATATTGCTGTATTCCACTGTTGCAGCATATTTTCTTTTCTCTATATTTCCACTATAATGTTATGCAAATCCCTTATTAGTTTTTCAGCGCCACATTTTGTCATTTCTACTGTATTGTTGTCTTCTCCTAGAGTCTTGTTTTTAAGAGTCTTGATACTAGCATTAACTTCTTCCAGTGTAAGTTCCTCGATGGATTCTGGAACTCTTCTTCTCTGTTTACTTTCTACTTCACCTCTTCCACCACAGTAGCATCAACTTCACCTTCGTTTCCCGATTCTGTATTCAGTAGTTCATTAAAATACTCCATCCATCTGTCTTAAATCTGATCTTTCTCCCCAATAAGATTTCCCTCCTTTTATTTACAGAAAACTGCTCTGGCTTGGTATCTTTTCTTCATAATTTACAGATTTATCCATTAATAACTTTAAAACTACACTGGATAATAACAACTGATTCTCTCCACGTAACAATGTAATCCATAAAATTTTGATTCATCATTCATATACCATCGCTACTGGTACACAGAATGTCCACTAGGTATTCGATTTCTCCCCATGTACGGTACCTAACTTGAAACTGACATTTTGAGATGCATTGCGAATGCATACCTGAAGGTCTACGGTCTTGTTTCGGTACACCCCACAGGAAGAAGTCTGTGAGGTTAGGCCATCATGGAAACCACCGAATTGGACCATCTCGTCCGGACCAGCTATATGGAAACTTTTCATCCAGAAATTTACGAACATCTAGGAATCAGTTAGGTAGTGCACGGTCCTGCTGGAATATGGTGGCATGTTGCAGATTTTCCAATTTTGAAGACTGTTATAACATGACCAAGTAAACACCACAGTTGACTATGGATTCCCTGAGAAAGAAATGAGCTATGATGCAACTGCACCCTAGTCTGTAAGTCCGTACTACACATTGACCTTGGGAAAGTTTCTTTCCAGTTCCCATATAACATTCATTTCTACTTGATAACGACGTCGTATTATGAAAAACTAAACGTGATTGAAAGATAATGTAAGATAAGGGGAAAAAACACAACTTGACTAAAAGAAGGGATCGAATGGTAGGGCATATTTGAGGCATCAAGGGATCACCAATGTAGGACTGGAGGGCAGCGTGGAAGGTAAAAATCGTAGAGGGAGACCAAGAGATGAATATACTACACAGATTCAGAAGAATGTAGGTTGCAGTAGGTACTGGGAGATCAAGAAGCATGCACAGGATAGAGTAGCATGGAGAGCTGCATCGAACCAATCTCTGGACTGAAGACCAAAACAACAACAAGGGAAAAAAAAGTAAACAGAGATTAGCTGTAGATTCACTACCAAAGGGACATTAATCTACGAGGGATATTGGGAAAGTAAGGAACGATCTTTCGCGAAATGGAAACCACAGTGAAAAGCCGATTAAGCTTTGTGCAGATGTGTTGGGCAGTGTCTCTAGTATGCCCGTAGATAGAGTCACGTCGCTCTTCTTAGCTCTGCGTGCACAGTGAGCGCTTAAAGACGCCTAGGAAGTAATGCCTCCCGCCAAGTGTAGGTGCCTGTCCAGAGATTTCGCCTGATTTCATGCAGCCCCACATAACGTCACTGTCATGCAGTTTCTTCTCCATGGGCATTCTCTGTTGTACACTGCAGGGGCAATGAGGACGTTCCTGCAGCGTTTTCCATAAGTGTTTGATTATCCATCATACAGCGCAGACTTGGCTCCCTCTGATTTTCATCTCTGCTCAGATAGACCTCTATGAAGAGAATGTTTTCGCACAGACAACGAACTGCCAGACTAGCATAGAGATGATGACTGCATTCTATGACGAGGGTATTGAAAAGGTCGGACAACGCTGCGACAGATGCCTAGGTCGGAGTGGAAACTATGTCGGAAAGCAACTGGAATATCTATCAAACAGTTGCAAATAAATCAGTTTTGATTTTCACTGTGGTTTCTATATCGCGAACGATCGTTTCTTCCTTTATGAATAGCCCTCGTATTATCTCACAAAAAGCGACCAAAAAAATATTCTTTGCCCTGTTTAATCTAAACATCAGTTCATATTGATTAGCACAGCCATATATTCATTTTAATTACAGTGAATTTAAACGAGATCATCATGACACTACATTGACGGACATGTGACCAGGAGTGTTACAACTTGTGCGGCACCCTCTTTGCTGTGTTCACAGGGTGCAGGTACAAGCGGTCGGCTGTACGCGTTCTCGTAGTTATGGTTGGCTAATGCCGTGACCAGCGCCACGTTCACGGCTTTCAAGCATAATAAACATGCCTCACAACTTCCCTCACTGTTGTTCTAGTCTTGCCCCGGAGCTATCCCCATGTTAACCTCTTCAGTTCCTGGCCCATTTGCGAGAGGTGTATTCTCGTCGTATACATTGTTTAGCTTTCTCTGCTGACAAAAGTTTAGCGTCAGTTCTGGGAAACACAGTAGGCACTTTCAGGTCCTGTTTCGCTAGGTAAGCGGTGCGGAATTTATTGAAGTGAGGCCGGAGAGCGCCCTGCGCTATATGCTGAGTTTACGTTATGCTGATAACATGTGTTCCTCTCAGTCTGGAACACAAATTCAATAATTGAAGGTTAAGCTATTTGTGTGGGCTCAGATGTCCACACCTGCGTTACACTGTGAGGTCGCTATAAAATGTTGTGTCCTATAACGTTTGAATGCTGAAAGGTCATTATCCAAATAGTCAGGAAGCAGGGCACATCAAACTTATAATCTCAGGAGAAAACAGCACAGCTTCCCCTATTCAATAAACAGACTTACAGACAAAGAATCAGAGATCATGCAATGCCCGCTACCTTCACTGAACAGTAAGAGATTGATCACTGAGTTTGGCCACAGTGTACAACGATAACACTGTGGCGACAACTACATAGTTTGGTGTGCGACATTTTATATGTGTTACTGGTTGGTCGCCTAATCACGGAAAAGATGTAGGACAAGTTAAAGGATTTATACACTCCTGGAAATGGAAAAAAGAACACATTGACACCGGTGTGTCAGACCCACCATACTTGCTCCGGACACTGCGAGAGGGCTGTACAAGCAATGATCACACGCACGGCACAGCGGACACACCAGGAACCGCGGTGTTGGCCGTCGAATGGCGCTAGCTGCGCAGCATTTGTGCACCGCCGCCGTCAGTGTCAGCCAGTTTGCCGTGGCATACGGAGCTCCATCGCAGTCTTTAACACTGGTAGCATGCCGCGACAGCGTGGACGTGAACCGTATGTGCAGTTGACGGACTTTGAGCGAGGGCGTATAGTGGGCATGCGGGAGGCCGGGTGGACGTACCGCCGAATTGCTCAACACGTGGGGCGTGAGGTCTCCACAGTACATCGATGTTGTCGCCAGTGGTCGGCGGAAGGTGCACGTGCCCGTCGACCTGGGACCGGACCGCAGCGACGCACGGATGCACGCCAAGACCGTAGGATCCTACGAAGTGCCGTAGGGGACCGCACCGCCACTTCCCAGCAAATTAGGGACACTGTTGCTCCTGGGGTATCGGCGAGGACCATTCGCAACCGTCTCCATGAAGCTGGGCTACGGTCCCGCACACCGTTAGGCCGTCTTCCGCTCACGCCCCAACATCGTGCAGCCCGCCTCCAGTGGTGTCGCGACAGGCGTGAATGGAGGGACGAATGGAGACGGGTCGTCTTCAGCGATGAGAGTCGCTTCTGCCTTGGTGCCAATGATGGTCGTATGCGTGTTTGGCGCCGTGCAGGTGAGCGCCACAATCAGGACTGCATACGACCGAGGCACACAGGGCCAACACCCGGCATCATGGTGTGGGGAGCGATCTCCTACACTGGCCGTACACCACTGGTGATCGTCGAGGGGACACTGAATAGTGCACGGTACATCCAAACCGTCATCGAACCCACCGTTCTACCATTCCTAGACCGACAAGGGAACTTGCTGTTCCAACAGGACAATGCACGTCCGCATGTATCCCGTGCCACCCAACGTGCTCTAGAAGGTGTAAGTCAACTACCCTGGCCAGCAAGATCTCACCCGGCATCATGGTGTGGGGAGCGATCTCCTACACTGGCCGTACACCACTGGTGATCGTCGAGGGGACACTGAATAGTGCACGGTACATCCAAACCGTCATCGAACCCATCGTTCTACCATTCCTAGACCGACAAGGGAACTTGCTGTTCCAACAGGACAATGCACGTCCGCATGTATCCCGTGCCACCCAACGTGCTCTAGAAGGTGTAAGTCAACTACCCTGGCCAGCAAGATCTCCGGATCTGTCCCCCATTGAGCATGTTTGGGACTGGATGAAGCGTCGTCTCACGCGGTCTGCACGTCCAGCACGAACGCTGGTCCAACTGAGGCGCCAGGTGGAAATGGCATGGCAAGCCGTTCCACAGGACTACATCCAGCATCTCTACGATCGTCTCCATGGGAGAATAGCAGCCTGCATTGCTGCGAAAGGTGGATATACACTGTACTAGTGCCGACATTGTGCATGCTCTGTTGCCTGTGTCTATGTGCCTGTGGTTCTGTCAGTGTGATCATGTGATGTATCTGACCCCAGGAATGTGTCAATAAAGTTTCCCCTTCCTGGGACAATGAATTCACGGTGTTCTTATTTCAATTTCCAGGAGTGTAATTTAAATCAAGTCGGAGTATCACTGATTTGTATTTCTCTAGTTATTGGACATATTATACAAGTAATTAATAAACTGAATTATACAAGTAATTAATAAACTGAATTCACATAAAATTACGCTAACACTGTGGGTAAGTACCAAATTATATGGGGGGCTGCGTGGAGAAAACACAAGTTATTCTTATTCGATCAGCCCCCAAATTCAGTTTCAATAAGAGAAAATCACAAACGATAATCAAATGGCCAGTGCAAGTTGCATGTCGGCACAAGTAAGTACCGAACTGCTCAGAGTAAGGATTGCGCTATCACAGAATGTGAAACTTCAATTTCCCCAAAACATGCACCCATCAACACAGGCCCGTTCGCAAGGAGGTCGGAACACGAGTGCTACGAAACTTATGTCTCCCTCCTCAACTTCGGACTTTCAAAAAATTTCTACATGGTCGGAATGACTAAATACTATAACCATTGTGATGGACAAGAATATCGCTTATTTCATGAAAAGAACAGGGGCACACAACAGAAATATCCCACTCTTAGTGTACAAAACGCACATGAACAAATACGAGGTTAGTCATGGCCTGCAGCACCATGTCCTCAATTCATCTGCCTCTTCATGCAAAGCACGGTTGTGGGCACCTCAGTTCGATTGGATGGCCGAAATTTTGGAATAAAATCAACCGCATGGAACTGCGTTGTCTCGACCTGTGAGTTTGTGCAGAAGAGAGAGAAATGTCCCACTCAATTATTTTCTCGGGAGAGCAGGCATGGTCACCAGCCTCCAGGTAGGACAGGTGCCAGCCCTGCCCACAAAAGCAAGAATCAGACCACAGCCTCACTTCCATGTAAACTGCCCGTCTCCCTGGGGAAGCACTGATAAGGTTCGCTGACTGTCTTCTGCCGACAGCAGGGCCCTGTGGCCACAAGAGGACGCAACTTCCCAATGCGGAAAGTGCATACCCCTCCCTATCCCACGTGTCTAGTGCTCTCAATAAAATAACTACTAAATAGTGGTAGAGAATAAAACAATACCGTTTAGCGATATGTGACAATACTGTCGTTGAAAGACGATGTGTCGTTGAATTGACATTCAAAGGCTGCATTGTGAACAAGAGTTCTGTAGGGTAACGGCCTGTTATTTCAGACAGAACTTTTATACTTTATGTGTCCAACATTGTTTTGCATGAAGTCAATAGGGATAGTGTATTGGTGTTGTTTTAGTGAGTTCGTAATATAACTGACAAATTATTGTACAGTGTGGTGACAATACTTAATCGAGTAGGAAAATAAAAGAAATCACTGTAATAAAATTCCTGTACACTATCAATTTCTGTTTCCTTAATCAGTCTTATGAATAGTTTGATGCTCCACACCACAAATTCTCCTCTTATACCAATCTCATCATTTGAGAGAAGGGGTACACCCAATGTCGTTCATTATTTCTTGGATATACTCCTATCTTTGTGCTCCCCTTTAGTTTTTACCCCCTTTGGCATCCTGTAGTATCTTTATGATGTAGATACCGTGGTTGAATGTACCTTCCATTAATGTACACATTAACGTTTTCTTTTCCTGTATGTACTTCCACTCGGAAATATTCGCAGCGGTAATTTCAAGTGCTACAGGTCACACGTATTAAGCTTATGTTGTATTCTGATGATACTGACACATCGCTCGGTGTAAGAAGTCCTTCGTCGTTCATCGTCTGCATCGCATAATGTATTTGTCAAGGAGATTTTGTTATAACATTTTATTTTTGATTGACTTCCCCTTTGTAAGTTTCCATTTGTTAACCTCACTTCATAAACCATAATTCAAATACAGCTCTCGTTTTTGGTTCAAATGGTTCAAATGGCACTGAGCACTATGGGACTCAACTGCTGTGGTCATAAGTCCCCTAGAACTTAGAACTACTTAAACCTAACTAACCTAAGGACATCACACACATCCATGCCCGAGGCAGGATTCGAACCTGCGACCGTAGCAGTCGCACGGTTCCGGACTGAGCGCCTAGAACCGCGAGACCACCGCGGCCGGCTGCTCTCGTTTTTGTTGGAATGTATATTATGGCACTTCACATACTTCACTATGGTCCAAAATGTTGTGCCCCTCTGACCAGTGTCAACCCTTACTCTCCTATTGCTCCTCTAAAATTTCTTGGGTTCTAGGATGTCAACATCGTTGTTCTGCACCTCTTGGAAGACGTGCTTGTCTGATACAACACCGTTGGATACAAGTAACAAGAGTCATTAATTACATAATGTGCCTGGACGAACAAAGAAATACCCAGAATGCTGCCATAAAAAATCCTTTATTCTGAAGGTGTTTCCATGGTGAAACATCCACCATTTTCAGAGTCGATAAACCACCCCTCGAATTCGTCTTATAAGACCGTGGACCATGGCATGCAGATGTATCTACAGATACTTGCAGCTAAAGCAAAGTAACTCTGGCACCTGAGATATTCCATGTGATGATGAATTGTAATTCGGTTCTCTTAGCCACTGGGGGTTAGCAACTTTAGCTTGTAGCTAATGTGGTATCACGTATCGATACCACCTGACCGGCATAAAAGTTGACCACGGAGTTGCAAGTTTCCGTCAGATGCCGATAGCGGTCGTCCAAGATTTTGAGGACCCAATGAAGCGCACCCACTGAGCCACGCCTCCAGCGGCTCTGGTCTACGAGCACACTTTGCTGCCGCAGTACAGGATGGCTGGCGGCAGCCACACAGCCACTCGCACATGGAGCTTCTTTGCTACGTGACTCTACGCAGACTCCATCTAGTCACAGCATCGATAATGCTTTAATACAGAGAGCCTCGAATCTGTTGCTGTTGAAAAAAAACTGCACACAGTTCTTGCTGGATTATTTGTAACGAGTTTTCCTACACTTGGAGAAATACAGTTTAAGTAAATATTCTGTTTACTGTGTTAACTTGTTTGCGTATCTTTTCTGCTGCTGTCCAGCTTTCTTACGACGACAGTTGCTGCATCAATCTTTACCCCACCTGTCCTTACCGTTGTGTATGAAGTTGTATACAACAGCTAAATACGTTGTGTAAGGGCTTAGAAATAATTTTTCGACAATTGGTCAGTTACAGTACGCGACCAAAAGTATCCGGACACCCCCAGAAACACACGTTTTTCATATTAGGTGCTTTGTGCTGCCGTCTACTGCCAGGTACTCCATATCAGCGACCTCACTAGTCATTAGACATCGTGAGAGAGCAGATACTGGCGCTCTGCGGAACTCACGGACTGCGAACGTGGTCAAGTGATAGGTAGTCGCTTGTGTCATACGTCTGTATTCGAGATTTCTACACTCCTAAACATCCCTAGGTCCACTGTTTCCGACGTGATAGTGAAGTGGAAACGTGAAGGGACACGTACAGCACTATAGCTTACAGGCCGACTTCATATGTTGACTGACAGAGACCGCCGACAGTTGAAGAGGGTCGTAATGTGTAATCGGCAGGCATATCTATCAAGACCATCACACAAGAATTCCAAACTGCATCATGATCCACTGCAAGTACTATGACAGTTAGCGCGGGAGGCGAGAAAACAAGGATTTAATGATCGAGCGGCTGCTCGTAAGCAACTCATCACGCTGATAAATGCCAAACGACGCCTCGCTAGGTGTAAGGAGCTAAACATTGGATCATTGAACAGTGGAAAAACGTTGTGTGGAGTGACGAATCGCGGTACACAATGTAGCTATCCGATTGCCAGGAGTGGGTATGGCGAATGCCACGTGAATGTCATCTGCCAGCATGTGTAGTGATAACAACAAAAATTGGAGGCGGTGGTGTTATGGTGTGTTCGTGTTTTTCATGGAAGGGTCTTGCACCTCTAGTGGTTTTGCGTGGTACTAACACAGCATAGGCCTACATTGATATTTTAAGCACCTTCTTGCTTCTCACTGTTGAAGAGCAATTAGGGGATGGTGATTGCATCTTTCAACACGGTGCCCGCATCTCGTGGTCTTGCGGTAGCGTTCTCGCTTCCCACGCCCGGGTTCCCGGGTTCGATTCCCGGCGGGGTCAGGGATTTTCTCTGCCTCGTGATGGCTGGGTGTTGTGTGCTGTCCTTAGGTTAGTTAGGTTTAAGTAGTTCTAAGTTCTAGGGGACTGATGACCATAGATGTTAAGTCCCATAGTGCTCAGAGCCATTTGAACCATTTTTCAACACGGTCGAGCAGCTTTTCATAATGCACAGCTGTGGCTGAGTGGTTACACAACAATAACATCCCTGTAATGTACTGTCCAGCACAGAGGCCTGACCTGAAACGTATAGAACACCTTTGGGATGTTTTGGAACGCCGACTTTGTGCCAGGCCTCACCGACCCACATCGATACCTCTCCTCAGTGCAGCACTCTGTGAAGAAGGGGCTGTCATTCACCAAGAAACCTTTTAGCACCTGATTGAATGTATGCCTGCGAGAGTGGAAGCTGTCATCAAGGCTAAGGTTGGGCCAACACCATATTGAATTCCAGCATTACCGATGGAGGGCGCCACGAAGTTGTGAGTCATTTGATCACATAGTGTATATAACATTTTACAAAATGCGTTCCTCTATGGTAAGGAAGATAATATGTGTAGAAATCGACGCGTTTGTGTGGGAACAAGTCTCTGCTCCCAACTACAACCAAGTAGTTTTTAAATATGACACACGTCAGTGACGCAACTGCCTTCGAAAGTAACATCAGACTGAAACTGGCCCGTAACATAATGTAATACTAGATGCCATAACCATAATCTTGTGTAAAGGATTTAACAGCCTACGGCTCACATTTAAAATGGTTTTAGTTTTCAGAAACGTTCGCCTTTCTGACTAATATCAGCCCACTGCAGAAAAAGTGCGCTTCTTAAAGTAACTGTTCTTCTAATGTATATCATACAACACCCTGACGCCACAATATCGACTTTACAAGACTACAGCAACGCATTTTGCTTTGTAAACCATGACATTTTTGTATAAAATCATCAGTCGTTTGACTGATTTGTAACTATCCATCTTCCCCCATCTTCAGCTAATCTCTTCATTTCTACGAACTGTTACACCATACGTCCAGACTCAGTTTTACATATTCTTGTCTTGGTCTGATGCACCTATTTCCCCTACTCTTCATTTCATTGCCAGTTGTGGCGTCACCTGGAAGTCTGTCTACCGTATGACCCCATTTATGCAGCTGGTATGAACGTAATGTAAAACAAGAAAGTAACGCCTTTAATGTTATGAGTCATTTTCTCGAGTCTGATAATATTTTGTGACAAATATTGTAAATATTTTCCATTAATCGCAGAGGTAAAGAATACGATATTTCAGTCCGCATGGAACTTCACAAGAGCCATGTTGTTCGCCCCTGTTCGTTCTCTGTTTTTCGCCTGGTTGTTCTCTCTCGCCTGTGGGTCGATATATGTATAACTAGCTGTCTATACAATTTAAAGTTACAGTATCTGTTAATTGATAGTATCTTGTGTTTCCTTTCAAAAATGCCTCTCCCTCCACGTGAAATTTATTTAAAGATAATAATATTGCTGTCGATTACAAATCTGGCTTCAACTATTTCGGTGGCGCTGGGTCCGCCATTACGTGTACTTAAGAACATTTCAGTGTTTGCGAGAATCACTCGCAAAGGAAAATAATCCTAAGTGCTTTTATGAAATTTTACATCAGTTTTCAATATTAAAGTTAGTTAACATTGTAAGTAGGCTGTTTAGGTTTCCTCATTGGTAACGCCACGTAGCGCTCTGTATGAAAATCACTGGCTGTGATGTGTGCAGTCTGTGGCTAGTTTGCATTGTTGTCCGCCATTGTAGTGTTGGGCAGCTGGATGTGAACAGCACGTAGCGTTGCGCAATTGGAGGTGAGCCGCCAGCAGTGGTGGATGTGGGGAGAGGAATGGCGGAGTTTTGAAATTTGTAAGACTGAATGTTATGAACTGCTATATTTATATATTATGACTTTTGAACACTATTAAGGTAAATACAATGTTTGTTCTCTATCAAAATCTTTCATTTGCTAACTATGCCTATCAGTAGTTAGTGCCTTAAGTAGTTTGAATCTTTTATTTAGCTGGCAGTAGTGACGCTCGCTGTATTGCAGTAGTTCGAGTAAAGAAGATTTTTGTGACGTAAGTGATTTGTGGAACGTATAGGTTAATGTTAGTCAGGGCTATTCTTTTGTAGGGATTATTGAAAGTCAGACTGCGTTGCGCTAAAAATATTGTGTGTCAGTTTAAGCACAGTCTTATACAATTTTTCTGAGGGGACGTTTCATATGTCGACCCTTACCGAGGATACCTCACTGGAATCTTCTGATTTTTTCTTGTAGTTTGTGTAATTAGTGTAGCTATTGTTTATTGCTAGCGCGTAATTATAGAGAGAATTTCCTTTGTAGTTGTAGTTTTTCATTGTTGTACAGTAAAACACTTGTGGCATGCATGTAGATTTGCACCAAGTATTTCGCAGCTGCGCTTGCAATTAACTAGATATTATTTTAAGTGCTATGTTAATGTGTTTTCTTATTTTGCTCTTCAAATTGTGCTTTTCTGTGTTGTTGTGTGAAATATTGTGACAATAATGGCGTGTAAAAAACGTAATACTAGGCTCCAAAGTAAACTGAGAAATGACAGTGAAGACGAAAGCAGTGTGTTAGCGCCACCGTGTAATGAATTAACTAATGTTCAAACTAGTAATTTGGTAATTGTGCATAGGGAAATGGAGCGGGCGGCAAATAATGGTGTAGACAGAAACAATTAGTGAACAGGGAAGCATTATCGATCGATCGGTCGGCAACAGCTCGCCTCAGAAATCCTAAATGACAGAACACAATATTGCATATACTGTAGACTCAGGTTTTGGGTCCTCGCCGTTTTCTCAAATAAGTCAAGACACATTTTCTGCTCGTCAAAATGTGAATGTTGCCTGTGCAAATGCACTGCTGAAAAGCATAGAGGAACAGATTCCAGACACTAATACATTATTATTGCAATTAATGCAAAAATGAAACAAAATCATAGACAAACACAGCAACAGTTAGACACAATGGAACAAAAATCTTCAAAAGTTAGACACAATGGAACAAAATAAGAGACAAACACAGCAAAAGCTTCAAAAGTTAGACACAATGGAACAAAATCAGAGACAAACACAGTAAAAGCTTCGAAAGTTAGACACAATGGAACAAAATCTTCGGAAGTTAGACATCGCGCTTGAACAAACACGTGAAGATTTAACTACTGAGTTACATAAAATCGAAGCGAAATGTCAAAAAAACTGTAATGACGTAAAAACACAAATTTGTGAGCATTTCCAACCTATTTTTTCGCGTCATGAAAATGCATTACAGAATCACGAAGCAGCCATAAAGAAACTGAAAATCACGACACCTTGCAAGCTAAAATTGACTCAGTTGCATCCACTGATTCGGTTACGCAACTTGCAAAAACTTAGGAAAACTTAGAGGACACAGTAGATACTCAGAAAATTGGTTCAGAAACACACATGGAGGAAATTAGTTCATTGTATGAGAAAGTAGTCGAACTTTCGGATCAGCTAAATAATGTATCTACGAAGGTAGATGATAATCTGAATGACACTAAACCGGTAGTCTTTAATGACACAGAAGAGTGCGAACAAATTAGGAAGTTCAAACAAAATCAGAATCAAATTAATACGCAACACCAAAGAGAAATCCGGGAAGTACAATATCAGTTGACACAGGTAATACAAGAATTACATATTTTAGAGGACACTCGCGTCCAATATGGGAAGAGGGACATAGAAATACGGAACAGCCACTAAATAATAACACAGCGCATTTCGGAAATTATGAAACAAATTGGCAAGGTGCACCGAATTTTGAAATGGAACCGCCGAAACGACGTAATAATGACCGACATGCGACACGCCGACACAATGATTTTGACTATAAGCTGTTCATTACTACACGCAAATTCAAAACATTTAAGAATTCTGGCAACGACATTCATCCACAAGCGTGGCTGCAACAATTCTCTCATTGTTTCCCCCCCCCCCCCAACTGGTCATTAGAGCACAGATTAGAAATTATGTGTGGCTATTTAGAGAATGAACCAGCTGTAAGAATGCGATCGGTCATTCACGATTGCCACAGTGAAGGAGAATTTTATCATGCCTTCCTCTCAGCATATTGGTCTCAAGCTACACAAGACCGAGTAAAACATGGCATCATAATGATGAAACACTTCGAACAATCCGAATTTTCCAGTCTTGTGAAATATTTTGAAGACATGTTGCACAAGAATCGGTACCTGTCAAACCCGTACAGCCCCTCAGAACTCATCCGAATTTGCTTAATCAAATTACCTGAACATTTACGACATATTATTTTGGCAGGACGTTGCAAAGACGACATTGAAGCTTTTCAGGGACTCTTACAAGAATTAGAAATTGACACTGACAATCGCGGAACGCGAAAACAGGAACACAACAATTACAGGTCACATCCGTCGCAATACCGCGATGAAAGAAGTAATAAATGGACACGACAACGCTATTCTCACAACACAAAGCGTGACCAAAACAGACATCACCCATATGACAACCGTTGGCAGAGTAGTAATAATTACAGTGAAATATCACCTCTCCGCAGTAGTGACTATCACAGAGACAATCAGAGAAACAGACAATATGGGAACCAAAATAATTATTATAAAGGGAGACAGAATAACTTCAGATGCAACGGTCCAGCGCACAGTTACGATTCAGGGAGAAATTCTTCACCATGTGACCGACAAGAAAGAAACTATGGAATCTACCGACATGACGACAGACGATATGATCGTAACGACAGACCTGAATTGCATCAGAACTGGCGGGATTCAAACAGGGCAGGGGTCTCTCGACAAGGTGAATTTGTAGAAGTTAGGTCTCCTAATCTTAATAACAACGCGCGCCAACAAAGAGACGGACAATGACTCGCACCACAGGCAGCCACGTGCGCCGGCTGGCTCAGAGAAAAATGACATAGACACTAACCTTGAGAAAAATTTTTGCATTCTTTACCGACATATACCGCATGATAATTGCGATCAAGTTGATTAGCTGTGTAGTGAGGAAAGGTAAAGGATTACACCACATTGCACCTGTAAAAACGTTTATTGAGAGATAATCTGTTTTTTAACTTAGACTTTACCATAAAACTTTTCACTTCACGCTACTAGTACAATTTGTCACACTGAGAAACTGTTAACATGCAACAATGTTTTGAAGTTAACTATCTAGTCTATAACCTAGGGAACATATTTCGATAGTATTTACGAGTGCATTGTTATAGTGAACAGACGACACAGTGTTATTGTGTATGGATATTCTTGCTTGTTAGTTGCACGATTTCGTAACGACTATAAGGCTCACGTACTTAGAACATATACCGGTAATGCTAATGCGATTTTAATGCAACATTTTGGTTTACTTGAAAATACATTATGGATTTAAAATGATTTCTGAGAGATACCAGATTACACAGTGATTAGTTTATTTGACAGGAACACGACTATATCACGATGTTACTAATGTGTGACACAATTTACATTGTTCCTTTTGCTGCATATCTGTATTATATCTGCACAGTTTTTCTCTATTATTCTGAAAATTAAAACATGTTTTAGTAGTAACTTTTGTGGTATAGCTACAATGAGACAGCCTTTTCCCTAGCACAACAATATGTTAAATTATAGTACTTTCTTTGTTATATCCTAGCCAGTAATGCCAACCGAGCCCGCTGCCAAAAAGGTTGGCAGCATCAAAGTCCGGACGCCGTCCGCATAAGCAGCGCCAGCGATACAGGAAATCGCCGCAAGTCTGCGCGCGCCACCGCTGGCTTCTGGTTTCTTAAGCGCTGGAGTCGCGAGCGCTAGGACAGTTCTGGATTCGCCGCTCAGTTGTAGACTCGCCACCGAATTGTGTACCTGCTAGTCAGTTGTGTGTTCATCGCAGCAGATTTGTTGTTTGTCGTCAGCCGACGCTGACCTAGCCGCTCCGACTCGAACTAGACAGATTTCTGTAGACCATGTTCACCACTGTGTTCTGTATCGTCGTTAATAACGATAAGTACCGACTTTCATTTAATCCGAGTGTTTGGGTTTTCATCTTTCTGTTCACTGTTCCAGCGGACCGGTCGGCCCGCTATTAAAAGTGTGGCGGTTACTTCGTAGGCCGTTTCTACAGCGAAGTGTTGTCGCTACGAAGGCCGTCACAAAACTGGCGACGAGGACTTCCGAACTCGTGTGCAGGGCTGGTTTAACTTGTTTCTTGAGATAGAATTTTGGGGGCTGGTTTAATTTGTGTTCACTATGTCTGCCGAATTACAACAGTTCATCTTGTTACAGAGTCAGCAAATACAAAGTCTGGTGGAAGCAATCGCCAAACAAGCGGCTAATCCACCACCACACAAGGAACAAGCACAGGCAGCACCGCCTTTTCGTGCTTTTGAGGCATCACGAGAAGAATGGCAAGAATATTTCGCGCAGTTGCAGGCGCACATGTCAGTCTACAAAATCACAGGTAATGAGCGGCAGCTTTATTTAATTTCCACTGCAGGCGTGGAAGTCTATAGACTACTTTGTAAGTTGTTCCCGGAATCCAAGCCAGAAGCTTTAGACTATGATGTTGTTGTTACCAAGCTTGCTGAGTATTTCGAGTCGCGAGTTCATGTGACAGCGGCCAGATTCAAGTTCTTCAGATTAAAGAAACTGCCACATCAATCTAATAAACAGTGGTTAACAGATTTACGGGGCCTCACCCGTCAGTGCCGATTTAATTGTGTGTGTGGAGCTTCCTACAGTGATGTCATGTTACGAGACGCTATTACTCAAAACATTGCAGATTCTCGTATTCGTGCTGCTATCTTAAAGTTGCCTGATCCGTCATTAGAGACTGTGATGAACATCATTGAAGCCCAAGATACTTTTGACTATGCTGAGTGTGAGTTAGATCAGCCATGTATTTCTCAAATTGCCTGTGCTAAGCAAGTTATGTCACGCCAGCTTCCCCACCGGCAGAGTCAGACTGTAAACACTAGCCGGCCGCGTCATGTTAAACACATTCGTCAGCCGCGTGTGCAAAATGATAGACTTAAGTCTTGCCCTAAGTGTGTTCTTGCTCATCCTCGTGAACGTTGCCCGTTACGAAACGCGGTTTGTCACTTTTGTCAAAGGAAAGGACACATCCAGACTGTTTGTTTGCGTAAACGCAAGAACAATTCTAGTGCTGCCCAGCCCATGGATATTCATGTTCTTCAAAGCCAGCCCGCCCAGAAGGTCGCGTTTAAAGACTCTTTCACGGTTCGTGTGGGTAATAAACTTGTTCGCAATAAGCCACCCACCCAGCCCTCTGCTATGCGACCCAAGCGTAATTCAAACGCTGTAAAAAGTAATGTACAGACTGCAAGTGCAGCGGGAGTTGTTGTTCCACCCACCCAACCCACGAGTTGTAAGCAGCGAACACGCGCTAAACGCGCTGATTTTGTGTATTCCGCCTCCGCTGCACCGATTCAGAGACAGTGTAATAAACTATTTGTGAAGCTACGCATCCAGGATAAGACCTTCAATTTTCAATTAGACACTGGTGCGTCTGTGACTCTCATAAATAGTGCTACGTATGCGGCTATCGGCCGCCCTAAACTTTCAGCGGCAAAACATTCTTTGGCTACTTATAGTGGCGAACAAATTCCTGTGTTAGGTGTATGTAGCGTGCCAGCCACGTTCCGGGGCAACACAAAAACAGTTTCATTCACAGTGGTCCGCGCTACAGACAGTGTAAACATTTTCGGATTAGACTGTTTTGACTTGTTTGGCCTGTCTATCCAAGACAATGTGTTGCAACTTAATTCTGTTGTTGTTCCTCAAGACAGCATAACCGATTTGTGTAACCGATACAGTGACATATTTAACGACGAACTCGGTTGTGCTGCGAACTTTGCCGCTCATATTACGTTAAAAGATAATGCTCAGCCTCGATTTTTTCGTGCTCGTCCAGTGCCTCACGCCCTCCGGGCACCTGTAGAAGATGAACTTCGTCGTTGGCAAACCAACGGTGTTATTCAACCCGTTTCAGCGAGCCAGTGGGCTTCTCCCTTAGTTATTATAAAGAAACCGTCTGGCAAGTTACGTTTGTGTGCTGATTTTAAGTCGACAGTTAATCCTCAGACTGTCATTGATTCTTTTCCTTTGCCTAGACCGGACGAGCTGATGGATAAGTTAGGGGAAGCTCGTTTCTTTTCCAAAATTGATCTCCGTGAAGCATATTTGCAATTGCCCCTCGACGAGCAATCACAACAGTATTTTGTCATAAACACGTCGTTGGGGTTGTTCCGTTTTCTGCGGTTGCCTTTTGGTTGTGCGTCAGCTCCAGCTGTTTTTCAGCGTTTTTTGTCCCAACTTTTGGCTAATGTGCCATCGTGTTGCAACTATTTAGACGATATTGTTGTGTCCGGTCGGACGCCTGCTGAACATTTCCGTAATTTGGAGTGTTTGTTTACAGTGTTGTCTCAGGCAGGCCTACGTTGCAACATCGATAAATGTTCATTTTTCCTTACGGAGTTGGAGTATCTGGGACATGTTATTAATGCTCAAGGCATTCATCCCTCCCAGTCACATTTAGCAGCTATTCGGGATTTGCCCGCCCCTCGCAATCTGCATGAATTGCAAGCAGTTCTTGGCAAATTGACGTATTATATTAGGTTCATACCTAATGCATCACAGATTGCTGCACCGTTGCATCGTCTCCGCCGTAAGAATGTTCCGTTTGTGTGGTCAGCTGATTGCCAATCAGCCTTTCAGCAGCTAAAAGAGGCTTTATTGAATGATCGTTGTCTGGTCCATTACGACCCTAACAAGCCTCTGGTGTTAGCTTGTGATGCTTCTTCTTTCGGTCTCGGTGCTGTGTTGTCTCACCGAGTCGGTAACACCGAACGTCCTATTGCGTTCGCCTCTAAATTGCTAAACAAAGCTCAGTGTAATTATAGCCAATTGGACAAGGAAGCGTTGGCTATTGTGTTCGGTGTCACAAAATTCCATCACTACCTCTATGGTAGACCATTCTATTTAGTAACAGATCACAAGCCCCTGACGTCACTGTTTCATCCGTCTAAACCAGTTCCTCAGCGGACAGCTCAGAGACTACAACGTTGGGCTCTTTTGTTATCACAATACCAGTATGAGATACTGTATCGCCCTACAGCTCAGCATGCAAACGCTGACGCGCTTTCTAGATTGCCGATTGCTGCGGATGATGTCTTCGATTCCTCTGACGACTCTTGCCATCAGATTGACGCCGATGAGCATCAATCCCTCCGGGATTTTCCGATTGATTATCGTCAAGTGGCACGTGAGACAGCTACGGATCCTCATCTGAGTTTACTATTACGTTTTGTTCAACGTGGTTGGCCGTCCAAGGCAAAGGACATATCGGATCCTGTGGTTCGTCGCTATTATCCGCAACGTCATCTGTTGTCCGTTTCGCACGGAGTTTTGCTGTTACACACCGAGAATGACCAGCTTCGTGTAGTGGTTCCCCAAGTGCTCCAATCCAAGGTCCTCGACTTGTTGCATCAAGGTCATTGGGGAGTGGTCCGCACCAAGCAGCTTGCCCGCCGTCATTGTACATGGATCGGCATTGATAAGCAGATTACGCAGATGTCTACAGATTGTTCGACGTGTGCCGAACACCAAACTGCTCCGCCTCAACGCTATTTTGAGTGGGCACGCCCTGCCGGTCCCTGGCAGCGAGTACATATTGATTTCGCTGGTCCATATTGGAATTCTCGTTGGCTCATCGTGATAGATGCGTTTAGTAATTTTCCGTTTGTTGTGCCCATGCAGTCTACAACTTCTGCACAAACTATACAGGCGTTGACTTCAATTTTTTGTATTGAGGGTCTTCCAGAAGTTTTAGTGTCTGACAATGGTCCCCAATTTACCTCTGCTGAATTTGAAAGTTTTTGTTCTGCAAATGGCATTCGCCATGTTCTTACTCCGCCGTTCCACCCTCAGTCTAATGGTGCAGCGGAACGTTTTGTACGCACATTCAAGGATCATATGGACCGCCTTCGTGCTACGCACTCTCGTCAGCAGGCCCTCATCACGTTCTTGTCGTCGTACTGGACCACGCCACGCGACGGCCCTTCGCCTGCGGAGCTTCTCCACGGCCGTCGTCATCGCACCCTACTACGGTTGTTGCACCCCCCGGATCGACCCGCCGCTTCTGAGCATCGCACGCGTTTTCAGCGCAACGACGCCGTTTTTTTCAGAGTTTATCACGGTCGCCGTCGTTGGGAACGTGGTACCGTGATAAGTGTCCAGGGTCGCGGTTTTTATACTGTTGAAGGTGCTACTGGGGTGCACAGGAGGCATCAGAACCAGTTGCGCCGCGCTGGCCGCCCGGATTCTGCCGCTCGTTCTTTGTCCACAGATTTGGTCCGCGGCGGGTTCCAGCAGCGCCTTCCGACTTCGCTGCCGCCCCCAGGGCAGCAGCAGCAGCCGTCGCCGCTACCACGCCGACAGCCCGTCCCGTTGATGCCTCCCGCGCAGCTTCATGCGGGAGCGCCCCGGGTGGTCGCTCCGGCGCCTGCGGTCCCTCTTCAGTCGCCACCGCCTTCGGAGCTGATGGACGTCGACCCCTCAGCCGGGCCGCCTTCCGAAGCGGTGGCTGTGCAGCCTGTCCTGCAGCCGCTTTCCTTGGGCACCCCCAAGGAGTCTGACACCGCAGCGCCTTGTCCGGCGCCCACTCAGCAGCCGTCGACGCAGCGTCAGGAGACGCTTCCTCTCTTCGTGGGTCCCGACGCCCCGTCGCGTCCAGTACCAGAAGCTGCGCCCGTGGTCACAGGCGTGCACCCTGACCTCGGTTTTCAGTCGGTGTTTCCCGAGGCCCCGCGCAGCCAATGCTGGGGTGCGGACCGGGAACTGCCACCGACAACAGTCTCCGCCCCGGTCTCTTCTGCTACGTCTGCGGCCAGACCCCTCCCCCGCCGTCGACGCTCGCCACGTCATTATTCAACGACGGTGCGGTGATTTGGGGGGGAGGAGTGTTATATCCTAGCCAGTAATGCCAACCGAGCCCGCTGCCAAAAAGGTTGGCAGCATCAAAGTCCGGACGCCATCCGCATAAGCAGCGCCAGCGATACAGGAAATCGCCGCAAGTCTGCGCGCGCCACCGCTGGCTTCTGGCTTCTTAAGCGCTGGAGTCGCGAGCGCTAGGACAGTTCTGGATTCGCCGCTCAATTGTAGACTCGCCACCGAATTGTGTACCTGCTAGTCAGTTGTGTGTTCATCGCAGCAGATTTGTTGTTTGTCGTCAGCCGACGCTGACCTAGCCGCTCCGACTCGAACTAGACAGATTTCTGTAGACCATGTTCACCACTGTGTTCTGTATCGTCGTTAATAAAGATAAGTACCGACTTTCATTTAATCCAAGTGTTTGGGTTTTCATCTTTCTGTTCACTGTTCCAGCGGACCGGTCGGCCCGCTATTAAAAGTGTGGCGGTGACTTCGTAGGCCGTTTCTACAGCGAAGTGTTGTCGCTACGAAGGCCGTCACAAAATTCTTGATCACGGTTCTGTACGTAATTACTACGATATCTATATGCATAGCATTTCGCTTTTGTTTATTACGAGGTAAGTACATTGACTTCCACAGAACTTTGCTTACGGTCGACGATAATTACGACACTTGGCACATTTTTTACCCTCAAGTAATGACAGAGATTATGTTACAACAAGACGCACAATTTAGCATGGCAGTACACGTATTTGAGTGATTAATTTTGTACTTAAAGCATTTATTTTTAAAGATTTTTTAATGGCAAGGAACGTTTTCTGTGATACATTTCATTCCATTTCTGTAATCTGTAACACCTGAGGGTTTGTGTACCATGTATCTGGCAAGCACAAGGAGCCCTAGCTAATATGGTATTTGCTTATACAACTTTACACATCGGTACCATATTTCTCTAACGCATAAATTACACAGCTATCTGATCATTTAACTGAGAGAGACAAACATTTTTTTTTTACTACATCAGTGACAGATGTTCACGCAATTACACAGTTGGGTAACTTCACACTTACGAAATTGTATTTTGTCTGTACTTTGTGAACCGTTCATATTTTTTCGGAACCATTGTGATAATATGAGAGCTTAGAATGATGTATTTGATAAGGGATCATGATTTTTGAAGTACGCTTGAAGTAGATGACTTTATTGAAAGTCTTGAAATTATTGAAAGAAGCTGCGACGATTCTGAGATGTGATTGATCTGTTATGATGTTATTATTGCGATGACGATGTGTATTATGCTGTTGAAGTATGTTTATGATCAATATGCTGATGATATACGAGGAATTTGATTATGCTACGTATTTATTATGATGAAATATTGAAGAAGTGTCGACGAATATGTATATGAGTAATAAGGTAAGGAATAATGAGTAGTGGTTAGGGACTCTGATTTGTGAAACAGGATGTTGGAAACCAATAATCGTACTTTAAGAGTTATGAAAGGGGTATAAATGGATAAATGTATCACAATGCCGGCGAAAATTTTTTGGACACTGTTATATTCATAGGATTTGGTTTCTACATATTTGCAACGCAAATTCTTGACCTGTGAAATTTTCTTATATGAGACTGTCACTGTAGTGGAAACTGCTTTCGTAAAAATTTCGGTAAGAAAGGTAAGTGACCTTGATGTAATGAGTTTTGGGCGCCCAGCTGAGAGATAGTTGTCTGACAAAAGAAAGCCATTAGGTGGAGACAAAAAAGAGGCCATTATCCTCGCTATTGATATTTCCTGGTCGAAAGCATCGCAAATACGACACACTCAAACTTTAAAACATATAATTACACTGTGGATATCTTAATTTATGATATTTACTAAAATGCCTAATGAAATGATGAGAAACATTTTACATCTATTGTCTTTCTAGTTGGGAGATTTTTTTTTTGCCTTGTGAGACGCCAATTGCCTAGTGAATGACGTTTCATATGTTGCTTTATATAGACATTTGCCTATTTTGTTTAATATCTAGTTTCTAGCTGCACTACAGCATTGGTTACAATAAAATTTTATAGATATACTAATATAAATATTTTATGCCTACAGATCCAGTAAATAATAACATTATGATGTACTTAAAAAAAAACGAAGGAGCACAAAAAGACATTTCCCGTCACAGGAATTGCATACAGCATTATCTTTTCAAGTACTTCGTAATTTCTTTTGTAGAATAAATTGTGATGCATCACTCTAGTGTTAAGATGTGACATAGATAACAGACATGGCCATCTTTACTGTAATATTATTGCTGCTTGAACTTTGTCATGTTTAGATATAAGTTATTACATTTACTGCTGCTTGTAATGTTGCAATATTGCTGCTTGCTTGGCCAATTTGCATTTTTTGTTATTGTTGTTTGTGTTAATTGTTTTGTGCTGCTGCATTGCATCGTCCCTTAGTATATATATCTGACCTCAGTAGATTTAAGTTAGCTTAAGAGGGGGTAGGCTATATGAGAAAACGAGTTGTGATGAATTGGAAGAAATGCATTGTCAAGCTATATGAAAAAGATTTGGGCCAAAATGAGTATTGTACACTGAGAAATAATTATTTTGAAAGAAATATGAATAGAATACAGAAAGGAGGTATAGATAGGAGTTTTTGGAAATAATGAAGAACGAAGGGAGATCTCAGAGAAGTAAAGAAAGTTTTGTTTGCAAAATACTGCAGTAAAACAAACCCTGTCCTTTCCTTGTGTTATCCCAATATGTGTTTGTGTACCCTTGGGTATTTGTTTTCTTCCTGTCTTTATGTGTTTAGCTGATGAGAGTTCTGTTGTAGAATTTTTCTAATACTATGTTATTTACTTTGTAAAGGTGTTTAGAAATTATTTATCTGTTCTGTTTTGTTGCTCATGTGTGAAGTTGATGTTTCAAAAGTTATTCTGATCTTTTATGTATTTGCCTATGTCATAATTCTTGTAACACTGATGTACATGTTTATTTCTATTCTTTTGTAAAGCCTGTTTTACTACAAATGTTATCTGTACTGTTATGTTCTTTAATGATGTATTTTGTACCTTTGTTATTGTATTCTTATGTTATAAAATTGTAATTGACACCAGTTCATCAAATTAAGTAACTTGTAAGCATTCATTTCGCTGCACATATTTCTGTTGGTCATGGTATATGCACAATAGATGAGAAGTTGGGACTGTGTTGATAATTCAGCAAGGGACTGGTTAACAGCATTGCTGGTTCTAAGGACAATTCCAAAAACATTGTGAGTGGTTTATGGACTTGCTATATTCTCCACAAGACTCTTCGATGGTGATTGTGCACCTGCACAGTCGCAACAGATGGCTGCTGGCCGTCTCTACAAGGACTACAGTGGGCCTGCATTTTTGATGGCCCACCAATACCATTATTTCTACAAGGACTGCAGTGGGTCTGCACCTCTGGTGGCCCACCAATACCATACACTCTACCAGGACTACAGTGGGTCTGCTCTGTGATGACCTACCTACCAATATTCTTCAACTTCGACTGACTCTTCTGTGGGTTTGCTCTGTTGTGGCCCATTAGCAGTCTGCATGTCAAGAGTCAGCACTGTCTTTCCTTTGGAAGGACGACACTACTTCTTCAAGACTGCATGGAAATCCACTACTTCCGTGTGCATTCTCTTTTACTGCTCAGACTTTGAGAAATAAAAACACTGCAATTTTACTGTGATGACCGATCAGGACTGTCTTTATGGACTGTGAGAAAATTTTAGCTTTTGGCCAACATTGTTTCAATAAGTGTGTGCATTTGATTTCTTTGTTATTGTAATTGTGAAAAAATTTTAACAAACATGTATTGGCCAGTGCCCAAAACAATTTGTCAAATTTTTTGTGGGGAGCATGCGGGCTATGTAAGTAGGCTGTTTAGGTTTTCTCATTGGTAACGCCACGTAGCGCTCTGTATGAAAATCACTGGCTGTGATGTGTGCAGTCTGTGGCTAGTTTGCATTGTTGTCTGCCATTGTAGTGTTGGTCAGCTGGACGTGAACAGCGCGTAGCGTTGCGCAGTTGGAGGTGAGCCGCCAGCAGTGATGGATGTGGGGAGAGGAATGGCGGAGTTTTGAAATTTGTAAGACTGGATGTCATGAACTGCTATATATATTATGACTTTTGAACACTATTAAGATAAATACATTGTTTGTTCTCTATCAAAATCTTTCATTTGCTAACTATGCCTATCAGTAGTTAGTGCCTTAAGTAGTTTGAATCTTTTATTTAGCTGGCAGTAGTGGCGCTCGCTGTATTGCAGTAGTTCGAGTAACGAAGATTTTTGTGAGGTAAGTGATTTGTGAAACGTATAGGTTAATGTTAGTCAGGGCCATTCTTTTGTAGGGATTATTGAAAGTCAGATTGCGTTGCGCTAAAAATATTGTGTGTCAGTTTAAGCACAGTCTTGTACAATTTTTCTAAGGGGACGTTTCAACATTTTTGATTATGGAACTTATTCAGAGATTTCACATCGCAAGGCATAGGTGAGGCTTTGAAACTTCTTTATTAAAAATTTTACGGAAGCTGAAATAATTGGGAAGTTTTACTTCTGAAACAGCTGGGTGAAACTGAAGTATTGTCTCTTTGCCTGAGTTTATCATTATATTTCTGACCTACAGAACTCTTCCTGAGAAATACAACTCAAACTTGTCCACAATATACAAGGGCAACTCAATCTGACTGCTCAAATAATTAACACAAAAGAATGGCCCTGAATTAGAAGAAATGCTAACAGTAACCCATACAAATCATAAGTCACTTACGTCGCAGAAAATCTTCATTCCACGAACTACAGCGATACAGCAAGCACCAATACAGCCAGCTAAATAAAAGATTCTAACTACTGTAGGCTCTAACTACTAATAGGCATGTGGTTAGCAAAGGAAAGATTTTGTTGCAGAGGAAACAATGTAGTTAGCAGATTTTGCGTTAATCGTGTGACAATCAGTTCAAAAAAATTATATAATCATCCATGCCATTCAGTTCCAAACATTATAATAGTCAACAAAATTACATCTCGATGACGGGCACACGCCCAGACCTCTTGCTATTCACTCCCAACTACGAGTCCGACCAGCCACACAGAGACTCTTACAGAGAGCGCACAGCGCTGTCAGAGTTATTAATGCAGTCTATCGCGCTGCCAATATACAGATACATAAACAGGATACTTACAGAATGAGATTTTCACTCTGCAGCGGAGTGTGCGCTGATAAGAAACTTCCTGGTAGATTAAAACTGTGTGCCCGACCGAGACTCGAACTCGAACTTGGAAGGTAGGAGACGAGGTACTGGCAGAAGTAGAGCTGTGAGTACCGGGCGTGAGTCGTGCTTCGGTAGCTCATTTGGTAGAGCACTTGCCCGCGAAAGGCAAAGGTCCCGAGTTCGAGTCTCGGTCGGGCACACAGTTTTAATCTGCCAGGAAGTTTCAGGATACTTACAGGTTCACCTCTGGTTTAAAATGTTTTCATCTAATTCAAAGGATTAATAGTTAACTCAGTTATTAAAAAAAATGGTTCAAATGGCTCTGAGCACTATGGGACTTAACATCCATGGTCATCAGTCCCCTAGAACTTAGAACTACTTAAACCTAACTAACCTAAGGACAGCACACAACACCCAGCCATCACGAGGCAGAGAAAATCCCTGACCCCGCCGGGAATCGAACCCGGGAACCCGGGCGTGGGAAGCGAGAACGCTACCGCACGACCACGAGATGCGGGCGAACTCAGTTATTAAAGAGATAAAGTTAATGAAATTCTTTACAATTATTTCTATAATGTGAAAGTGTTTGTACCATTCTCTCTTTCTGTGTAACATTAGATTAATTTCCTGGGAAAAGAAATCATTTCTTAATCTATATTATTGCTGCGTTAGTTGCAGGTTACGTCAAGTTGCCCTTCATTGAAAGAGTGCGTCGTATTTCCATTAATAATAAATAACTTATTGTCTGCCTATTGAGGTTACGTCCCGATACGTATATTTCAGATGCATTTACTCGCTCTCAAAATATACGTGGTGTTCCAAAAATAATATTAAGAGTTTAAACTGCTGTGTTACATTATCATTGTTGTAGATTGCCACCGACGCCTGTGCGCGTATTTCAAATCCCGCGTAGCAATCGGCACTGTCTTATACGAAGTAACCAAATTAATTCTACAACACAACAATTATGCTGAAAGGGGGTAATGGTGCACACTTAAATTGTTCCATGATACCATAGCAGATATTCCAGTTACCCTTCTCCTGGTGAATGTCTTGCATGTCATTCTTTCCTCATCTAGTCTTTTTTGTTCTTCTTCATTTATTATTTTATCAGTCCATTTAATATTTAACTTTTTTAGATTGCACCATATTTCAAATACATTCAATTTCTTCTGCTACAGATGTACTGTGCATCATTACCACGCTCTTCCGTGCCTGAGGTTGAAACATCTAGTCTTACAAATTTCGTTTTTCTGACGGACACACGTCCAGATCATCCGCTCTCAAGACTCTGCCATCTCTTTTCCCACATCCACCACTGCTGGCGGCTCACCTCGAACTGCACAACGCTACGCGCTGTTCACATCCAACTGCCCAACACTACAATAGCGAATATTCCAACAAAGCCAACCAGCCGCAGATTGCACACAGCACAGTCAGTGATTTTCATACAGAGCGCTACGTGGCGTTATCAACATAAAAACCTAAACAGCCTATTTAGATAGCCCCCATGCTCCCCACCAAAAGTTTTACAAATTGTTTTGGGCACTGGCCAATACACAATTATCAAAACAATGTTGGTCAAAAGCTAAAATTTTCTCACAATCCATAAAGACAGTCCTGATCATTCATCACAGTAGTAACTGCAGTTTCTTTTTCTCAAAGTCTTAGCAGTAAAAGAAAATGCACACGGAAGTAGTGGATTTCCATGCAGTCTTGAAGTAGTACTGTTGTCCTTCCAACGGAAAGACAGTGCTGACTCTTGACATGCAGCCAGGTAATGGGCCACAACAGAGCAAACCCACAGCAGAGTCAGTCGAAGTTTTGAAGAATATTGGTAGGTAGGTCCTCACAGAGCAAACCCACTGTAGTCCTGGTAGAGAGTATGGTATTGGTGGGCCATAAAAGGTGCAGACTCATTGCAGTCCTTGTAGAGACAGCCAGCTGGCATCTGTTGCGACTGTGTGGGTTCACAATCACCATCGAAGAGCCTTGCAGACAATATAGCAAGCCTGTATACCACCACTTGTGCATTCTCAAACTTTTCGGAATGTCCTCAGAACCAGCAGTGCTGTTAACCAGTCCCTTGGTGAATTATTAACTCATGTGCAAACAACTTCTCACATATTATGCATATACTAAGACGAACAGAAACGTGTGCAGTGAAATGAAACTTAATTTGAAGAACTGGTGTCTATACAATTATAAATTTACAACATAAGAATACAATTACAAATGTACAGAAAACATCATTAAAGAACTTAATAATACAGATAACATTTGTGGTAATACAGGCTTTACAAAAGAACAGAAATAAACTTATTAATAAGTGTTACAGGAATTATGACATAAGTAAATTCATAAAAGATCAGAAAGCTTTCGAAACATCAACGTCACAATGAGCATTAAAACAAAACAGAATAAATAATACCTAAACATTTTTACAAAGTAAATAACATATTATTCGAAAAATTCTACAACATAACTCTTATCAGATAAACACATAAAGACAGGAAGAACACAAATACACATGGGTACACAAACACACAGCAGAATAACGCAAAATGCTAGGGCAGGAATTGTTTTACTCCAGTATTTATAGTATTTGATTTGCAACCAAAACTTTCTTTACTTCTTCGAGGTCTCCCTTAGTTCATCATTATTCCCAAAAAGTCCTGTCTATACCCGTTGTCCCTAAAGTCTACTGTTTGGTTCATATCCTCTTTCACAATAATTATTTCTCATTTTACAAAAATCATTTTGGCCCGAATAATTTTCATATTACTTCTCAATGCATTTCTTCCAAATCATCAGAACTCATTCTCTTATATAGCCTACCCTATCTTAAGCTAACTTAAATCTACTGAGCTCAGTTGTATAAACTAAGGGACGAGGCAATGCAGCAGCACAAAACAATTAACACAAACAGCAATGACAAAAAAACGCAAATTGGCAAAGCAGGCAGCAGTATATCTAAATTAGCAAAGCAAATGCAACATTAGAACTAATATGAGCCAATGTGCAGCAACAATAAAAATAAATCAGTAGTAAAACTGGATTCGCAGAGTAACACAAAGTAAAATTCAGTAGCACTATGCCTGGCCAACAGCAGCAGCAAATGCAATAACTTGTATCTTAACATGAAAAAGCTCAAGCATAAAAAATATTACAGTAACGACAGGAAATGTCTAGTTCCCAAGTCACATCTTAACACTTGAGTGGTACATTGCCTTACTTACTCTACCAAAAAGGTTACAACATCGTTAAAAAAATTATGTATGCAATTCCTGTGGAGGGAAAGTAGATCATAAAAACATTCTTTACTGGGTCTGAAGGCAGAAAACTTTTCTATTAGTACATCTATTAAATTTTATTTTAACCAATGCTGCAGTGCAGCTAGAAACTACATATTAAACAAAATAGGCAAATATATACATAAAGCATGACATGAAACGTCATTCACTAGCCATATGGCATTTCATAAGGCAGTAAAAAATCTCTAAACTAGTAAGACAATAAACGTAAAATATTTCTCATCATTTCATTAGGCATTTCAGTAAATATCAGAAATTACGAGCTCCTAAGCGTAATCATATGTTTTCATGTATGAGCGTTTCGTATTTGCGATGCTGTCTACAAAGAAATGTCAATAGTGAGGTTAATGGCCTCTCCCTTTTTTTTTTGTTGTGCCTCGAGAGGCACGGTTTTTTTTCCAGGCGACTGTCGCATAGCTGGGCGACTGCGGCGCCTTACGTCAAGGTCACTCAGCTCTCTTACCGAAATATTTACAACAGCAGTTTCTGCTACTGGGAGAGTCTCATATAAAAATTTCACAGGTTGAAAACTTACAGTAGAAATGCGAAGAATCGAAATCTCATGAATAGCAGTGTTGTGATCCATTCATACATGGACACACATGTCATTACTCTCAAAGTAAGATTCTTGGTTTCTAACATCCTGTTTACAAATCAGAGTCCCTAACACCTACTCATTATTCCTTACCTTATTACATGTATACATATTCGTCGACACTTCTTCAATATTTCATCATCATAAATACATAGCATAATCAAATTCCTCATATAGCATCAGCTCATTCATTATAAACATACCTCAACAGCATAATACACATCGTCGTCATAATAATAACATCATAAAAGACCACTCAGATCTCAAAACCGTCGCAGCTTCTTTCAATAATTTCAAAATCTTCAATAAAGTCATCTACCTCAAACATACTTCAGAAATCATGATCCCATACCAAATACATCATTCAAAGCTCTCATAGCATCACAATGGTTCTGAAAAAATATGAAGAGTTCACAAAGTACATACAAAATACAATTTCATAAGTGTGAAGTTACCCAACTGTGTAACTGCGTAAACATGTGTCACTGATGTAGTAAAAAAAATGTTTGTGTCTCTCATTTAAACGATCAGATAGCTGTGTAATTCTGTGTTAGAGAAATATGGTACCGATATGTAAAGTTGTATAAGCAAATACTATATTAACTAGGGCTCCTAACGCTTGCCACACACTTGGTACACAAAGTAGGCGTGTACCTCCTAAGGATTAATGTAATTATACCCTCAGGTGTTACAGATTACAGCAAAAGATTCCAGGTTCGAATCCTGGCAGGGTCGCCTATGAAACATCCAGTCTTACAAACTTCGTTTTTCTGATGGACACACGTCCAGATCGTCCACTCTCAAAACTCTGCCATCTCTCTTCCCACATCCACCACTGCTGGCGGCTCACCTCCAACTGCACAATGCTGCACGCTGTTCACATCCAACTGCCCAACACTAAAATAGTGAATATTCCAACAAAACCAACCAGCCACAGATTGCACACAGCACAGTCAATGATTTTCATACAGAGCGCTACGTGGCGTTATCAACATAAAAGCCTAAACAGCCTACTTACAAGGTGTAAACTTTCAAGAATTATTTCTTTCTCTGTTCTATATCATTATCTGCTATCAGTAGAATTCTTTATTAAAGAACGGCCGGCCGGAGTGGCCGCGCGGTTAAAGGCGCTCCAGTCTGGAACCGCACGACCGCTACGGTCGCAGGTTCGAATCCTGCCTCGGGCATGGATGTGTGTGATGTCCTTAGGTTAGTTAGGTTTAAGTAGTTCTAAGTTCTAGGGGACTTATGACCACAGCAGTTGAGTCCCATAGTGCTCAGAGCCATTTGAACCATTAAAGAACGCTCTCTTTGTCTGTGCCGCTATCTACTCTACTTTGCTCATTCTTCGTTACCTTACTTCTTTAAAAGGAAATTCTTTCATTGAGAGGCAGTTGTGTCTTTTATAAATCTGTCACCAGCCAACTCTGTCCGGTGGAGTGGTACATATTAGTAAACAGGAACATCAAAACTCTGACTGGTGCTGGCCACTCAGAGAGTATTTTTCGTGCAGTTGGTACACAAATCAATCTCTTCTTGGGCAGCACATGCAGCATAAGTGATTCTGACCCTTGTATTGAGTACTTGACATCGGCGAATCCGACCAGTAACTTTCAGTGTAGTAGTGAAATTGCAGCAAGCAACGCGCGTTCGGGTAGCATTCATGTGACTGGACATTATGATAGTGTTCCAGTAGGTAAAAGTGTCGTTTTCACGCTGTATTTTGCATTCGGACTTACCGTAGAAAATGTTATGTCTTTCTTGCAGTTTTCGTTCTCATCGTAACACGTGCTGACTGGTATCCGTTTCTGAGCTAGCCATCCGTGAACAGAGGTGATTTACAAACAATTTCGCCCATTCGCAAGGTCGTTTTTGAGAAGTTTGTAAATTTATTTTTATGTCTTCTCGTACAATGATGTTCATAGACAATGTTCAGTGTTGTGATCTCATGTTTGTCTTTATCCAAAATGCTTAACTTCGTAAACCTTACTTGTTCTTTCATTATACCGCATGTATCACACAGTTAATTGGGGTAACTTTGTATCACTTTCATATATATTGTAACACTGTACATCTGTAGTTACAGAGTCCTTGAAAAAGTAAAGTGTATGGTAATTATGCCTTATAACAGTAAATTACAGTTTTAATTCTGGTACAAAGTTACACGGTCGCTCAAATTAATTTTTCACCAGTCTTAAATACTTAGTATTTTTCCTATATCTGACGCTGTGGGTAAATTTGTATCCTTCCAAAGCGAAATCAAGTGTTAATGAGCAGAAAAAACAGACAGTGTTAATACAGTACCGATGGTTTTACTTGAAATATCGAGATATTAAATCGGGCTGGTGCTGTTCAACTTAAATCACTATCGTCAGAAGCTCTCTTCACATATAACTTAATTAAATAGATATCCTAAGCCTAAGGGCTTATAGAAAAGTGGAAAGACAATATAAATACTAACTAGAAATCATAGCGGTAATAGCACTGTCACATTTAGTACAAAATAGTGTAAGTATGTGGGACACTAGCCATTTGAAACCAAATTACTAAGTGTTGCAAGTATAGTCTGACTGCTAAAAATGTTACCCTGATTGACTGATGTCTAGTCTTCACCATTTCTCTTATTTTATACCTTTTTTTGTTCACAAATTCAGTCACGTGTAGCTTACCTCCATGAGTGGATACTTAAGGTTTTCATCGTAAAAAAACGTGTTCCATTCAGTTACATTGCAGTTCGCTCAGGGGATACGATACAACCGCTATCTGCGTTTTCAACTTTTCAGCAGTTCGTATAAAGTGACGAAAACGCAGTTCTTCGAGATATACGGTGGTAGAAACGGTGTCATCGTAAATTATTGCTTCCATCAAACAAGCTCTCCGTTTTCATTATGTGGTGTAGATCACAGAAGACAGACATATTTGTCCTGAACAAATTGAGTCTATATGATGACTTTTGAACATTATTAAGGTATTGTATCGTGTATATACAGGGTGTTTCAAAAATGACCCGTATATTTGAAACGGTAATAAAAACTAAACGAGCGGCGATAGAAATACACCGTTTGTTGCAATATGCTTGGGACAACAGTACATTTTCAGGCAGACAAACTTTCGAAATTACAGTAGTTACAATTGTCAACAACAGATGGCGCTGCGGTCTGGGAAACTCTATAGTACGATATTTTCCACATATCCACCATGCGTAGCAATAATATGGCGTAGTCTCTGAATGAAATTACCCGAAACCTTTGACAACGTGTCTGGCGGAATGGCTTCACATGCAGATGAGATGTACTGCTTCAGCTGTTCAATTGTTTCTGGATTCTGGCGGTACACCTGGTCTTTCAAGTGTCCCCACAGAAAGAAGTCACAGGGGTTCATGTCTGGCGAATAGGGAGGCCAATCCACGCCGCCTCCTGTATGTTTCGGATAGCCCAAAGCAAGCACACGATCATCGAAATATACATTCAGGAAATTAAACACGTCGGCCGTGCGATGTGGCCGGGCACCATCTTGCATAAACCACGAGGTGTTCGCAGTGTCGTCTAAGGCAGTTTGTACCGCCACAAATTCACGAAGAATGTCCAGATAGCGTGATGCAGTAATCGTTTCGGATCTAAAAAATGGGCCAATGATTCCTTCGGAAGAAATGGCGGCCCAGACCAGTACTTTTTGAGGGTGCAGGGACGATGGGACTGCAACATGGGGCTTTTCGGTTCCCCATATGCGCCAGTTCTGTTTATTGACGAAGCCGTCCAGGTAAAAATAAGCTTCGTCAGTAAACCAAATGCTGCCCACATGCATATCGCTGTCATCAATCCTGTGCACTATATCGTTAGCGAATGTCTCTCGTGCAGCAATGGTAGCGGCGCTGAGGGGTTGCCGCGTTTGAATTTTGTATGGATAGAGGTGTAAACTCTGGCGCATGAGACGATACGTGGACGTTGGCGTCATTTGGACCGCAGCTGCAACACGGCGAACGGAAACCCGAGGCCGCTGTTGGATCACCTGCTGCACTAGCTGCGCGTTGCCCTCTGTGGTTGCCGTACACGGTCGCCCTACCTTTCCAGCACGTTCATCCGTCACGTTCCCAGTCCGTTGAAATTTTTCAAACAGATCCTTTATTGTATCGCTTTTCGGTCCTTTGGTTACATTAAACCTCCGTTGAAAACTTCGTCTTGTTGCAACAATACTGTGTTCTAGGCGGTGGAATTCCAACACCAGAAAAATCCTCTGTTCTAAGGAATAAACCATGTTGTCCACAGCACACTTGCACGTTGTGAACAGCACACGCTTACAGCAGAAAGACGACGTACAGAATGGCGCACCCACAGACTGCGTTGTCTTCTATATCTTTCACATCACTTGCAGCGCCATCTGATGTTGAAAATTGTAACTACTGTAATTTCGAAAGTTTGTCCGCCTGAAAATGTACCGTTGTCCCAAGAATATTGCAACAAACGGTGTATTTCTATCGCTGCTCGTTTAGTTTTTATTGCCGTTTCAAATATACCGGTCATTTTTGAAACACCCTGTATATTGTTAAATAAAGAGGTTGTGTGAAAAGAAAGTTACATTACTGGGACCTCCCTTCCACGTTTTCCTTAATTCAGTAAGGACCACGTATCAACGTACCCTTTGGTACTTCTGTAAGGGAGATATTTTACAGTTGTAGTTTGGGACAATGGCAGGGGTGTGTTCAAGTACACATTTTCATTAGAACACACAGGACTGTAATCCACTGCTTTTCCACTATTTAAATAACAGTATGAGTGTTTACATGAATATGGGGTTACTTTTCGTTGTCTTTTGAAAATTATAGTCCTTTGGAATCAAGTAGCCGGTTGACATACAATGGTATGTAAGACATCAGATTTTGTTTTAACTTCCTGCAAATGTATATATCGCCATTCGCTTTCACCGCAGCTGTAATATTTTCATGAACGTCTTCTCTTTTTCATTTGAAGGTAGTGCAGTTGCCTTGTTACCTTGAAATGCAGTGTTAAGAATACTGAGTTTGTCATGATTCTCGGTAAGGTTAGCCATTTTCAGCATCAGATCTCCGTTGCTGAAACTATAGGCCAGAGAGTGTGTTTTCTTCTTTAAGAAACAGAATACCTCACCCCTCTCATACATTCTGTTTAGTGCTTTATCCCTTGAAAGCCATTGAGCATTACTAAAAATTCCGCCTGCTTAGTTGAATGGCAACGTGTTTCTCTACCATTCCGCGGATACGGGTTCGATTCCCGGCAGGGTCAGAGATTTTCTCCGGTAGTGGACTCGGTGTTTGTTGTCGTCATCATCATCATCATCATCTCATTGCCACCGACGCGCAAGTAGCGTCACCTGAAATAAGACTTGCGCAGGACTGCCGATCTTCCCCCGACGGAGCCTCGCGGCCACCAATGCCACACTATCATTTCATTTCATTCCGTTCCTAAAGAAACAGCAGTTGAGTGTGTACAGCATCCATCTCCTCAAATGGTTCTCTAAAAGCCTTTAATTACATGTGTGATTGTTAGGAAGTTATTTTTCAAACTTTTAGATGAAATTTTCAGCTAGGCACCGAAGTTCGTTCTGCAGCAGAACTTCAAGACACTCGGGTGCAACGAAAGAGTATTCAATATTTTTCTATCACACTAGCTCACGTCTTTCAGGTTGTTAGGTGTTGTTGGATACGCTTTTTTATAAGGTGTAACTTACATCCGCATATAGCGAATAGCTACTTGAAAACTGTTGCAAGGATAAAGATTTCAGTTTTGTCTTGGTCTAGCTTATGTTGGATGTCGTTCATGTCAGAACAAAATATGCGATGAGATATAAGGTTAGTCAGATCGCGTTGTGTTCCTTTATGAGTTAGATTTCATACAAGAGGGAACATTTCAGGTCATTAAAACCGGATGCTGATATTCATTATGAACTTGCAAGCTAGAATATAAGTAGGGAAAGGCTTTCAATGAAAATGGAAATGAGCGTTTAGCGTCATTGGCCGGGAGGCTCCTTGCGAGTCAGGTCCGGCCGCCGTGGTGCAGGTCTAATTACATTCGACGTCACATTGGGTGACCTGCGCTACGGATGGGGATGAAATAGTGATGAAGACAACACAACACCCAGACCCTGAGCCTAGAAAATTTCCCGACCCAGCCGGGACTCGAGCCCGGGCACGTAGAACGGCAATCCGTCACGCAGACCACTCAGCTAACTCGGCGGACAGGCTTTCAATTACTGTGCAGTAGACACAGCTATACCAACAGACCGTATATGGCACTGGCCCAGCTATTTTCATACGAGATGAGAGTCGTCTTGCAGTGCGATTATGAAGTATTGAGTTTCCGATCGATGTGGACAGTGAGAAACCGATGAAATAGACGTAGCATCAGGCACTTACAACCATCCAAAACTGGTGTGTGAGACATGAGGTAGTCAAAAAGCATTTTTTGTAGACGAAATGCGCACACTCATTCACAGATAGTTTTAACCATCTAAATTTTTCGCTGGTACTATTATTCTGTCAATGGTAATAGTGAATGTTGGGCAGAACGAGTGACGGCGCTCACGATTATGCCTCGTTTCCTGTGGAATAGGTACCGAAACGTTCGGAGGGCGTAGAGTCAAGTAGAAGTCTTCCTCCACTTGGCGACAGTATATTGCATCCCGCTGACGTGCTCATCCAGAATCTTCAGCATGTTCCATTACAAAATGAGTAGTTGTGCATGAGTTCGCAGGCATCAAGACTAACAAACATTTGACGATGATGATGATGATGATGGTAGTGGTGGTGGTGGTGGTGATGGTGGTGGTGGTGGTGGTGGTGGTGGTGGTGGTGGTGCTGTTTGGTTTGTGGGGCGCTCAACTGCTTGTTCATCAGCGTCAGTACGAAGTCCCAGTTTTTACAAAGTCCAATTTTTTTCACATTCCAATCTAGACACTGTGACGAATGATGATGATGATGAGGAGGAGAAGTATAATGATTATGATGAAATGATGAGGACAACACAAACTCAGAGAAAATCCCCAACCCGGCCGGGAATCGAACCCAGTACCACGTAATCTACAGGCAGCAACGCTAAGCACTAGACCACGAGCTGCGGACTTACATATGATGAGATAGTCAACTTACTAATGACTGCATGTAGTTGAAGGTTCAGTTTTAGAGCTTGTCTAAAAACGGAAGACACGGCATTTTTTGGATGATGGAAGTACAATGTCTTATGGTCTGGCACTCGAGTAAACCTGGAGATCATGGGAACAGAAATGGTATTTGAAAGAGGGCAGTAATAGTAAGATGCAACTGGCACACAAGGACAATAGTGGGACTGGAACTAATCCTTGCGGCAATGCCGAAGAAACTTGTTTAGGTATCACAATGCTGCCTTTTTCTACGTTTGCTTTCAAACCACTTTAGTGCAGGAGATACTACTCGAAGTCACCCCCTTCTTTTCATACTGAACCCGAGTGTTCAAATGAGATTATTAACGAACTGGGTGCCCTGAAATACAACTCCAAGACACTGAATATTACACACCAACAACGGTATCTGACTTCATATTTTTTGTTTTGGGGATGGTAAAACTTACGGAAAGTGGAAGAAGAAAAGGGGAGGAGTTACACGGAAGTAAGAGAATTGAGTTTTAAATTGCAACATCGTCTGCAAACGTTATATATATATATATATATATATATATATATATATATATATATATATATATACGATACAATACCTTAATAATGTTCAAAAGTCATCATATATATATATATATATATATATATATATATATATGATGACTTTTGAACATTATTAAGGTAATGAATTGTATTGTATGTTAACCGGGGGCCTAGAAACGACGGAGAGGCTCCGTCCCCGCCGCAGTCGCAGTGGTCCACAACCCCACGACGACTACCACAGTCCACTTCACCCCTCCGCCGCGCCACACCGAACCCAGGGTTACTGTGCGGTTCGGCCCCCGGTGGACACCCCAGGGAACGTCTCACACCAGACAAGTGTAACCCCTATGTTTGCCTGGTAGAGTAATGGTGGTGTACTCGTACGTGGAGAATCTGTTTGCGCAGCAATCGCCGACATAGTGTAACTGAGGTGGAATAAGGGGAACCAGCCCGCATTCGCCCAGGCAGATGGAAAACCGCCGAAAAACCATCCTCAGACTCGCCGGTTCACCGGACCTCGACACAAATCCGCCGGGCGGATTCGTGCCGGGGACCAGGCGCTCCTTCCCGCCCGGAAAGCCGTGCGTTAGACCGCACGGCCAACCGGACAGACTTTATTAAGGTAAATACATTGTTTGTTCTCTATCAAAATCTTTCATTTGATAACTATGCCTATCAGTAGTTATTGCCTTCAATAGTTAGAATCCTTTATTTAGCTGGCAGTATTGGCGGTTGCTGTATTGCAGTAGTTCGAGTAACGACGATATTTGTAAGTGATTCATGAAAGGTGTAGGTTATTGTTAGTCAGGGCCATTCTTTTGTAGGAATTATTGAAAGTCAGATTGCATTGCGCTAAAAATATATATCGTGTGTCAGTTTACTGTTGATCAGAATAAGTAAAGAGAGAAGTGTCTGAGTACGTTTAGTTTTGCTCAGCTGTTTGAAAATCAAATAACGTAAGAGGTTTACCAGCACAGTCTTATATAATTTTCAAAAGGCGACGTTACACATACAACCACTTGTGCTGCTCATAGCCGGCCGCGGTGGTCTCGCGGTTCTAGGCGCGCAGTCCGGAACCGTGCGACTGCTACGGTCGCAGGTTCGAATCCTGCCTCGGGCATGGATCTGTGTGATGTCCTTAGGTTAGTTAGGTTTAAGTAGTTGTAAGTTCTATGGGACTTGTGATCACAGCAGTTGAGTCCCATAGTGCTCAGAGCCATTTGAATTTATGCTGCTCATACCACGAAGTTTGGAATACGTTTTTTTTGCCCTTATGTTTTCGTTGAAAGTGTAACATCGGTATTGGTCCGTCCTTTGTTCAAAATTTCATGTCGTTCAGTTACACATCTCCTTGAAAACGAAAGCTCCTGCAAGGAAGATGAGCCGTGGTGCTCAATACGAGAGGATGCTTTCCTTCGGCAAGAACATCTTTGCGAGAATTTCAAGAGAAAGTAGTCGCGAGAAGTCGAGGTTGTGGTGCGAACGAGGACACCTGCGGTTGGCGGTTTGAGTAGTGCAGTGGGCCCACACTGTGTGTGGAGATCGCCTCGTACACAGTCGGCTGCTACTGCCTTGGTCGCCTACGATTGTCTTTCGCTGAGGTGGTCTGTGGAGCTGTGAAGCAGTGGCCTCCTGTCTATTGATACCGCTGTGTTCGCTGTCTGATGTGACCAATTCAGGCTACTGAAAACGGTGAGCCTTTCTGCGCTTCGGTCAAATCTAGCTGTAACGAATGTTTGTGAAGTGGCGAGTCGGATCACAAGTCGATTGTGAATGTTTCTCACGAATCGAGCTGAATGCTTGGAACTGTGTACGCTGTTTAAAAAGCATCATAACTGTAGTAGGCTCAAACAAACGTTTGCATGTGACTTTGTGGTATAGCTTCGTCAGCTTAATTACATGGGCTAGCCTGTTAGTATTCACAACTCCTTTGCCATGTCGTATATCTATAATTACATTTGTTGAACCTTATTAGCGCAGATTGAAAGTAACTTGGTACATTCAGCTTTCATTCTTGTCAGATAACAGAGCTTAATCTTGTGTCAATGCTGATATACCAAGCGCCCCTGTGACTAACATAAGCTTTCGGTGTTGCTACCTACTGCTACTTAGTAATGTTATAAACTTAATCAGTTTTAGTGCACTGTTCCTCGGATCCTGCAATTGTGGGGCAAGCTATTAAAGTTGTTTATGGCGTTCCACATGGCCTGGTTCGACCAGTTGATGGTGGTAGGAAACTGCCCGATGCACTAACCGTATTTGTAATATTGCTGTGACGACGAGGAACGGGTTGGCGCTTTTGCTTTGGATTATTATGGACGAAGTCATGTACATAGCAGTTGTGTTAAAATTATTGTGTTTAAAGGTTTGTTAAAGTGCCCTACCTCATTTGCTTGCCAGTTGGAAATTGAATTGTATTTAAGTGTGCGGCAGTAGTAGGGAGATAGGGCCATCACCCCAATTTTGATCTCAAATTGATATGCAAAATAATTAAATTGTTCAATCAATTCCTACCCTCTCCCCAACCACGGCGACCCCCGCCCCCGAATGGCGTTACGTGATTTTCTCAGCCTGCAGGTACGCCCTAGCCTCCTCCCCCCTCCCCTCCACCCTCCCCCTCCACAACCTACCCTATTGGTGTAAATTTCGTATTTTGGTCGGAATTCCGAATTTTGGCGGGAATTTCGAATTTTGGCGGGAATTTCGAATTTTGGTAGAAATTTCTTTGTTTTAGGGCTGGGCCGAAGTCCCACCCCAGCTCCCACCCGGTAATTCGAGGGAAATTCAAAATGTCAGTGCCCTTTCTGGGACTGGAACCCTGGTCCCTCTGGACGGAAAGGCCAAGTGCACCCCCCTAAGACAATTATACCACCAGAGGCGCTTTAAATTGACGGGAAATTAAACATTGCGGTGCCTTCTCCGGGACTCGAACCCTGGTTCTACTGGATGGAAAGCCCAAGTGCACCCTCAACACATGGAAACTGTCGAGCTGCAGGAGAGGAAGGTCAGGTTAGTGTTCTTTATTTATTTTGTTCGGGAAAATGAAGTAAAGATAGGTCTTAATTACGTAATTAATCATAAAGATAGGGCCTAATTACACAACTACAAGCGTATCGCTACACAATGACGGCCTAAAATGACAATACAGCTAAAAACTGACGATACCTTGCAGCTGGTGCTATCCTGCTGGGAAAAAATTTCGCACTACCACTCGAAGCTAGTGACAGGCACACTCAAACTTTACACTTCAGCTGCAAGATGGCGGGAAAAAGGCAGGGGTGTAAGGTGCTATCTTTATTTTTTTGGCTGAACGGTCTTTGAAGAATCGCTATTACTAGCCCCTTGGTTCTTATGAGCGTTCAGTTGCTCAGTAGTGGCACATCTATTCGTTTCTACACATCTCCGCAGCAGTCGTTCAGCCATGTTGTTTATGGCCCATGATGTACCAGAGTTTCCTTCATGGCTGTTTCGAGCAGCGCCACTTTGCATACACGGTGTAAGACGTGTTTATTTCTATTGTCTGCACCAAAGTATTGTTGGCAGGAGAGACCGCACATTGATATAATTTTAAAAAGGGTGGGAGAGACCGAGCATGGATACATTTTAAGAAAAGAGCGGGAAAGACCGCGCATTCATACATTTTGTAATGGTAGCGGGGATTGTCTGCACCCGAAAGCATTGTTGGCGGGAGAGACCGCAATTTAGCGTTCGTAGGAAGTCAGTAATAAGCGAGATGTGAAGCGAGTCGGTAGCAGGTCTGAAGCGAGAGGTTGAGAGGAGCAGTGTGCCTGACAGCCACCAGCCATGATTTACAAGAGATTATAAACGGATGTACAGAGACATCTGCTAACTATTATCATAAGAGGAACTATTATTATTCAATTATTTTTGAGAAACTCAAGACTACTGACGGTATGTTTGCGCAATGCTAGTTGTAAGATTATTGTAAAAAAGTAAGTCCCATTTGAACGTTTCTAAAATCATTTCATTCAGAATATAATTAATTTTCGCAAGCAATATTGCATTACTGATTATAATCCATCCCAAAAACCATCGACGTAAAACTTTGCAAAATTTTATTGTTGTCTTGAAAAAGTTTAACTATGAATTACGTAACTTCATTCAAATTAATTAAAGAATAACGTCAGCTTTGCTATTAAAGAATAACATCAGCTTTCGTAATAAATACAGCCACTTATTATGACAGCCCACCAGCAGCTAATAGAGTATAGTAAAACAGAGTAAGTATATTCATGTCGCAGTTCGATGTAGCAGTCACATGGCGATCCAGTAACAGTAAAAAAGGTAAGGAACAGTTTTGGGTTATTGCAGGTAACGACTGAGGGCCACGATGACGACACATTCTATGTTTCGTCGAAATAATCAGCAAATCACTTTTAATAAGCAGCATTTAAATTTGTATGCGAATATTGCACTTATTGTTATTGAGAAATAAAATTAATTTCAAAGGGAAGATTTCATTTGTTATTATTAAGGAAGAGATAGATATCCTAAGGGAAGGTTTCATAGGTTATTGTAGAAGGGAAGGTTGCGTAACAAAAGAGATATAGAGGAGACGGGAAGGTTTCAACGGCATATTTTAACTTCAGCAGGATGCTGTCAGAAAACCAGTTAATATTGCGTTACCACACCATAACACCTGGACCAGCGAAATTATCATGTTCGACAATGCAGCTTGGTGGATTATGTGTTCCCATCTCTCACCATATGCAGAAGGCGCAGCATTGTCGAACATGATCATTTTGGTGTTCCAGGTGTCTTAGTGCGGCGAGGCATAACATTGCATGGGCATACTGACCTCCTAATCATAGAACACAATACAGTCACAGGTCAACGTTATTGTGAAATGTACGCCATCCCAATTTGTGTCTTTGCAAGGGGTACATTCTGCCTTGACTTAAATTTTATGGCTGACATTTCGAGACCACATCGAAGCGTGCAACTCCAGGAGATCTTGGAAAGAGACGATATTCGGTGAACTGACTGGCCCGCCTATTCCCCGATTTAAATCCCATAGAGCACGTGTGTGGTGCATGGGTGAGACGTACTGCAACCCGTTCTCATGCATCAACGACAATGCAGAAATTGTCTAACTCGCTGGCAGACGAATGGAACGCCCTAACACAGGAACACCTTGCCAACCTTGTGACAAGCATGGGATCTCTTTGTGAAGCATGTATTGCCATCTGTGATCATACATACCCCATTAAGAACCACCATCCGCCTTTATTAATGTCCAGGGGAACATCATGAATCATTCTGACTTCACTGTAATTATTGTTATTCTATAACTGTTACACACCTGTTCTTCTCATTGCGTGTATACAATGAGGCGACAATATCATGGAATAGCGATAAGCACATACACATATGACGGTATCATCGCGTACACGAAGTATAAAGGGGCAGTGCATAGGCGGAGCTGTCATTTGTACTCAGGTGTTTCATGTGAAAAGATTTTACACGTGGTTCTTGCCGCAAGACGGGAATTAACAGACTTTAGAAGCGGAATGGTAGTTGGAGCTAGACGCATGGGATATTCCATTTCGGAAATCGTTCTGGAATTCAGTAGCCCGAGATCCACAGTGTCAATAGTGTGCCTAGAATACCAAATTTCGGGCATTACCTCTGACTTCGGATAGCGCAGTTTTCCACGGTCTTCACTTAGCGACCAAGGGAAAAGGATTTGAGTAGACTTGTCGGTGGTATCAGACAAGCAACACAGCATGAACTAATCGCAGAAATAAGTGTGCGAAGTACGGCAAACATATCTGTTAGGATAGTGCGGCGAAATTTGGCGTTAATGGGCTATGGCAGCTGAGGAGCACCGCGAGTGTACTTTGCTAACACCACGACATCGACTTCAGCAGCTCTCCTGGTTTCGTGACCACATCGGTTGGATCCTAGACCCCGTGGCCCGGTTACATGAGTCCCGACTTCCGTTGGTAAGAGTTGATGGTATGGATCGAGTGTGGTGGAGACCCACAAAGCCATGGATCCATGTTGTCAAAAAGGTAAGTTTGTGGCTCCATAATGAGGAGGGCTTTGTTTACACGAAATGGACTGGGTTCTCTGGTTCAAATGAACCGACCTTGACCATAAATGGTTGTGTTCGGCTACTTGGAGACTATCTGCAGCCATTCGTGGACTTCATGGCCCCAAAAAAAGATGGAATTTGTATGTTTGAGAGTGCGCCATGTCACTAGTCTACAACTGTTCGTGATTGTTCTGAACAACATCCTGGATAATTCGAGAGAAAGATTTGGCTATCCAGATCGCCCGAAATGAACCCTTCTAACATTTATGGGACATACTCGAGAAGCCAGGTCGTGGACAAAATCCTGCAACGGCAACACTTTATGCGCGGCTGTAGAGGCTGCATAGCTCAGTATTTCTGCATGGGGCTTTCAACCACTCGCTGAGTACATGCCACGTCCAGTTGATGCATTACGCTGGGTGAAAGAGGTCACCTCAGTGTATATGGAACACCACGAACTTCCCTCCCCTTTTCACCCCCCACCCCACCCCGCCCCGCGCACTTGAATGATGGATCAGGCCGTGGTGGAGAGGCTTTCGTAGCTCAACGGCAAACATGTGATTCCTGAAGAGGGCAGTAGCCTTTTCAGTAGCTGCAGGGGCAACAGTCTATATGATTGACTAACATTGTTTGCAACAACATCAGCTCCTAAAGTAGTTATTTTTCCCGAAGGCATGCAGCTTTACTACACGGTTAAATGATGATGGTATCCTCTTGGGTAAAATAGTCCGGAGGTAGAGTAGTCCCCATTCGGTTTTCCGTACTAGGACTACTGAGACGGATGTCGTCATCAGCAGAAACAAACCTGGTAATCTACAGGTCGGAGCGTGGAATGTTATTAGATCCCTTCATTGTGCAGGCAGGTTAGAAAATTTTTAAAAATGAAAATTGATAGGTTGAAGTTAGGTATAGTGGGGAATAGTGGAATTTAGTGGCAGGATTAAGAGGACGTAACGGTCTGGCGAGCACAGCGTCATAAATACAAAATCAGCTAGGGAGTAGGTCTAATAGTGAGTAAGGAAACAGGCATGCAGGTAAAGCACAGTGAACGTATTATCGTAGCCAAGAAGACAAGAAGGCAACATCCATCATAGTAGAACATGTTTACGTGCCAACTAGCTCCACAGATGATGAAGAGGTTGAAGAAGTATGTGATGAGTGAAGGGAAATTATTCAGATAATTACGGGAGACGGAAATTTAATTGTGATAAGGTAAAGGAATTCGGTAGCAGGAGGAGTAAGAGAAGGAAAAATAGTAGGCGAATACGGCAGGCGGAAAGGAACGAAAGAGGAAGCCACCTGGTAGAATTTTGCAGAGAGCATTTTTGAATAATCGCCAACACTTGGTTTAAGAATCATGAAGGAAGGTTATGCATGTGGAACAGAAATGGAGAAGACACGGGAAGGTTTCAGATCGATTACATAGTGGAAAGAGATTTCTGAACTAGATTTAGACTTCCAAGCGAAGATGTGGACTCAGTTCACAATTTATTGGTTATGAACTGTTGGTTAAAACTAAAGAAACTGCGATAAGCAATAAATTAAGGAGAAGAGAACTGGATAAGTTGAAAGAACCTGAGGTCGTTGAGAGTTTCAGAATGAGCGTTAGGCAACGATTCACTGAAAGAGGGGAAAGGAATACATAAGGAGAGGACAGCGTAGCTTTAAGCGATCAAATTGTGAAAGCAACAGAGGAATAAGAGCTAAAGCGATAAGGCATTGTAGATATACTCGGATATCTCAGGAGAGACTGAATTTAATTTATGAAAGGATAAAATACATAAATGCGGAAAATTAAGCAGGTGAAGGGGAATAGAAACGTCTCAAACTTAGTCTGAGAGGAAGTGCGAAGTAGCTAAGCGGCAGTTGGAGAAAATAAAAACAGCTCTGCAGATATCAAAAGGTCAGATGGAAAGAAAATCTGAAGGGTGGAAAGGGCTGTGCAGGGGAATGAAGCTGAAGGCAGTGTTATAGGAAGGGGGAGAGGACGTAGATGAAAATGAGATGGACTTATGATACTGCGAAACAAAGATGACACAGCACTGAAAAACCTATGTCGAAGCGAGGTCACAGGTGAAGACGACATTCCTGAACTACTTATATCCCTGGGAGAGCTATTCCTCTTGGTGTGCAAGATGTATGAGACAGACGAAATACCCCTCAAGAAGAATGGAATACCACCAATTTCAAAGAAAGCAGGTGCTGACAGATATGAATATTACCGATGTATTAGCTTACCAAGTCGTGGATGCAAAATACTAACACGAATTCTTCACAGAAGAATGGAAAAACTGGCAGAAGCCTACCTCGGGAAAGATCAGTTTAAATTCTGGAGGAATGGAGGAACACGTGAGACAGTACGGACTCTACAACTTACCTTAGAACATACTCTCAGAAATGGAAAACTCACGTTTATACATTTTATAAGTTTAGAGAAAGATTTTAACAATTGTCGATCGGAATATACTCTTCGAAATTCTGGAGGTAGCAGGGGTAAAATACAAGGAATGAAAGGTTACTTACAACTTCTACAGAAACGAGACGGCGGTTATTAGAGTCCAGAGGTGTGACAGGAAGGCGTGGTTCCGAAGGCAGTGAGACAAGGTTGTAGCATATCTCCGATATTATTCAAGCTATACATAGAGCAAGCTGTAAAGAAAACCAAAGAAAAATTTGGAGAAGGAATAAAGATCAGAGAGAAGGAAAAGAAAATGCTGAGGTTTGCTGATGGAATGCAATTCTGTCAGAGACAGCAAAGGATCTGGAAGAGCTATTGAATGGAATGGACAATGTCTTGAAATGAGCATAGAAGGTGAACATCAGAAAAGCAAAACAAGGGAAATAGAAAGTTGTCGAATTAAATCAGGCGATGTGGAGGGAATTAGATTTGGAAAGGAGACACTAAAAACAGTAAGTAGGTTTTGCTATTAGGGCAGTATAATAACTGATGATGGCCCAAGTAAAGTGGATATTAACTGTAGACTGGCAATGACAAGAGTAGCCTCCCTGAAGAACAGAAGTTCTGTTGCAGGGTCGGTCTAGCCCGGGAGTCCAGATGACATAGCTGAAGCCGGGACCCATCGCGCCATATATCGGCAGGAGGCTGAGCAAGTTCAAGAGCGTCAAGGGACGGTGCAGAGTGATACAGCGGTATTCGGTAACATTCGTTTATTCCGATAATTTACAGTACTTGATGGGTGAAGTGTAGTGGCGGCGTGCCGGCCGCCGATGTCCCGCGAGTCCAGCCGGCTCAGGAGACTCCTTGTATACCGACGCCGTTGCTGCCGTCATCAAGGCCGTCCGCTGATGGAAGTCGGCCGCCACATTCCCGGTCGCCGCCTGCCGACGCGTAGCGCCTTGCGCTGCGCTGCTGCCCGCGATTCTGAGACTGCTAAAGTCCCTGGTGCTCACCACCCTCCACCCCGTTTGGCCTGCTCTATCTGAATATGTGACGAAGATGAGGGTACTGGTCACCTGTGGCCCTCGCGCCACTGCTACTCCCAGGGCAGGACCGGATTTTAACCCACGCCCTCCTGGATGCTGAGCCACAACTTGCCACTAGTGGTGCCTGCTGGATGGCAGTACCTGCTGCCGTCTCTGGCGCTGCTGCGCCTCCCGCAGCGTACGCCTCGCCCGGACCCCGGTATGCCAGATGGGCAGCAAACATGGCCCGTTACTCGAGTGGAACCGAGCCCCTCCTGGACCCACTGCAGACCACTGTCACTGCCCTCTTTCAGGCAGACCATGCCATCTCCAAGTTCCAGGCTGCCGTTCGGTCCCGTCCCGGTGTAGTGTGCCCCCCGGAGGCGGAATATAGCCCGAACAATTACATGGAAACAAAGCACAATTCATGCAGAATACTTATAACATTGCCGCCAGACTGGCCTCTATAAGTGTAGACCATCACAGGTCCGTCCCGATGCTCGACTGACCCAAGCTAAAAATTCCCTATGTATTTATACTGGTTTTTTCGTTTACATCAAATGTAGGTTTAACTGTTAGGAATTCTTTTCTGCAGGTGTTTGTCTAGGGTGTAACCTTGTATGGAAGTGAAAAGTGAACGATAAACCGTTCAGAGAAGAAGCCAATAGAAGCGTTTGAAATGTGGTGCTACAGAAGAATGCTGAAGATCAGAACGGTGGAAAATGTAACTAACGAGGAGGTACTGAATAGAACTGGAAAGAAAAGATATTTATGGCATAACTTGACTAAAAGAAGGAACTAGTTGATAGGACACACACTGAGCTATCAAGAGGTCGCCAAGTTAATACAGGAAGGCTGTGCTGGGGGTAAAAATGGGAGAGGAAGATCAAGAATTGAATATAGTAAACACATTTAAGAGGATGCAGGCTGCAGTAGATAATCGAAGATGAACAGGTTGGAATGGCGTGTACAGCTGCAACAAACCTGTCTTCGAACTAAAGACCACAACAGCAGTGACACTATGAAGGCACAATGCAAAAAACGTCAAACACGCATGAAGTGGATTAGCCTTTGGGTATGCAAATGATTTGAATTCAACGCAATTGCACAGAGTAATCACGAGCAACGCCTAACGCCATCCACATTCTGCACATGACGGAAGATTACGTAGCAAGTTCCTCATTCGTAAATCATATTACTACGTTGACTGTTTATGACAAGATCGTGTTTTGACTCGTGTACGAAGAAGAACGTCTGCTAGCAAGTGTCAGAATTCGACAGCGCAGCGAGAGCAATGTGTGCTACCGAGACCAGAGTCCACTTGAAATTCTACCCGTCGACAAGGAAAGTCCTAAGTGAGAAATTACCTCACCATAAGCGGATAGTGAGCCAGTTACTGGTAGTGTAGGAACGACACCTGTGTATTGAAAGTGGTACTTTCTCACTAAGAAATGATGTGTTTCAGCTATCTATTGAGGTCTTTTCATTGAAAGAAAGGACTAGCTATACTGTCTCCAGTAATCCCACACCAAATACACAGAACATACTGCCTCTGATGTTCACCTTGCCTCAGCACAACATACACATTATCAAAATCGTTACCACAATTTGCCAAGCAATTCCTTTCAGGACTGAAATAGGAGAAAGATTTCGCTGTCGTTAAGATAGAAGACTATAGAAAAAAATTTATATAAATGCCTGACATTTACTAAATAACTGACAGTTCCAAAGCCGATGGAAGTGCAAATTTTATGAGTTAATGTGAATATAAAAATATTGTTATATCATATGGCACATACTTGGACAAGGAGCCATCGTTATATTCACTGATGTGAGAAAAAGACAATTCCAGTTTCTCATGAAGAAGATATTGATAGCCATAGAAAATGAACAGTGACAAGAGCGTGGCGAGAACCTGCTGAGAATATGGATTATAACAGTTTCACGTTAGTGGGAAATATGAACGAAAGACAGCACTGTTTCTTGCGAAATGTAACCCAAAACTGTTGAAACAATGTGTGTATTAATCGCCAAATCAATACTCTCAGTTTATAACAGGTACCTCCTGCCCAATATGTACCTAACATAGATATAATATTTTACATGAAATTAGCACATATTATTTTGTTATCAGGCACATCATGTACGGTTGCATTCGAAGACATTTATTTTTTCAATTAATGTTATATCATTCCTTCTTCTCAGAGCAGCGAGAGAATGTAGGCAGGGGCAATGTAACCTGCTCATCAACTAAAAGAAATTAATAGATATAAAATGGAAATAAAAGCATAAACAAGTAAATGTAATGAAAGTATGTACAGATGTTTTGAAAATGATTAAAAGACGCTTTCCACTGCTGTAAAATTGCCGTTTGTGATACTAAGTCTGTCCGTTTCGAGACATATCATGCCATAAAAACTAAATTTTATAGATGATACGAAAACTTACGTCCCAGGGAATTGATGGCTACCCACTCAAATTATGGATAAGAACTACAGATTCCAGGAGGGAAGGGGGTGAGAGAGTGCCCCCTATTCCCCTACCAATCCAGGGTACACAGTTGTACAGAGTACGTAAGTCCTGCTTGTTTTCTTTACGTAGCCTCTGCTTTGACATAGTTCCACTTGGAACTATATTGGTGGGCTCGTGGTCTAATCTCTGTCTCCCTCCTTCTCCAACATAAATTCGATAGAGCGGCTTCCATCATCAAATGGCCCAGAAAAGGGTGGATCAGTTACTTTTACCAGAAGTAGCCTCCGCCACACACCGTCAGGCAGCTTACGGAGCACTGATGTAAATGTAGATGTAAGCCACACGCGGTCATATTTAGTAATCGAAGGTTGCTGCTAGTGAAACTCATACGGGTAGTTCCAGCATTGAACGTTTGGAATCACTGATCTTTGTTTCCTCCAGCTTTGTACTACACGTAGACGAGAGTTGTTATCGACTACAATGCTACTTCTCGGATAAAATGCGTGTTCCAGAGGAAAGTATCTTCTTAGTACAATATGCAGGGAGAGAAAAAGAACTAGAGTGATGATATTCCCTCAGGACTTTACTGTCGACTGAGCTGTTTCAGTTCCCTGAAACAACGACATGTGCAGACACTATATTTTGCCCAGTACATTACCATTTCTCACCATTTCTACGACGCAAGTATATATGGACATATGTCGATAGCGAGACTGGCCAATGCAAATATATAGCCGCTTTTAGCCAAAGTATTTTATCCTTTATCTTTCCAAATCTTCACGTGTTTTGTCCGTAAGTTAAAGGCAATTCCATTAGGCCTGTTATCGGGTAAAAACTTTCATGTTTCAAAAGTAATAGATTGCCGGAAGAGGAAGCAGGCCAGTGAGGCAAGCACCTTATATATCAAAGATAATGTCGCGTAATAAAAGATATAGCAGTGTGAAGCCCCAGAGCAGCGATACATCGCCTGCCACGCCAGAGATGCTATAATGTCCGGGAGCTGTGTAAGCCCATTTGTCCTCTGACACGCCGTTAGAACTAAAAATATCAATTGATGTTGGCAATGGCTATTTTTCCTTTTTCTCTGTTTAACTTTCAAAAACCTGGTACTATTACGTCATTAATGGCGCTTCGCAAACGATGTTAACGTTAAAAACATTATAAAGCCACGATCCCAGTAATTTCACAATTTACAATTATGCACTGCACCTGTAAAAGAGTAACATTTTCTTATTCGGAAGTTGCCGATTTCAACAGTTTTTCACCAAAATTAATAAATACCAAGCGAGGTGGCGCAGTGGCTAGAATTCTGGACTCGACCCTCTCCAAAATCAACCAACCAACTAATAAATACAATTTATCTTGAATAGGTACAGAGGCAAGAAGTAGAAAGGCAGCTTCACAGCTCCAATTTGAATATTTATTATTCGTACTGTGCTGCTTTGAAACTTTCACTCATAAACCAGAAATTAATAACACTGGAAAATGTTTTTGGATGATTTAAGCGATTTAGATTTTGTACTATCTTCTAAGCGTAGATAACTTACCGGTTCCAAAATGGCACCAATTTTAACTCTTAGTACTATACTTCGTGACTGATGATATATGCCACATATAAGGTATAAATTTCACAAAAAAGTAAAGGATATTGTGATTTTAATTTAACGTAAATGAAACGTACGCAGCATGCAAATTGTTCCAAATATCACTATTTTGGGACTGCAAATGTCAAAATGATTAGTATGTATTGTCTTATAAAACACACAAAGAACAGTCCCTCATGATATTAAAAAAATATTCAGCCATTATGAGCTTATTACTGTGGCAGAGTGAAGAGTTACAAAATCGTCTGCAAAGGCATTTTGTGAACTGAGTACCTTTGGTCTTCCAGTAGGTAATTAATCAAGCTTCTTCATTGTGCAGTTGCCTCCTTCGTATCTATCTTTATTTCTTTTCATTTCCAGTTGAAATCTTGATACATACGTTTCGCCTCTTCACCAGGTTCCCAGCAGAGCGCTATGACTGAGTGTACAGTAAAGACTTAGACTCACGTCACAGTCTGGCATGTCGAAAAGAAAGAGATTTCATCTAATGACATCCCTGCTGTTTGCCTTCTGATTTACCCACCGTGGTGGCCGAGCGGTTTTGGGCGCTTCAGTCTGGAACCGCGCGACCGCCACTGTCGCAGGTTCGAATCCTGCCTCGGGCATGGATGTCTGTGATGACCTTAGGTTAGTTAGGTTTAAGAAGTTCTAAGTTCTAGGGGCCTGATGACCTCAGATGTTAAGTCCCATAGTGCTCAGAGCCATTTGAAGCATTTGCCTTCTGATTTCTCAGAAAATTTTTGACATCAAGCAAAACTTCAGGCGAATCATGTGATTCAAATTGATTTGTTGACTATGGTGTACTGTTTCTTTACGAAACTTGTGTTGAGCATCCTAAATTATCTCCTTTATTTTTTTATATAAAGAGAAATTTTCTCCTCCTGGCAATAAAAGACTGTATTCATTGCATTCTTAACTTTCGATGTAAGTCAGTGCACGTTGCTATCATATTCCTAAATCATAGCGTCATGCCATTTTGAAAAAAACGGCAAAACGTCCATCTACTGTTTCCATTAAGTCTGCATTAGGATTAAAATGTTTTCCAAAGGAAAATTTAATTATTTAAATATGGAAATAGATGGCTGTCAGAGGCTACCATATCTGGTTAGTGGATGTTCAGTACTTTCTCTTCAGTTGTTTCAGTGCAAAAGAAGTACAAAATCCAGTAAGTGGGCAGGATGATCAGTAAATTTTCTTGAGTTTTCTCACTTCAAAAGTACCTTTACAGTTCGATGCACTCGCTCTATAAAAGACGATTTCCAGGCGTCTCCTCACTTCCTATTTCTTCCATTTGGTCAGGATACATGCACAGCAGTCGCCAGTTGTGCCACCTGTTGTGTTACCCTCCCCAGTGCAATCAGTTAGATGATACCTTCTTCATATCAAAAGCCACTGCTCATTACCTTTTTCACAGATGTAACAGACTTCGTCCTTTTTGGTGCAAGGCCCGTCTGCAACCTACTTCTTTCAATGTTGTTTCGTAATGACGTGAAGTGGAGGATCCACATCAGTTCTTCAGCAGCAAATCGGGGCACGATATCAGGTGGGACATATTGAGTTCATCACGACTTCAAAAACTATCTATGTGTGAATTAACACTTTCGTGTTTAGTATTTATCTTTCACATATTTGAAAACCACTATTTCAAAAACTGTTTCCCTTACGATCAATAACTTCCACTACAAAAAAAATTGCACCTATATAAAAATATTAACTAACATTTAGATGGAAAATTTGCAAAAAAAAATAGTTGTCTCTGTGTTCATGTACATCTAAATGAGAACTCCACTGCATACTACACTCCTGGAAATTAAAATAAGAACACCGTGAATTCATTGTCCCAGGAAGGGGAAACTTTATTGACACATTCCTGGGGTCAGATACATCACATGATCACACTGACAGAATCACAGGCACATAGACACAGGCAACAGAGCATGCACAATGTCGGCACTAGTACAGTGTATATCCACCTTTCGCAGCAATGCAGGCTGCTATTCTCCCATGGAGACGATCGTAGAGATGCTGGATGTAGTCCTGTGGAACGGCTTGCCATGCCATTTCCACCTGGCGCCTCAGTTGGACCAGCGTTCGTGCTGGACGTGCAGACCGCGTGAGACGACGCTTCATCCAGTCCCAAACATGCTCAATGGGGGACAGATCCGGAGATCTTGCTGGCCAGGGTAGTTGACTTACACCTTCTAGAGCACGTTGGCTGGCACGGGATACATGCGGACGTGCATTGTCCTGTTGGAACAGCAAGTTCCCTTGCCGGTCTAGGAATGGTAGAACGATGGGTTCGATGACGGTTTGGATGTACCGTGCACTATTCAGTGTGCCCTCGACGACCACCAGTGGTGTACGGCCAGTGTAGGAGATCGCTCCCCACACCATGATGCCGGGTGTTGGCCCTGTGTGCCTCGGTCGTATGCAGTCCTGATTGTGGCGCTCACCTGCACGGCGCCAAACACGCATACGACCATCATTGGCACCAAGGCAGAAGCGACTCTCATCGCTGAAGACGACACGTCTCCATTCGTCCCTCCATTCACGCCTGTCGCGACACCACTGGAGGCGGGCTGCACGATGTTGGGGCGTGAGCGGAAGACGGCCTAACGGTGTGCGGGACCGTAGCCCAGCTTCATGGAGACGGTTGTGAATGGTCCTCCCCGATACCCCAGGAGCAACAGTGTCCCTAATTTGCTGGGAAGTGGCGGTGCGGTCCCCTACGGCACTGCGTAGGATCCTACGGTCTTGGCGTGCATCCGTGCGTCGCTGCGGTCCGGTCCCAGGTCGACGGGCACGTGCACCTTCCGCCGACCACTGGCGACAACATCAATGTACTGTGGAGACCTCACGCCCCACGTGTTGAGCAATTCGGCGGTACGTCCACCCGGCCTCCCGCATGCCCACTATATGCCCTCGCTCAAAGTCCGTCAACTGCACATACGGTTCACGTCCACGCTGTCGCGGCATGCTACCAGTGTTAAAGACTGCGATGGAGCTCCGTATGCCACGGCAAACTGGCTGACACTGACGGCGGCGGTGCACAAATGCTGCGCAGCTAGCGCCATTCGACGGCCAACACCGCGGTTCCTGGTGTGTCCGCTGTGCCGTGCGTGTGATCATTGCTTGTACAGCTCTCTCGCAGTGTCCGGAGCCAGTATGGTGGGTCTGACACACCGGTGTCAATGTGTTCTTTTTTCCATTTCCAGGAGTGTATTTGCCTGTTTAATCTTGCAGACAAAACTGTGAAATTTTTGTAAACTGAACACCTGAAAATAACGAGTTCTGCTAAACGTTAACATCTAGTGCTTGTGCTAGACATTTATTACTAGTTTTCTGTGTAGTAGCTTACTATTTCTCAATCTTGGCTCACAGTAACATTCGTCCTGGCAGGGTATTTTGTACGACAGGAAAGGACATGAGAAAACATAAAACCGTTACTTTATAAACATACTTTCATGAGGTTTTGAGTCACAATGACACCTGTATGAATCAGGGCAAGGACTGGCATGTGTATGATTTCACTACTAGCAGTTTAATGAAAAAGACCCTACCACTAAAAATGTCTGAAGCCAGAGTTCTTATTTATAATTAAAAACAAAGAAAAGTTGTGCGTTCTTCAAAGTCGAAAGGCCATTCTTTTTCTCTCCGATCAATGTGACCACAGTTGAAGTAAAGAAAACAAAAATAGACGGTTTCAAGGACATTGATCGATCAGCTGTAATAAAACCTAGAAACCACGTGAGTCTCGGAAAGGCTAATGATGAAAGTAACTAGACAGGTTATTTGATACATCATCAGAAGAAGCCCAAGAGTTGTATACGGAGGCCCTACAGGGTTGTTACGAACTTGACAATAAAAATAATTGAGTACAGTACCTTAACAGTTCAGTTTATTAATTATTATTTGCTCAGTAGATTAAACTAGGACAATACTGCTATAAAATAGACGTTCAATTTGTAATTGCGAAATAAATTTCAATTGTAACTGGAAGCCAATAGTAATGGTTTTCCACTGTTGTGTTATCTACATAGAATTTAATACTGTAAGTTTATATACTGTAATGTAATGTAAGACGTCAGCAACATATAGTGTTCAAGTAATTCAATAAAATGTGTTTCGTAAAAACTTGTTCTTTGTAGTTATTGACTTTTGTGAAAATGGTACTCAATTGTTATGACCTTCGTGCAATAATGAATGTGGTGTAATTGTGTGAATCCTCAGTTAGGACCTCTTGCTAAGTTCTTCTAAGACATCTGGTCTAGTTCTGACTGGATCTATGATTTTGTTGATGGATCTAGCATCTAAAACCAGGGGTACACCTCATTCAAAACTCGCCATGTCTAATAATAGGCTGCTATAAGATGATAACGACGTCTTTATTACACCCCAATGCTACGTTTTTGTAATCTCTCGCTGTACGACCTCGCTTGTTATCCACGGGAAGGAATACTCCGCAAAACAATAAGTATGATGGGAAACATGTGATATTGATATCCCTTAATTATTCCTGGATTTGCTGCAGAAGAAATTGGCGAATGCGACAATAAATTTGCTTCGTCCATTCTCTATTGCTCAGTCAAATGTTCCGATTCAGTGACTTTATTGTCGATGAGGGCTAGATCACGCATTACATCATCACAGTTTTGTAAAACGTTTGAGAAAGATGGGTGATTTGTGTGTACACAGAAATTTCCATTTGAGCATTTTCACTTTAACCCCCTGGTAGGTTCTGCCATGAGTGTCTTGGTTCTTATCAAACTGAAAACAATACTCCTACCACCCACTATCAAATGGCATTTGCTGCTAAGAAAGTCGATCGTAGCTTTCCCTTCTCGCCGGAAATCCATCCCTATTAAGCAGTTCACACATAAAGTTCTCACCATAAGAAATATGCAACTAATGGCTCCACCCTCCGATTCTACAATAATCGGAACCTGCATATTTACTATTTGACCTCTGGCGCTCAATAGCACCAGATACCACACAATTCTTCACCGGCAGAACCGTCACTTCCATGTAGCATTAATAATCTTAAAGAAATTACCCGCAGTTACTCTAATACTAGCGCCTGTATGAAGTTTAACAGTTGTGCCATTTCTTCCCACTCCAGCATTAACTACTGCCTGTTCCCTTGTAATTCAAAGTGATCACATAAATCTTGCCTGATGTCAATGTTCTCGTTTCATTACAATGTACGCACATGCTTACTAGAAATGGTGTCCCTTCTGGGTCATCTGGGAGTGCCACGAAGTCGAACCTAATTTTTTTCGTTTGTGGTTGAGGGCTGCTCCTCTGCCACCTGAACTATGAATATGGGTTGGTTTTCCAGGTGTGTCCATTTTGGTGGATATTGTAATGTCTCTTTCTGCTATAAGTTATATGAGGAATCTATTAGTTCGTGAAGTTAAATTTCGTGAAGGTATCTTTCATAAAACCTCGTAAGAAACAGTTACAGAAGACGACTAAGTTCATTGTCGTCCAGTCCTTTTATAATATAACAAAGATTATAGTGTTCAGTTCTTTAGTTTACACATATGATCTTATATCACGGAGAATAATGTCTTTTTTCTATTATCAGAATCGATAAATTGTCTTTAAAGTTATTTCGTCACTTTGTCCGTATCACAGTCAGGCATTAAAGTTCACACAACATTACGCATATAGAGTTCTTTTGTCGTTATTTATATTGTTCATGTCAAATATACGGAAAGGGACACTATGATATCCCATATTAGCCACTGGTCTGTTATCATGATTATGGCTTTGAGGTGGTGGAGGTTTCACGGTGTTTGGGTGCCACTGATTGCCATAATTTGGATGCAGTTGGTTATAGTGAGATCCACTGCAATTTACGTCGTATCCGCAGATGAAACTATTGTTACTGTTTCTCGGCTGTCTGTAGAAATTCGGTGAGCTCTGTGCATTTACATCTCTGCTTTGATTTACACGTCCTGCACGCGACGCCATTCCATTGCTACTGCAATTGTTGCTGTATCTGTTATTTTTGGCCTGCTGATTTGAATTCACAGGCTGTGTGGCACCGTTGTCGCTGTTATTTTTATTCTGGATCAAGTCTGTCGAATCAAGGACTAATAAGAAGTGTTCCAGCCTGTTGTTTGGCAATGCGATAAACTTTCCACTAATACTGACAAGCATTTTGGCCTCAAAAATCAGCAGTACATCCTTATGGGCTACGGGGTCGACCCAGTAGCAAGTTTTGCTAATGTGTTGCTCGAAATTCTTTCTTGAACTAATTTGATTGGGGTTTATTTCAGGTTAAGAGCCTTCTTTCGGGATCTCTCTTGTACGTAGCCTCGCCAAAACGTAGGAATGCTATCTCAAACTGTTCGTAAGTCGGTTTAAGTCGGTCATTGGGCTGCCTCGCTCTTTATGTACACATTGGCGAACTGAGTATCTCGCTTTTCGTTCCAAGACTTGGGTAGTACACTTCCCCATCCAGTTGTTTTTATGAAAAGTTTTCAAGCTTTTCGAAATAGAACTGAGCGGGGAGAAATCTTTTCCGGAAAAAAATACTAGTAACTGGCGATGCTTCTTCTAAAAGTATCGCCATCAAAGTAGGTGCCATTCCCTCCCTCATTCAGAAGAATGTTTGTTGCGCAGACAAACTTGGCCTGCCTCATCACTGTAGTCTCGGTCATAGGGACGGGTGGTCTCACCATTTCACAGGTACAACAGGGATGGGTGATACGCCATACTGTGTCCCTCTTGTAGCCATGAACGAGACATGCAAGTGAGTGACCTGACCAGTAACGCTGTTGCACCATTTGGAGATATCGTGGTTTTATGTGTTCTAACTCGTTCTAAATAGCTTCACGTCATGAACCACTCCGGGCGGTGCTTCTGCAACAGCTCACTGTACCATATCTTTCCAGTCGGTGTTTAATTTTTCATTGACGTGCTTGTCCTTTTCATCTAACCACTATGCGAATTCATTACGAAATGTTTGCGCTTGAGCGTCAACGCATTCTCGTAACATTTCTTCAGGTCAAGTACTAAACTGAAAACTCTCCCAGAAGGCTATTTGCTGTGGGTATGCCTTTACATGTTTCTTTAGTTCTGAAATTGAAGTTTAAATATTTGACAGACTGGTGTTTAATAGTGTAGCAAACTCCTCACTGCGTACCTCCATTCACGTTGCTGTTTCACCCTCAGCAAGTGAGATATTTATTTGCATGACGAACTGTTTGTTGCACTCTGTATATGCGGTATCCACATCAGCAGAAATTCACATGGCTACTTCTTGATCATGTGTATTTATTAAGGTTGTGTAGCGCTACCGCCCAGGTCCGGACACCGTCTCAATATACTTACGGTGTACTCAATGAATGCGACGACATTTACGCCTGCCAATAGCGTAAATAGATCACTTATTTAGCGGAGCGGACACAGGAAAGAATCGTGATAATATGTGGGACCTGAAGCTATACTTTCGTAAAATAGTTCTCTGAACTCTGATTATTCAACAGCGCGCGTCTCACCGCCTTGTTAATACAGGATTACGTGAGGCGCTTTTAGAATTTGTTAAAACTGATGTCTACATGGAGCGTTCAGACTGACAAAAAAAAACGTAAACATATTCTCAGGGATTGTATTTCGTGTTATCGCATTAAAATATTGCTGCAGGATATCTGTACTCTAGTGAAATTTAATTAAAGGGAACCTTTTAATGAAAGAAAGTATTTCCCTTTTTCAAACGTAATAATTTGCGTCTTGCCGAGAAGCGGCCAGTATCTGAATTTAACTGAATGTTCATAGTTTTTACCTTAATACCACATAAAGTAATATGTTCACTTTCTTTTCCTTAATAAATATGGTGCGAGTCTTTTAAAGCGTCCGTTGTTGCCGGAACGCAATGAAATTATACTGAAATTATTCCTACGCAAGATGTCTGCAAAGAATGGTCGACTGTTCAGCCGTTCTTGTTAATTATCCAGAGTACTGAAAACCTTACAAATAATATTTTTACTTCTGCATGAAGGTCACTAGGCATCTGAAAGAAAAATGCACGCTCAGCGTACATTATCATATATTATTAAAAATTTACAACTTACAATGCGAAATGGCCGCCGTAGCGTTCGTTAGCTTCGAGACGAGATCAGAGAGTGAGTAATAACGCTGGTCTTTTCTAGTTCCTTTCGCCATCCAGTAAAAGAACAATTAATTACCACAAAGATCCTATACCGTTCTCTTATAGGTTCTTTTTGCCCCATTATTATTTCATTTCATTATAAATTACCGTTTGGCAACTAATTACACGCGCATTTTCAGAGTTTTTACATTTTTCATTTTATTTTATTTTGTGTCTGGCTTGTCGTCACACGATTTAATATTTTGTGCCATGTATCAGTATAGCTCCAGTTTTCCTACACAATTCTGCAAACTGATCTACATCTCCACCGGGTTGTGGGATTTCCTCACAAGGTGCTGATAGTGAATTTAACTCTAGTTCACACACAAATAACGGAATTCGTACCCTGTCTTGTTGGGTCGGCATCACTGTCATTATCGACATTTCCTTCATTTACTTCAACTATTGTATGCATTTTACTATTCTCCCAACGTCAACCAAGCCACACAATAATAAAAATTTCAAAATTAACTATCTTATACTACTGAAAATAATTGTTAAACTTGACAGCTGCAGAATTATCTTAATATGTAACAAGACAAAATGGACAATAGTACTTGAAACAATACAATGACTTCTTCACTCCATCTTGCATTCACGCTGCTCAAAAGCTGCCTTTTTCTTCACAACTATTCTCAACTCCGTAACTTATAGATTTTAGACTCTTCCAGATCAAAACTTGGAAAGTTTAAATAGGGCCATTAAGTATTCAATACTTCGTTTGAAAAATTGTAACATGCGAAATGCTAACGATGAAACAGTGGTACCTTTACCGCCTTTTCTGCTCCTTACTGTTATATTACTCTTTTTACCTTCCCTTTCAGATTTTATTACTTTATTTTTTACTGTTGCTCTCGTAATATTTTCTCTTCAGATACAACGGACTTCTTCTCCACAGTTGGTTAATGAAAAAGTAACACTAAACACTGAAAGGCGTATGTACTCGTTGGCAGCGATGATGAGGCATTGTAGAATCTCTGACCAGAGCAGTTGCGCTCGAAGCGCAGTGCAGTACAGTAGTCTGTTGGGAGCAGTAGCCGAGTTATGTACCGGAGAGGTGTCTGTCAGTAGTGGTAGCGCAGAGCAGTCGGCGGGCGTCGGCACCGCAACGGTCGAGATTCAGGACAAGGTATATTATTAAGCAGCATTGCGATCAGGTAATGATGTTAATTAAGTGTAATTTCTGTAAGAATCGCCCCCAATAATAATTTTGATTTAAAAGCAATTTTTAACAAAGAATCATTCGATTTCCTTCCATTTCCTTTAAACAAAAAAATTTTCAATTAACTTCAAAAAGTTTAGTTATTGCGATGCATGTGCTGCAAGCTGTGGCGCAGAATAAGAGCAGAATTTTGACATGCAGTTTTACTAAGGTAAGAAATTAATTCTGATTTTTGCACAGGGCCAAAGACCGACATTTCGGTTAAATTGAGTTTTGATTATCACTGTAGTTTCATTGTCATGGGATTATCTTACATTTTGAGTGGAGAACTTATACTTGGGTCAGATAGCTAATTTTTGTTTAATTGTCATTGTCATTAATATTTTTGCGGGAAGGTTACACTTGGCTCCATTTCTATTAAGTATTGTCATTTCAAAATTTCTGTGGGGAGGTTACACTTGGCGACACCCAGTCCAGGATCGTATTTCGTTGAGAATCTTTTGAAAAACAGTCAGATATCTGCTCTTATTGCTTAAATATAATCAGAATTTGGCGCAACGCTTTTACTAATCTTGTGACTTTCTTTCCTCAGATCATCGGCAATTCGTTGCTCTGTTGTATTTGTGTGTTGCTTTTGTATTGTGCTTATTTCTTTTGTGAATATTTGTGTCTATTGTGAAAATGCCGCGAAAGACAGTGAACAGTGTATCGCGAGGTATTATGAACGAAATTACCGACTTAAACAACGTGACCAATAGTACTAGTGACACGCAGTGTAATGATGACAATGCTGTGTTCACTAACAGTCAGTGCGTTCCAATCGCGAATGACGACTTTTACCCTAATGATGAACAAGAGAACTCAATTGTCTCCTCTGTTAATTTGACGACAGTTGATGACGCTGGGCATTCTGTTGGAATGAGCGCTGCCCAGCTTAACACACCCGGTTTGGAAAATTTAAATAACGTACAGACAAATTTCTCTAATGAAAATGAGCAGGATACACAAAGTACGCCGGATTTATTTAATTCCGAAATAATGTCTGACAGTACACATCCGACTGATAAACCTTTTTGTAAAGTACAGAATAACCAAATGGTTACTGTAAGCGAGACAATTCCAGATCGACCATTAAACAGCACAGAGAATAGAAATGCTAATTTTGTGTCGGATCCAATTAGGGCATTATTGTTGCAAATTCTTGAAGAGAACAAACAACAGAACGAGAGACAAGACAAAAATCACAAAGAACTTAGTGAACAGGCCAGACAACAGAGAGAAGATTTCAGACAACTTAGTGAACAGGTCAAACAACAGAACGAAAAACAAGACAAGCTAAATGAAAAATTAGATAACAATTCCAGGCAGCTTAGTGAACAAATTAGAGCCGTTGCCGCGCAGTGCCATGACACTAAGGAACAGTTACGCGAGGAAATCGAGGCTTGTTCGCGAAAAAGTAGCGAAGAAATTAAGTCTGTTGCTCAGGAATTAAGAGAATTACAAACAGCTGCAACAGAAACACTCAGAGACGAAATTAGCGGAGTCGCTAAACAATGCTCTGAAAAGGCTACACAATTACGCGACGAGTTTAAAGCAATGACGGTAGAACTTTCGCGCACAATGGATGAAAAGATTGATGCGAAATTCGAACAACAGAACACACAGATTAACGAACGTCTTAGTCTTCACATACAAAACAGTGATACGCGTTTCCGCAAATTTATTGAGGATCAAAATAAAGTAAAACGCCAAGTAATGGAAACAATCACTGCACAGAGACAAGAAGACAAACGTAAAATGTTTGCGAAGGCGAAAACATATGTAGACAACAATATTGCCACAGTGTCCGACGAAATTAATACCATCAAACAGTCGAACACAGAATTACGTGACGAAATTTCGGATCTTAAGTCGAAAACAGACACATACACAACCGATTTTCAAACAGTGACCGACAGACTCGAACAATTAGAACTAACACAGGATTCCGATGTCGTCAAAGCTGACGTTAGAAAACTGAACGAAACTACACGTAAATTGCAAAACCAGATTAATGCCACTGACACTAAAACCGATGATCAGGTAAAAATACTGACTGAAAAATGTGATGAATTGGCCAGTCGTATTGATGTGATCGAAAGTACTAATGACAATAAATCAGACGATACTTCACCGGTTTCATTTAATCAAACACCTGAATTTCAAAATTTACAGCAGACAATTAATGAGATCGATTCGTCTAATAACACCTTGCGTAGAAAATTGTCAAGTTTACAGCAGGAGGTAACAGAGATGAAAAACATTTCAGTTAATAACACATCACAGCAGATGCCACTTTTCGAACATTTGCCAGAGTCACGCAGCGCGTGTAATATGAGTAATCTACAAAGAGTACGGGACTTAGTTTCCGAACAACCACAGTTCAACAGATTCTCTTACAATCCTGAACCTGTTCCATCACACAGAGACGATAATTTCGATTACAAACATTTTCTGTCAGTAAGAAAATTTAAAGTGTTTAAGAATGACAGAACACAGATTCACCCACTGGATTGGATTCAACAATTTAGCTTTGCTTTTCCACCGACTTGGCCCGTTACGCATAAACTTGAATTTATTTGCAGCTTTCTGGAAGGCGAACCGGCAACTCGTATGAGGCCGATCGCGAGACAATGTTACTCAGTAGAAGAATTTCAGAATGCTTTTCTATCAGCGTATTGGTCGAAGACGACACAGCGCGGAATTAAAGATCAGTTAATCAGTTTACCGAATTATGAGAACTCCAATTTTCCCAGTGTGACGCAATTTTTTGAGCACATGGTGCAACAAAACCAGTATTTAAGTGACCCTATAGTGAATCCGCACTCATTCAATTATGTATCTCTAAATTACCACGGTCATTAAGAGTGTCACTTTTAACCGGCCAGCAAAAAGAAAATATTTCAGCATTCAGAGATCTGTTACAGCTCTTAGAAGTGCAGCAATCTGATTATTCCTTTGTGAACAAAAATTTTTCGTATAACAACCAAGGCCAACAAACGTACAGCAATTATGATCAGACACGTAATTTCTATGGTAGAAGTGATAGACGCTTTAGGACTGACAACCACCAGAACTTTGGTAACAGACAAAATTCTAATTATCGGTATCGTCAAAATTATGAGCAACAGGAACCACATTTTGGTAACAATAGACGTTTTCCGCCACAACAACATGAAAGTCAGCCGGTTAGCATACCTAACCAACAATGGAATGCACAAGGTCAACCAGGCTTTAATGTTTCGCCGCGTGCACGTGTAGTCCCTGATACAACAAATAGTAACGCACGGCAGCAAGGAAATAACTACGTACAGAGAAGACAGTATTTCAATCCCTATCGCAATGCACCGTATAGGAATGAGTATCACGACAGACGTAAAAATGATGAGCACAATTATCAGCGTACGTTTAATAACAGTCGGTCATACCAACAGCAAAATTGTCCACAAGAACCTATTCTCATGAATGAACCCGACAGTAGGTATCATCCAGAGCGTAATGCGTCTGGAAGAAGTAATAGAACTGTTCAAATTGTACAAATGCCACAACATCCTCCTGATAATAATAACACGTCAGATAGAATCTGACTAGATACTGTACAGGACGCATCTTCCAATAACACAAGCACTACCTTTGACACGCAAAATGTTGTTCACGAAAATGTAATTACTTTTGATGATATCAGAGACACTCTTTTGCAGGAAAGACCAGTTGTTCAGAAAACCATTTCACATCCTGTCATCGAAATTAAAATTGGTTCATCGAAATTTTCAGCAGTAATCGATTCCGGATCACCTATGTCAGTAATAAATGAGGAAACTTTTAACGAGTGTAACAAAGAGAATACATATCCTACATTACCATTAGGCAAAACGAAAGTAAAAGGAGCAGTATCGAGTAAAGGAGTAGACGTTAAATTACAGACACATTTATCATTTTGTATTGGAGGTCATATTTTTCACTCAAATTTTTGGATTGTTCCTTTATTGACAACAGACGTAATTTTAGGTACTAATTTTCTCGTACAACACGACGCAGTGGTTGATTTTCAAAATTCTTATTTAATGTTAAAAGATGAAAATGTGCAATTAGCTTTAGAATTTCAGCATTCCTTATCTGCGGAAGAACAAACAATTAACCGCACAGAGGTCATTTCCGCAACACGTAACATAGACTGTAGTTCCACATTGTTCACGGATACGTACGTACACAACTATAATACTCCAGACGAAACTGACTACGACGTAATGCAGATGATTTCTGATAAAGTTAAACAAAGCAGTGCAAATACAGATGACGAACGAATGCAATTACACAAAATTCTTTTACAGCAAGCTCCAGTTTTCGATAACATTCCTGGTACTATGTCCGGTTTTATGTATGAATTTCAAGTCAAACAGCACGATACATTTAAAGCAAAGCATTATCCCATTCCGTATATTCACAGAGAACAAGTCAAAAAAGAATTGCAGGATATGCTCGACCAAGGAATTATAGAACCAGCAGTTAGTCCGTACATAAACCCGCTACATATTGTTAAGAAGAAGGATGGCTCACTTCGCCTTGTACTTGATTCACGTCACATTAATGACATTATTATTAATGAAACAGATCGACCACAGACTTTAGAGGAACTTCTACAGAAATTTCACGGTACTGCTATTTATTCCACATTAGATCTGAAATCGGGATTTTGGCAAATTCAACTTCATCCGAATTGCAGAAAGTATACAGCTTTTCTCTGTTTTGGCGACTGTTATCAATTTTGCAAATTACCGTTCGACTTAACAATTTCCTCTGCAGCTTTTATTCGCGGTTTGAACACAATACTTCCGACAGAACTTAAAGACAGAATCACGACGTACGTAGATGACATTCTTATCGCAGAAGCTAACTGGACTGAACACAATCTGATTTTAGAACAACTGTTGCAAACCTTTCATGCACAAGGACTTACAATTAATCTCAGTAAATCGCATTTTGGCAAAACTTCTATAAAATTTCTTGGACACGTAATTTCAGCAGAAGGCATCGCGCCTGATCCAGAAAAACTTCAAGCTTTACGTGACATTACTGTTCCTACAACGAAGAAACAATTACGCAGTTTTTTGGGCTTAATTAATTTTTTTCGCAAATTTATTCATCACTCTGCTTTAGACACACCTAGATTATGCCAATTAACAGGTAAAAATACTATTTGGTCATGGGATAAGCAAGCACATTCTGAATTCGTGAATCTGAAACATGCTTTGTTGAATGCTCCACTTTTATCGCACCCAGATCTTACTCGAAATTTTTCTATTGCCACCGACAGTTCCAACACCGCTTTAGGCGTACACATTTTTCAGGAAATTGAAGAAGATGGTTCTACAGTAATTAAAAACATCGCATTTGCAAGCCGCATTTTGTCACCTGCTGAACGAAATTATTCCGTCACAGAATTGGAAACGTTATGTGTTGTATGGGCTTTTACGAGATTTCGACACTTTCTTTATGGAAGACATACCACCGTTTACACAGATCACAGAGCGATACAGTTTTTACTTTCCGCAAAATTTACACACGACAGGTTAAGTAGATGGAAACTTTATTTACAGGAATTTGATTTTACAATTGTTCACATTCCCGGCACACAAAATGTTATAGCAGACGCACTTTCGCGTTCTCTCAGCAACAATCAGCAAGACGTAGCAACCAACTTCTGCAAAGCAAATTTCAGCGTTATGTACATTCAGCAAGTAGCATTTGAAAATTTTATTTCATCGTCATTACAGGATATAGCAAAAGAGCAAAGTAAAGACAATGTGTGGAAAGAAATTAAACACCTTTGGCAAGATAAGAATAATGTTACAATTAGGAACCACTACACTGTACGCAATGACATTCTGTTTCGCCGCTCTCATCCAGACAGCAACAATTGGTTATTATGCATTCCTGACGAACTGGTTAACAAATTAATCTGGTACACTCATTTAAGTTATGCACATTACGGAGCCAGAAAATGTTTTCTTATACTGAGACAGAACTGTTATTTTTCGAACATGGAAAAACGTATACGACGAGTTTTAGCATCATGTAAAATTTGCCAGAAAGCTATGTCAGACACAACTTCACACATTCCTCCATTATATCCCATTGTACCTGTTAAATTAAGACATATGGCCGCAGTAGACATTTTTGGTCCAATTCCGAGAACTAACAGAGGTTTTTGCTACATCTTTGTCGCTGTTGAACTCACTTCAAAATTTGTTACCTTCACTCCGTTACGCAAAGCTACTGCCAAAACTGTTTCCAAAGCATTTGTAAAGCATTTTTTATTTCATGTAGGGCATGTGATGAAAGTAATTTCTGACAATGGATCACAATTTCGTTCTGCTATATGGACACGCATGTTACGAGCTAGAAACATTTCTCCGATTTATATATCCAAGTACCACGCTTCTTCGAACCCTTGTGAACGAATAATGAAAGAAATTGGTAAACTGTGTAGAATATACTGCCACAAAAGACATGTTAATTGGGACACACACATACACTCATTCCAAGATGTAATTAATTCCATTCCAAATGAATCCACTATGATATCTCCGTCTGTAATACTGAAAAACGTTGAACCACCAAACAAAATCAAAGAATTAGTAACATTTCCTACATCTCGTCGATTACGACACCACGAAATAATTGACATTGCGCTGAACAACATCAAACGTGCCGCAGAGCGCCGGAGAAGACAGCAAAAACAGGTTTGTAGACGCCGAGACTTTCACGTTGGACAGAAGATATTAGTACGTACACACTATTTATCCAGCAAATTAAAAGGTAAGTGCAGTAAATTTGAACTTCTGTACGCAGGTCCATATCGGATTCGCAGTATTCCTCACCCCAATGTTGTACACGTCGAAACTTTGAGAACCAGAAAATCGAAAGGCAATCACCATATCTCCAATGTTAAACCGTTTATTGAATGAACATACTTTATGATTTATCACACTGTAATACATTTTCCAGATATTTATGTGAACAATTATTGATGATTATCGTATTTTTTCTTGGCAAGTGCCCGGCAAGGTAAGGTTAGCAGGTCGTTCTTCTTGTCGTTACACATCAGACCGTGCATATTTTCCAGATGAACTTACACTTTTTTATGACCACCTATGCAATTATAATTATATGACTAATTACTGATGATGACTATCGTATTTTTTCTTGGCAAGTGCCCGGCAAGGTAAGGTTAACAGGTCGCTTTTCTTGTCGTTACACATCAGACTGTGGACATTTTTCATTTTTTTGTGTGTACGATTGTTTTCAAGTTTTGTTTGTATGCACTGTGAACTAGTTAAGGTATAACACACGCCAGTTGACTTTGACATTTTGCCCTATGATATCTCAACATCGTGACTGTTTTACATTTTTCTTTTTTTTGCTGCTGCATTATGATATTGTCTGTACACTTTTTGCCTTTAAACACTGTCTATGCTTTTGACATATTACGTTTTTCTGTCATGTTATGCTGTATGCTTAATTGTGTCACCATTAACCAGTCATTATCTAATGGGTATATGATTTAAATACAAGACATTAATCTTTGTTCATCAGTTTCAGAAAGAAATGATGCGTAAAGGAAATAAATTAAACAGAAATGGGAATTTCACCTACGGAATAGATGAAAGAAGATACAAAACCTTATGAGGACGAGTAAATGGATCAGAATTAACAAGCATTAACAAGAATATACTATACACATCGCAGAATAGCAGTCTTAACTAATTTTTTCTTTCAGAATACAAGGCGATTGATGCAAGCTGTCAGACAGAACTACACATTTTAGTTTTAAGTGATGAGATATGCTAGAGATAAGGAATAGTTGTATAATGAATAATGAAGTGATTTTTGCAGATGATAGTTAATGCTGATGAAGAATAATGATGAAGAATATGGTACTATTAATAATGAAGTTTTTTCTTTACAGGTGATGATGATAATGAAGTTATGATACTATGGATAATGAAGTTTTTTCTTTACAGATGAGGATAATGTTGAAGTTATGAATTTATGCTATGTAGTTATTTAAGTATTTGTTGCAGTTTGCTTTGACAGCAGGTGTTATATTGCATAGTAGGATGACTGAAAGTTTTGGAAAGGACAGCTATGGAACACATTTTTATACACATTTCACTACCTGTTAATTCGAAGTTCACTACTTTTCAGCATAGTCTGCGTTTCTTCTTTCAGCTCAATAATCCATTTTGTATTTTTTTCCAGGAGAAGCTTTTCATGATACTTACTAAACTTGTTACTTATTATACTTGTTCTAGTACTTGCATTTTTTTTACCCATTTGTGTCTATCATTTATAAAGTGATAACCTTGCTACAGCTGACTCATGACGAATGACGTTACACATTTTTCATTTATAGGAACGACCCAGAAGCAATTTTTTCTCTTATTTCTTCTTGCTTTCCCTTATAATTACCCAAAGCAATGCATTCCTAGCACAAAAACAAAATGTATTACCAGTCTCATATAATGTCACTAGTTTATGACAATTATGAATAATACTGAATGATGAATAATGTTTTATACTATTCAATACTTGCTGGCCACTGA